>NC_060070.1:150639350-150948057 GCF_922984935.1 Meles meles
ATCACAAGGACCCATCTTTCACCCACTGCCGTAACTCAAAAAAAGGGCTTTAAACTTCAGATTCACATGCCAACCGAGAGGTTAAAGGAAAAGCAGCATCTAAACAAAACAAGAACATGACAGAAAGACCACCCCAATGGTATTCTCTTCCTACACTCTGGCCCCTGGAGGAAGCTGTTCCCCAGTATCTAAATACTCTTCTATTTTGCCACCCTCTTCTTTAATGTGTATTTTTAACAGCAGGGATATTCCCATTCTGCAACCAAGCAAAATTAACAAATAGTATCAGAGCTTGACTTGGGCACAAGACCTGGAAATCATTCCCATGTGTTTCTTGTGAACTGATCTCCTCTTCCAAGTGACATTTTAGAATATGCTGCCCAGCTACCTGGTGTCCCAGCAAACTCTTGCTGGATAACGTACAAAGAAGGTGGCCATGGATGGAGGAATGCAGGTCGGGTGAGGGAATGTCTCGTTAAGGGAGGAACGCTGGGACCCTAACGAGTGACACGCAAGGAAGACAACTAACAAATTCCGTGACAGAACAGAAGTCCATGATGAAAGTGCTCACAAATACACTCTGATCACTTTTCTAATTTAAATCTCCCAATGGTCGAGAAATACGGGAGAACGCGGCTTACCGGCACAGGCATGAGTGCCCAGGGCTGGAATGGCCAGGGCACTACAGAAGACAGTTTGGTGCTTCCTCAGGAAGATAAACACAGCATTACCAGCAATTTCACCGTCTGGTACACACCCCCAAAACACTGAAAACAGAGACTAGTACGTTGATGTTCACGGCACAACAGCCAAAAGGTGGAAAACGACCCAGGTGTCCATGGACAGGTGAACGGATACGTAGATGCGGTCCCCTCCATGCAAGGGAACATTATTCGGCCAAAAGAAGGATTAAAGTCCAATATACCATGTGGATAGACCTTGAAAACGTTATCATGAAGCCAGACACTAAAGGGAAAATAGTGCACGGTTCTACTCCTAGGAGTAGGTTCTAGGAGTAGGATCTATTGCCTCCAATCGGCAAGGTTATGGAGACAGAAAGCTGAATGGTGGTTTCCAGGGCAGAGGGAAGAGAGGAATGGGCAGTTACTGCTTAATGTGTACAGAATTTCTTTTGGGGGCCACGAAAAAGTTCTAGAGATGGACAGTGGTGTTGGTGTCATTGTGAATATACTTCACACTGAAAGGTACACTTAAAATGGTTAAAATGGTAAGTCTTAGGTTATGAGTATTTGAGCATAATTTTTTAAATTTATTTATTTATTTGACAGAAAGATTTATTTATTTGACAGAAAGAGAGATCACAAGTAGGCAGAGAGGCAGGCGGGGGTGGGGGGCGTGGGGAGGAACAGGCTCCCTACTAAGCAGAGAGCCTAATGCAGGGCTCGATCCCAGAACCCTAAGATCATGACCTGAGCTGAAGAAAGAGGCTTTAACCCACTGAGCCACCCAGGTGCCCCTGAGCATAATTTTTTTTAAGTAAAACAAACAAACAAACAAACAACAACAACAACAAAAACTCAATGGCCTGGGCAGAGCCACTCAGTGAAAACATCGGCATCACGGGTGGAGACAGGCACGGGTCCCACTCTCCTGACAGTCTTAACAACAGACAGTCCTGGGTCCCTAACCTACACAATGGCTATGTATTCACAAAGGATGACAATGACGGTCATGTTCCCACAAGAGAAACATTGTGTCACGTTATTCTGTGCACCATCAGCTGAGCGACAGGGACCACCTGTCAAAAACAACTTTGGAATAAAAAAATTATCCACAGCCTCTCCACTGGCTGCAACTCAGTACATAAAATTTAAAAGCCCAAAGCCGGGCAGAAGAACGAGAGTTCTTAACAGCTGCATCGTGGAAGCAAAGTTCCTGGGCTCAGCCACTTGCCTTTCAAGTTTTAACTACTCAACAAAATTCAAGTCACTTAGGACAAAGGAGATGACTTCACCTCAGGCTGGCAGGGAGGACCTAGTGAATTATCTTACCTTTTGAAATGCAAAGAAATGAGGGTCTTGGGAGGAGGAAACTCGACCTGTATTATTTTTTTTTTTAAAGATTTTATTTTATTTATTTGACAGAGAGAGAGAGCCCAAGTAGGCAGAGAGGCAGGCAGAGAGAGAGGAGGAAGCAGGCTCCCTGCGGAGCAGAGAGCCCGACGCGGGGCTCTATCTCAGGACCCTGAGATCATGACCTGAGCCGAAGGCAGCGGCTTAATCCACTGAGCCACCCAGGTGCCCCTCGACCTATATTATTAACTGAACTAGCACCCAGGGAGGACCCTCTGCCGTCCCCACACTCTTAGCTAAAAACAAACAAACAGGGCACCTGGGTGGCTCAGTGAGTTAAAGCCAATGCCTTCGGCTCAGGTCGTGATCTCAGGGTCCTGGGATCGAGCCCCACATCGGGCTCTCTGCACAGCAGGGAGCCTGCTTCCCTCTCTCTCTCTCTCTCTGCCTGCTTCTCTGCCTACTTGTGATCTCTCTCTGTTGAATAAATAAATAAATTAAAAAAAAAAAAACAAAACAAACAAACAAAACAAAACAAACAAACCCAAAATAACAGAGCTGGGCCATGAGTACCAACCCTCTGGTCTCCTGATGCCCAGTCTTCCAAAGCTCTTTGAAGACCCCAGCATCTTTCCCCATCTAGACGGACAGATGATGCCCATTGTTTTTCCACCACCAGCACAGGGGGCAGAGAATTCTGCTCAGGGTAAGACTCACAAGTGTCAAAACATGTCAAAATCTAACCCTGCAAAACACGCTTAAAGCTTCTCACAGCTCTACTGGAACTCAAAGCAGCAAATCCACCAGAAGCCAAAGGAACAGGCTTCCCAATTTGCTTTCAACCTCACCGAAGCAATTAAGTGCCTTCAAGGCAAAGACACAGAGCTGATCCACACAGCCGGTGTGAGGCTCACTGGTTCTCAGCAACTGTTTTGTCCTGGCCTAAGTTCGTAACAGAAAAACTGTGGTATTTAATATGCTCTATACCATACGTGCTTTAACGGATAAGCAGTGAGAAGTCAGAATCCTGGGATCTTGGATCAAAGGAGGCATTTTCATAGGTGGATGTCCTCTAGGGCATCCCAGTGGAGAGGCTGAGTGATCTACACCCGAAAGCGTCCTGCTTCGAGGGCCTCGAACCCCTCCCGGAGCCGGTACACAAATCAGCACCTTCTTTTACTGGACAGCTCTGGCCGTTGGGGAGATTTTTCTGAGTCTCTAGACCATCGCCAGTCCCCAGTAGTTTTTATCCACTGCACCCCGGGTCAGGACCCCAAATACCAAATCTACATCCTCTGTTCTGTGGCAAGCCCCACCCACACGTGAGGGCTGCTCAGCACCGAGTGGAGGACAGTCTCATAACAGAAACTGCACACAATCAGGGAGACTCATGTATTTAAGGAACTTTCCCTCACCCCATTCCTCAATGCTCTTCTTAAAGCAAAGTGTCCGAAATTAACGAACATTTCTAAGAAGCAGACACAACGTCTTCTCCAATGAAGAAGCCAACAGAGGAGATCCCTGGGAAAAGGGCGTCCTCCTTGATTTTACCCCTCAGCTCCCAGGTACAACTGCCTTCTTCCCCCCAAACACAGCTCCTTGACATGGATGGTGACAACGTAAAAAAAAAAAACCACGGTAAAAAAAAAAAAAAAAAAAAGTGGTTTTTTTTTTTTTTTTTTTGGTAAAAAAACATCTCAACCATCTCCCTAAACGTAAGATGGAACAATGTGTCTCGTCTCTACCTTTTTTTTTTTTCGTTTTCCAATTGGCTAATCTGCAAAGTGTCAGAAGCAGATAATCACAACAGTTTAAAGGGATGTGTAAATTCTCATACACAGTTTCCCTGTGTCAAAGAAAACAAAACTGAAACAAGTTGGCAGCTTTTCTCTGAGTTCCTCAGAATGCTGGTGTCTGAGGAGATGGGAGCCGGTGCCTTATGAAATGCACAATGTATATATCAAGTCAGAATGCGGCAGGGTCCAAGAACAGAGAAATGGAGAAACCTGATCAAGATTGGGAAATGCAGAGTCCAAGTCCCAGGCACGAGCGACTTTGCTCCCAGCACGTCTATATTCCTATCTCGGGAGCAGGATCTGTTCCCCAATTTGGGAATGGAGGCACAGAGCTACATAAGGTTTCTTCTGGTTTATGGGCTAAAAGGGGTTGCCAGTACTTGAAGTCTTAGGAAATGAGATGCTTTCTTGGTATTTCCAGTAACTGTAGGTGAAATTTTAGGTAACAGCTTTATTTGTTTAAAAATGAGAAAATAGGGGGCCTCGGTGGCTCAGTGGGTTAAGCATCTGCCTTCGGCTCAGGTCATGATCTCAGGGTCCTGGGATCGAATCCTACATTAGGACTCCCTGCTCAGCGGGGAGCCTGCTTCTCCCTCTGCCCCTACCTTCTGCTCCTGCTCTCTCACTCACTCTTAAATAAATAAAAATCTTAGAAAAAAATTAAAATAAGAAAATAAAAATAAGAAAATAAAATCACACATTTTAATTTTATCCCACGAAAGAAATGAAGTGTCATCTCTGAAAAAGAGCCGGCAGCCAGCTGAAGCTGGAAAGGACATGCCGTTTCTCTCCCGTGTGCACGATGAAACCACACCTTTACCAACAGAAAATCAATCACCCTCTCCGAAACGTGTGTAGAAGGGGCAATAAGAGAAGGCCACCTCGACCCGGAGGCAGCGGCACAGGTGGGAGGCAGCGGCTTTGCTCCTGAAAGCACCCCCAAGGCCCTCGGGTCAGGAACAGTGCCAGGGGCAGCCGAGCTCAAAGCAACCAGTCAGGAAGCACCCTCCCCCGCCCCCCCCCCCCCCCCCCCGGCTTTCTCGACTGCACTCATCACTGCCCGAAGCACAGGGCCCAGTGCACGGGCTTGCAGCCACCCGTTCCCCTGCCTTGCCAGGCCACCGTGATTGATCGCCGCATCCACGGGACACTAAATTAAAGATGGGCGATGCCAGATAAGGCTGCTGAGCAGCTGGGGCTTGAGATCTGTACTCCAGGCCTGGCTCATTTATTAGGCTAATATGCCTGTATTGCACGGAGAAAGATCACTAGGGGGTAGGAGTGCTGGACACAAAGCTACAGCAAGGAGAGTCCTGGGCCTCCTGCAGAATCTCCTCGAGGATACGAGTTTGATAAGAGAATACTTATTATGTCTATTTGTTTCCCAAATCTTTTATTTTATTTATTCATTTGACAGAGAGAGCGGGCAGAAGCAGGAGGAGCACCAGGAAGAGGGAGAAGCAACTCCCCGCTGAGCAGGGAGCGGGATGCAGGACTCGATCCCAGGACCCTGGGACCATGACCTGAGCTAAAGGCAGACGCTTCACCAACTAAGCCATCCAGATTGCTCTAAATCTTTTAAACTGGGCTTGAAAATGAGCACTGGCCTGCATCCTATAATCCATTACCCCAGTGGGCCAGCGAACCATCTGAGCAACTAGCAAAATATTCTGCATCTCCATTCACTCCTCCCCTGGGGTAATTCCTGCGAAAGAATGCAGCCTACTAAGGTACTGGTGTCCTGCTCCGGCTGTGACTGGGAAAGGGAGGGCGGGAGTGCAGGCAGGAACCATGTGGGCGGGACTGAGCCTCTGAACAAGGCCCGTGCCACTAACTCAAACTAAAAAGAAATTTCTTTAGGTCCACTGAGTTTTTAGAAAATGATTCACAAGACTGATTTCAACACTCGATCGCTTGTCCTTCCAGTGATTCTTTTTGAAGGCTCTGAATCTGCCTCCGAAGAGCTAGCCTGGCAAGTCCTCGACGGGAAATGGTAAGAGGAAAAGTGACTCAAATCAAAGCGATGGACCCCTGGAACAGATTAACGATGAGCTGTCCTCCTTGGTCGGATATAAGGAAGCGAAGCGGGGTCTAGGTGTTCTGAAACACACCCTGTGTTGACTTTGGAAAGTCAACGTGACACATGGCATTCTTCCCTGGGGTGTCGACGGTATGAAGCGGTATGAAGATCTCGTGCCACGAGGGTCTTTAAGCAACAAGGCGGGGACTACCCAGGTGCCTTCCCCCCCAACCCCCGACCAAGGCAAGCATCTGTAAGTCATCCAACAGTCCTACAGGGCCGATCTGTGTCGGAGAGAGGTTCTTCTTGGTGGGGGAGAGAAGAGGGGCGGGAGGGGGAGACGCAGACAGACAAAGACAAAGAAGGGAGACGGACGCTGAAGGCACAAGGTGGGCGGGGAATCTCTGCTCGGGGAAGCCGCGGGCCGCAAACCTGCCCACAGAGCCCACTCGGTCCCCTGATACGTGTCATCTGTCTGTCGGGTTCTTACAGGTGACGGAGAACAGACACAGAGGGAGGCTGTCTCGGTTCGTGATGGGCTCAGGGGAGGCTATTTGGGGAAGCGAGACAGGAATACCCATCAGCAGCTGCCCAGCTGGGCCTCGCAGAAAACTAAAACCACCATTCCTGGATCTGCTCGTTTCAGGAGTCTGCGCAACTTCAGGCTCACACTGTCCCGAGCAGCCATCCCGGCCGGGCTCTGTCACCCGTATCCCGCTCTGCTTTTCCTGCCGCACAAACGGCTCATTAACAGCCTCTTCACGCCCCGGGGCTTCCGTCTTGTGCCTTCGGCTTTCTTTAGTCTCCCTTCTCTGTCCTGGTCTGTCTGTCTGTCTGCCTCTCCCCCTCCTGCCCCTCCTCTCTGCCCCACCAAGAATCTCTGTCTGACACAGATCCAGATCTGCCCCGTTGGGCTGCTGGATGACTTACAGATGGCGCCCTGGGGGGTCAGGCACGATCACGGCTCGCTAGGTTGGGGTGGGGTTTCCTGGGGCCCGGTGCGGGGATGCTGAAGGAAGGAGAACCCCACGGGGAAGCTGTGGGCAGGGCAGGGCAGGCTCTCAGCCAGCAGACACCTAGCACGACCGGCCCAGTAAACGTCACTGTCCTAAGCAGATTCTAAAGTCCTGCAGATGACAGCTTACGATGATTTCTTGGGGAGCCTTCGTCCACAGGTCTCTAATGGGAGCTTGAGAATCTAATCCCAAGTCTCTCGAATTTCATGTGGATCACCATTATCGGAACGGCTTGTGGAAACGGACAGCGGGGCCCCACTCCCGGAGTCCAGGGTTCGGCAGCTCTGGATGGGACCCGAAGGAGTCTGCATTTCTTTCCTTTTTCTTTTAAAGATTTTGTTTCTTTACTTGACAGAGAGAGATCACAAGCAGGCAGAGAGGCAGGCAGAGATGGGGGGAGAAGCAGGCTCCCCGCAGAGCAGAGAGCCCGATGCGGGGCTCGATCCCAGGACCCTGAGACCATGACTTGAGCCAAAGACTGAGGCTTAACCCACGGAGCCACCCAGGTGCCTGAGGAGTCTGCAGTTGTAAGAAGTTCCCAGGCAAAGCTCATGTGCAGGTCCCAGAAACACACGTTGAAAACCAGTAGGGGAACCTGTTAGGCGTCTTAAGACAAACTTCCATTTGGTACAATCTGTTCTTTTGTTTTAAATAGACTGAACTACCTACATACTTCAAAAATAAGTATTTTAAAATGTGTAGGGGTTTTTAGATCAACTAACCATAATCATATTACAGAACGGTACATTTCCAGACTTAGAATTCTGTACACAAATATGACTACGGTATTGCTCTCTGACATTTGGGGACCTGCTGCTCCAAACCAGTGGTTCTCAACTCAGGGGCAATTCTGTCACCCAGAGGACATGTGGCGATGTCAGAAGAGATTTCTAGTCGTCATAACGGGAAGGAAGGGGTGACACGGCTAGGATCCAGTGGGCAGAGGCCAGGGATGCTCCTGAACGTCCCATTACACACAGGCAGCCCCCAGGCAGGAATCCCGCACGGCCTGGAGATTCAGAATACTGCACGCCCGGGGGTACTCTAATGGGGGAAAGCAGAGCCACAAAACCCAGCAAACCCAAACGATGCCCCAGAACAAAGAGCAACAGGACTGAAATGCAAGAAGAAGCAACCGCAGTCAGACAGCAGGGACCCCAAAGGGGCCAACGAAGCCCTATCGGGATGAATGAGAGTCAAACTACTGATTTTTGCAGAGTTTGGGGTTTGTTTTGTTTTTCTTTTGTTTTTTGTTTTTTTTGAAATCTGACTAACGTGGAAGTGAAAGAGCGGCTTGAGCATGTCTCTGAACACACGTGAGTCTGCAGTAAAAACGGGGTGAGAGCGTAGCCGCTGACAATGCACAATACCACCTTCGGAGACAGTCCCAACAACGTACTTAATGAAGCCCTTTCTTAAAGAAAGCTTTCTCAAAAACCACGAATCTCCCGCAAGAGCAGCAGAGTGAAAAAATCCTAAACCCGTTTTTTTTAAAGACTTTATTTATTTGAAAGAGAGAGAGAACACACAAGCAGTGGGGAGAAGCAGGCTCCCCACTGAGCAGGGAGCCCAATGTGGGGCCCGATCCCAGGACCCCAAGAACATGACCTGAGCCGAAGGCAGATGCTTAACTGACTGAGCCACCCAGGTGCTCCTAAACCCATTTCTATCAACAAACTGATACTGGCTTTAAAAAACTCTGAGCTTTTTAAAACATAACACAAGTACCTGAGAAAACATAACACAAGGATCTTGCCCAGGGCCAGGAGAAGATGCAAAGGAGACATACTTTTAAAAAAATATTTATATGAAATATACCAGATCCATCTCTGACTATGTAATACAGTCAAATTCTTGCAATCTGAGCACTGAGCACCAACACTGTGCCCCCCTCCCACAGCAACGTGCCCCAAGATTCACCCATGACTTCCTGTAGGCCAGGCACTATTTAAAATATTTTTTCTGTAATCTCTCATTAATCTTCAATCAAATTTACGAAGTAGGTCTATCATTACACCCATTGTGTAAACGAGAAGAGCGAGGCAAGGAGAAGTAAATACGTGGCCTATGGTTAGAGAATAACAAGGAGCCATTTCAGGACTCAAACCCAAATAGACTAATCCAATAACAGCCGCTACAAGAATAGAAAGCATAAAAAGTCCGTGAAGATAGTAAAACAACAACAACAACAAAAAGCCATTCCTGGATTTAGGGTTAACGACACCACACCACAAGCATCACTCTCCAGAACATTATTTTAATTTTTTTAAAGGTTTTATTTATTTATCTGAGAGAGAAAGAGAGAGAGAGACAGCGAGAGACGGAACACAAGCAGGGGTAGTGGAGGAGGCCAAGCAGGGAGCCTGATCCAGGACCCCGGGATCATGACCTGAGCCAAAGGCGATGTTTTAATGACTGAGTCCCCCAGGCATCCCCTCTCCAGAACCTTAAAAGTGGAGCCCTGCTCTGATGGAGAGAGAAGCTGGCTCCTCCCAGGGAACGCCGAGCCAGACAGAGAGGAACCAAGAGTGAAGGCTTCTCGCACACACAGCCCGCGGACACCACACACTCATTCAGCACCGCGGATAACCTGCAGACGTCAGATATGAAGACAGACGTCACTTTTGTTAAACCTCGACGGCAAGAACAATGCTTGACAAACGCCACGTGACAAGGTGCTGATGGGCTCTGCTCTGCTCTGACTGGTCTGGCAACAAGCCACGCCGGACAGGGAGGGCCAGCCAACCTCTGCCATCCAGGCCCTGTCGGAAAAACAAGGGGAACTGAAGACCGCCCATCGGGGAAGCGTACCCAGAGAGAGGGCCGGGGCTACGGAGACTTGGGAAGTCTCTTCTAGAGAGGCCAATGTTGACAAGGAAAAGGGTCTCAGGAGCTCATAGTTCATTCTGATGATGAATTTTGGGGGCCAGGAGCCCCGAGAAGGAGCACACCCAGGGGACCTCAGCGGACAAGTCTACACCAGCAGCCAAGTCTTGCCAAGTCAGGCGAGTTTTGATGACCATCAGCCGGGGAGGCAATGAGCAACGCTGCACAGAAAGTCTCCCCCGACTGCAACCCTTCTGCTACCCTGAGGATGCGGGCAAAGAAAAGACCCCCCGCCCCCTTGCTGGCGGTCCAGGTGCTGAACAGAGCCATCGCCGATGGAGGGGGCAAGCCAGCACAGGCGGTGGGGGGAAGGGGGAAAATTCTCTCCAGGCCGGGCTCCTTCCTCTTCCTATGAGGGAAGGACATCTTTCTTGGGTTGCTAGTGACAACCAACATAGGACAGATGGGATCAAGAAACCAAAAATGCCCACTGGGAACTCACCAAGCAGCCCGGACTCCCACTAGCCCCACTGCACCCCACATTTTGGAGGCTACCGCTAGGCCCTTGTGGGACAGGGAGTTCGGGCATCTCTCAGCACCAAGAGGTCCTTTGCAGTAAGTCACCTCACAGTGACTGCCCCCCATCGAGGGCTCACCTTCCCTGGTCTGTTCCACAAAGGGACTAAGAACGTAGCCCTGAAGAAGGAAGAGTCTCATGGGCTCGCTCTCTGAAGAATAATCAGGGGTCTCTGAGGAACCTCGCAGAACCACAAGCGAAGCGGGCCACACCAACAGCTCTGGAAGGAGAGAGACACTGGCTGAACCATGGGGGGGGGGGGGGGCACTCTGCGAGGAAGAAGGGGCTCTCTGAGAAGTTGCTCCTGGAGGAGTGCTCTCAGGTCCTTGCCTGGATGTGCCCCCCCCACCCAACCCCAGAGTGGGAGAGTCAGGAGAGGGTGAAGAAGTGGGGACAGTACGTGGGAACAGAAGGGCTAGGGACAGAGACAGGCCACGCGACTGAAGAGATAGAGTGTTAGCTACAAGCAGCAGAGGTCAACTGTCTTCCAACTGTCTAGAAGGCAAGGTAAAGTCTCCTTCCACGAGGATACTACACTCTCCTGTAAGACACCAGACTAGCTGTCTGCGCTCATCGCTCACGACTGTCCTCAAGGATGCCTGGTCTCGTGAAAGTGGCCTGGGCCGTCTCACCTGCAAATGTGCTCAACGACCACTGATGACGAGCGTTCGAGGACCCAGGGGAAGAAAGCCCCACGAGAGGAGCAAAGACCAGAGATCGAAACCTACGATACAGTCTCGCCCTCGAGGAAAGACAACACGGATCCCGGGACGGCGACAGTCCACAGCTGGGACCCTCACTGACAAGCACACTTAGCACAGGGAGCAGAGCGGGGCACACAGAATTGTCGCAGCAAGCCACGTTGTACACCTGAAGCTAACGTAACAGATTTAAAAAAATAAAAAAAAATTTAAATTTTTGAAATTTAATAAATTTTTTTGAAAAGCTTAAAAAAAAGAGGGAGAAAAACAGGCTGTGACTCTGGCAGTCCGTTTGCAGACCAGAAGACACAAGAACCACGGGACTCTAAGCCGGCAGATACGCCACGGGGGAAAGCGCACATGAAAGGACACCAGAAAGGACCTCAGACTGCCAAAAAAGTTTGTCTCAGGAGTGCCGGCCAAAGACATACAAGAACTTAGCAGAGAGAATGAACCAGTCCGCGAAACAGATTTTTTTTTTAAGACAATAAAACTGATGGGGTCGGGTAATTATTCTCCATTGAGACTTCCTGAATAACAATCAGGTGAAAAATGTATCCTTTAGAAAGCCCTTCAGGCGGCAACTCCGCTTCCAGGAATTCATCCAAGAGAGATAAACAGGCAGAGGTACTCCTTTATAGGGCGAAATATCCGAAGCCACCTAAATATCTCGCAGGAAGTGCTAAATGACAGCGATTAATGAAGTGCCACGGGGGAGTCCAAAACACAGGTGCGTATCAGTCAATATATACCTTATGTACAATATCAACACATACACGATGCATACACATTGTCGTCACAGAAAGCTCTGACCTTGAATACCACATTTTTAGAGTACCGAACAGTATTCATAATTCTACCTTAAAAATGTTATACATTAAGTCAAGCAGAGAGAGTCAAGTATCATATGGTCTCACTTATTTGTGGAGCATAACAAAGAACATGGAGGACCTGGGGAGATGGAGAGGAGAAGGTAGTTGAGGGAAACTGGAAGGGGAGATGAACCATGAGAGACTATGGACTCTGAAAAACAACCAGAGGGTTTTGAAGGGGCGGGGGTGTGGGAGGTTGAGGAACCAGGTGGTGGGTAATAGGGAGGGCACGTACTGCATGGAGCACTGGGTGTGATGCCAAAACAATGAACACTGTTATGCTGTAAATAAACAAACAAACAAAAAAAGTTATACATTTATACGTACATGTGTGTAGAAAAATATACTAAAAATACTGGTATTTCTTCCAATGGTGGCTTCTGAATTGATCACCTAGGTGATATTTCAGTTCTGCTTTCCTGTATAAATTTTTAGTAATGCGAATAGCACAGATACTTCCAAAATTAAAAAACAACAACAACAAGGAAATGTTTTCCGTGCCCGAGCAATATGTAGCCGATATTCTGCACTTGGCAGACCTCAATACATTGATGTTTCCTACAGGGTCTAGAGGGACAATTCTGTGATGACACGATCCCATCCCCCTTCAAGAGACGCCAATGCACGGGAGCCCACTGAAGTCTCTGAGAAATTCTGTTTAATTCAGTTCCATGGTGTTTACCAAATACTTGTGACCCCAAACATCTACAACGTAAAAGGCTCATTGACAAAGGAGGCTGACCGGAAAGCAAGGGGATGAGAACGGCACAAACTCTGAAAGCAACATCCTCGTCAGTGAAGCCTCAGTAAGGCTGCGGGAAGGACGTGCATTCAGCCGGAGGACTGAGAGACCAGGGGAAAACATGACGACCGTCTTCAAATGCCTGACTGGCACTGGTGGAAAGGCACGAGTTCTGTGACATTCCAGAAGACTAAGCTAGAATGAATGCGGACAAGTCCCTGAGAAGCAGATGCCAGCCCAGACTGCCAAAGGCTTTCTGAGACTCTTGTTTTTCCCCTCCCTGGAAATAGTTAAGCAAAACGTGGACACCCGGGGACATTACTCAAGAAACTTCTTGTAGGCTAGGGTGCATGGTTAGATGCCCACCGAGAGCCCTCCAATCCCAAGACCATCTGGGTGACAATCGAGGAGGATGGCAGGATCTGAACCAACTTCGCTGGAGTCAGCTGAGGTCCAGCCCCTCCACGCCAGGGGGCACACAGAAGACACGGGCACTGACCCCAGAAGACACCCATAAATGGCTTCTGAGACCCCCAAGGCCCAGCAGAAACCGATACATGTGCCTCCTTAGCGGGGACTAAGCACACTCATCTCCACTTCTTGTCACAGGCTGGAAATGCTCTAAGCGCAGCTCAGGACACGTGTGCGCCCCTGCTTCACCTCTAGGGGGACCCAGGAGCGCCCACCACAGCCAAAGAGACGGAGACACTGCAGGCCAGCGCTCACCAAGGCACAATGTCTTCAAAACAGAAAATCTCTCTCTCAAAACACACGTATAAGGGAAAGACCCAGTGGGTGAATGCGAACAGACTGTTTTAGTTCCATACACACACATCCCACCCCAAGCATCCTTCTTTCCACACCTTTAACTCTCTTCTCAAAGAGTTGGGGGAAGTGATCTATTTAGAGAGAGAGAGAGAGAAATAGGGCACATTTACCAAGCTTTAGACAACACGCCCTACATACACCAAACCAAATTCTTTCAAAAGAGAACACACACTTGAGAAAGGGGAGGGTGACCGAGGTGGAGAGGCAGAACCCTGTAACCTTCAAGGGACTTGATAAAGTTGCATTTTTCAATCAACTTTAACAATAGATATTAACAGTGTTTCCAATGAAATGCAACAGTTGACGGCAACCCTTCACTAAAGTCTTTGTTCTCTAACTCTGAGAAAAGAGTTCTCCCTATCCATTCCCTGCTCTCTGTAGACGTCCCGGCTGGTCCGTTTCCACGTGTCCACCGTGCCCCTTTCACACCGCTCACTCACAGCCCTGCCTCCCCCGCCTCTCCAGGGCGGGCGGGAACGCTCTCCTCCCAGGGTGGCCAAATCCCAGAGGCTGGAAAGAGTATCTTGTTAAGAACAATGAAAAGTTACACCAAGGCTGATAAATGGCGGAGGGCTTGTGCCCAAGGTCATCGGACTCTCCTGTCCTAACTACAGCAGAAACGGGGGCAGCTGCGGATGACAGAGTAGGACGCAAATGCGTCTCGGGTAACAGGTGCACGACGGCCGGAGCTGCCTTCTGGAAACAGACGCCCGGAGCCAGCGCCGGCCTCCAGCGTCCTACCCAGAGATCAGTGGGTGCCGGCTCCAGCCCTGGGTCGGATAAAGTCTGGAACACTTCAATGTGGACTTATTTTGAATTTCCCAGGACTTTTGCCAGGCCCCTTGGCAACAACGGGTGCTCTCTGCTACCTCCCTCCTGACGATCGTGTCAATGTTGTTGCTGTTTTCCGAAGCTCACTTTTCTCGAGTCGGGTAACTTCACCCAGGTGCTCTGAAAATTACCTCAGCACTGAATTGTAAGTGATCCTTAAAAGTTGAGACTCCTAATGGTACCACAAAGGGAACTGTTCTAATTACCCAACGATGGGCACACAAGAGCCTCCCACAAAGGCAAGTGAGCCAAAGACCTGGACAATGATCTTCCCAATGTTCTGCAGAGGCCCCCACCGCGCCCAGACATCGGACATGAACTTCATCCTCCCCATCTACCGTAATTACTGGAAACACATGCACGGGCCGACATGTTGCACCCGGTTTCACATATTAGAGGTAAGCTGTGTAGTCAGCACAAAGTACATTCGTACAGGACTCAGAAGAAAGCTGTTCCTGCCATCTCGACTTGGAGAACACCCCGAGACTGCAGAAGCAGCTATTTTAAAAGCTGTGATATTTGTACCACTTCACTGGTGAACAGGGAGTCTCTCTATACTGCGCAGCCAAAAAAAAGTCCAGTCTCCCCTTGTAGTTCTAATTCACACTCATCAAAACAGCCTCACTGCAGTCGCTGATCGGGTTTATATTATTTCGGATTCAACTATAAATGTGCAAAACAGAGTCCTAAAATAGGTCTACTTTATGGGATCCCTGGAAAATTAATGTGCTTTATAAAGGTAATACTGGTAAAAAACAAAACAAAAAAAAAAAAGTCTGGACACCACTGGCCAAGGCGGGTGTTGCCTGAATGGAGCCGCAAAACACCAATTCCGGGATGGCTATTTGTCTGAGAAGCAACAGGGCCACGGGCCGTACCGCTGGTCCAAGTCAGGCATGAGGGGCCGGGAAATCAGGAAAATGTTAGACAGACCGGCCACGTGACATAAATGTGGCCTTGTCTCAAAGTACAATGCTTTCCAGATCCGAGAATATCTGACATTTAAAATCCTTCACAACTGAGGGGCACCTGCGTGGCTCAGTGGGTTAAAATCCTTCACAACTAAGTGGGCCAGATACCCGCAAAACTTTTAGGTGAGAGAGAGTCCCCCTCTGAATGTCTTTTTAAAATAAACAGGCGGATGTAGAGTTTGTATTTTGAGTTAATGGAAGACAGCACCGCCACCAAAATATTTTAGGGATACGCATCCCCAAACCTAACATCCTTATACCTTTTAACATTTTTAATATTAGTTGACAGTAATTCTAACCAAACCTAATTAAGAGACTCAAAAGTTACAAATCCATAGTCAAATTTTAAAAAAATGCATTAAAGAGATTCTGGGGAAACTCTGCAAAAAGGGAAATAAATGAACAATGGATGAATTGTTTCCAAGAGACTGGTGATGCCGTTTCTCCCGCCTCGTCAGTCTAGGAAGAAAGGCAGAGTCCTGCTTTCCTCCCGCTGGCCCACTTGACGAAGGGTGTGGAAGAACCAGGGGCTGGCAAAGACGATAGAACCCGAATTCCAAAACGGAACAGAAAAAAAATGAAGCTGAGACCACGGATGACCTTTCCACATGCTTCAGAACCACCACCAGGAGAGAGGAGGCCACATTCCTTCCCCTCAGGCCAGCAACACCAGAAGCATGGGTGGGAGGTTACCGGGGACCCTGTTTCCTCCTGACAGAGGCTGTCTTTCAACCATTATCCTCAAAAGGGAAGGAAAAAGAAAAGAAAGAAAAAGAAAGAGAAAAAGAAACGAGAATGTCCGGGCCATACCAAATGCTCTTAAAGACTTGGAGATGGGATTACTCACGTGTCACTGGTGGGACTACCCCGTGGCCGAGTCACTCAGGAAAACAGATGGCAGCTTCTTCTAAAATTAAGCAGACAATTCCAATACAGACCCGCAACTGCACTCCTCTCCATTCACCAGGGAGAAACGAAGATGCCTGTTCACACCCAAGTCTGTAACTTTGTATCGATCTCGGTTCTATTCCTAACAACCCCAAATAACCCCCAAACAGAAAACCATCAACAGTGAGTAGACATCAGACCACGGAACCATCCCCAGTGGGGGTCGGGGGCACATGATGGCTACATGCAACATCCCGGAGGAATGTCTAGGAAATTATCTTAGGTGGGAAAAAAAAAAAACAAAACCCAAAAGGCATATATATACTGTGTGATTCATTTACATAACATTTTTTGAAGGAACAAAATTTTAAAAACAAAGAACACCCAGGGGTCCGAGAAGGGGGTACATGGGTATGGCCCAGAGAGGCGGGAGGAGGAATCCTTGCGGTGGTGGCAATGTTGGGCATCGTACGGCATCAACGGCAGAATCCTGAACGTGGTATCACACACTGATTTTGCAAGACAGGAGAAGCTGCATAAAGGGTACCAAGGATCTCTCTGTGTGACTTTTTACAACCGCATGTAAATCTATATAGTGATCCAAACTGAAAAGCTTAATTTAAAAAAATGCCCTAATTAAAACAGCTTTAAAAGTCCAGGTACCAGGCCACCTGGGTGGCTCAGTCGGTTAAGCATCTGCCTTCGGCTCAGGGCATGGTCCCGGGGTCCCGGGGTCCTGGGATCCAGCCCCGCATCGGGCTCCCTGCCCAGTGGGGAGTCTGCTTCTCCAGCTCTCTCTGACGCTCCCCCAGCTTGTACTCACTCTCATTGACTCTCTTTCACATAAATAAACAAAATCTTTCAATAAATAAATAAAAATAAAGTCCAGAAACTACAAAAATTGGCTAAAAGATTCAACGAGCGAATGAGAAAATGGAGTAAGAGTCAAAGACAGCATCACGTCCCAGTGACATGCCCTAAGGACAAGAGAGAAGGTGTTACAGAAACAGACGACATTATCTTCTGTGAACCTGCCTGCCGCTTAGATAAAAAGTCCAGCGCCCGGGGACCATACCCTAGGAGAGCCATCCTAAGGATGGACAGCCTGTTCCAACCTCTTCTATCTTCCCTTTCATTGTCCCCAGAGGCCTCAACTCAGGTCTGTTCCCCCCTGGTTTCCTAACCTATAGTCATTAGGGTCTCTGACCAAATAAGATCGAGAAAGCACGCTCCAGCTCATTCTTGGGAATCACCTATGCCCACAGATGCAGTAACGGCTCCGAAGAGCCAGGCGGTAAAGACACTCATTTATCTCTAACACCCTGATTGCCAAACGTATGTGACCACAGATCTCTCTGCCCCCCCCCCCCCGCCCCGCCCTGCATATCCTAGCATTCCCCATCCCATGGGACCAGAGCCCTACCTGCGGAATTTCGGATCTGGTCAGTTGCGCTCTATCCTGCTGAAAAGGAGACGGAGCTATAAATATTCCCCTTGGCCTTACGGTGAACTGAGCCCAGCCGCTCGATAAAGGTAGGAGACGCTCGGGCATCAGGAGCGGCGTTTTCAGTGCCCCTGAGGAAACGGGGCAGGGTCTCTGGGTTCCTCTTGCCTTGTCATTTGGTGGCTGTTTATCTTGTGCTGGGCCCTGCACCAAGCGTGTTAAAACGTAGCCTAGTTAATCTTCAAGGCAGCCGGGAACAAACAGCTCCTGTTGCACACCTGTCCCATTAGAGAAAGGAACGGAGGCTTCGCAGTGTTACAAAGCGGCTGGGCTGCACTGTGACTCCAGGGCCCAGCTCCCTCACCTCTAAGCCCTGCTGCCTCCCTGGACACCAGAGGATAAAGTTCACGTCAAGGTTATTAGAAACAGGAGGTGAGACCTCTTGAACCAGTCCCTGTCGCACCTGATACCCCAATGGCAAGGAAAGGCATCCCCACTGTGCCTGGTCTCTCCACGCGGCACCTGCTCCAGTCCTGCTTCCGCAGTGGCTTCTGCTTCTCCAACACGGAAACCCGGCCCAGCTTCCAGGCTGTTCTGTTCCCTTGGTCCACGACGCATCTCTACTCTCTCTCTTTGGCAACTCCCACTCAGCTTCCCAGTGTCAGCTTAGGGTTCCCTTCCTTCTGGAACTCTTCCTGATGCACCAGCCTGAGTCTGAGTCTGGGACGTGCTGTGATGACAGCCCCCAGTTGTCCTGGTCACAGCCCGGCTGAGAGCACGGCCCCCCGACTTGTCTCCCTCCCCAGCGAGACTGCGGGCTCTGGATACGGGAAGTCTCGTACCTGCACGCAGCTTGGCGCCCAGGACGTGCTCGGTCAGGCTGGAAATTGTGTATAAATCCATCAATCCACCAAATAAACACGAGGATTCCTGACCCTCCCAAGGCCCAAACCTTCCTGATCATTGAATGAAAGAGTGAACAACAAGCCAAAGGACATTTTCTTTATTTTGAGAATAATGGTGAAGCAGGGACACCTGGGCGGCTCAGTCATTAAGCACCTGCCTCTGGCTCAGGTCAGGATCCCAGGGTCCTGGGATGGAGCCCAGCGTCAGGCTCTCTGCTCAGCGGGGAGTCTGCTTCTCCCTCTCCCTCTCCCCCCACTCTTGAGCTCTCTCTCTCTCAAATAAGTAAATAAAATCTTTAAAAAAAAATAAATAAAGGTGAAAGAGATATGCTCTGAGTGAGGCAGATCTGGGTTCAAATTCCAGCTCTGTCATTAACCAGTAAATGACCTGAAGCAGCGTATCTGGCCTGTCCCAATCTGAGCGGAGACGTACAGAGAGTAGCTGTGGGACTGGACAAGGTAATGCTAATTAAGTGCTGAGCAGAGAGCCTAGCCCTCGGTCAATGTCCAATAACTATTAGCTATTATGACCATGAGAAAGAGGAAGACGAAGATAAACCCTCCACAAAAGATAAGCTACAAATCGTATCAAGTCTCCAACTGTAAAAAGAAGGAACCACGTGACAAAAAAACACACACTCCCAGCCTTAGGAGAAGGAAGGACGGTAAGAACAGGCACTGTGGGAAAGGAAGTAAAATTCCAACAAGATATACTGAAGGTACTAAGCCAATTCATTTATGACCCATTTAGTGGACTGACAGCCAAAGAAAGTCAGAAGTGAACATTACAAAGAGATCCCCCCAGTGTTTTCATTTCAGTAACTGAATTTCTCTCGATCCAGAAACTCCAGATCAGTTTGTCACTGACCACCTTGCTCCGACCTGAATATTTCTATTAAGATTGTCAGACTCTGGGGCGCCTGGGTGGCTCAGTGGGTTAAAGCCTCTGCCTTCCGCTCAGGTCATGATCCCAGGGTTCTGGGATCAAGCCCGGCATTGAGCTCTCTGCTCAGCAGGGATCCTGTTTCCTCCTCTCTCTCACTGCCTGCCTCTCTGCCTACTTGTGCTCTGTCTGCCAAATAAATAAATAAAATCTTTACCAAAAAAAAAAAAAAAAGATTGTCAGACTCTGAGTATTTCAATTAATAATTCCTGTGCACGCATATAAGGAACAGCCAAAAACAAGTTTATGCCAAAATGATCAGAAACCACAACTGAGTTGGACAAAAGTGGATCCATCCATGTGAAGACTGCCTTTAAACAGCAGAAACGAAATGTCTTCTCTCTCCCCTGCCACCTCCCCAAGATACCACTATCCTACAACATTAAGTAACATAGATGCTAAGGAAATTCACTCTTTAGTAAAGCAAAATAAATCAGAATGATGGCACCCATTGCTTCTGCTCTTGGTCACCCTAACAAGGCAGGCTACATGAACACACTCTGTCGCCGGGCCAAAGCCCCTCCGTCAAGTTTCCCCACTTCAAGTCCTCTGCCATCCTGCCTTGGACACACAGACCACAGAGAAAAAGACGGCCACCAACAGCATAATCCTCCCCTCTACAGGGGAAGGCAGCCAGATATTCTAAAAGATTCTCAAGACAGATGTTATCAGAAAGACACTTGCGATCCTGCGGCAAATTCAATGGAACAAACAGAATACTCAAAAGATTCTCTTTCAATGACAGGTGCTTGGAATTTGTTTTAAAATACGCCAGGGCGGGGGGCAGAGGGGGACTGTGGGGAGACCAACAATATCGGTGAAACACGGAAACCTGCTGAAGCTATGTGAACATCCATGGGGTTCTGTACGCTAATCTCTACTTCTGCACATGCTTGAAAATTTCCACTGATAAAAAGATAAACAGAATATTCTCTCAAACTTGAAAACAAAAACAACATGTATTCCCCCAAGACTAAATCTAGGTTTGCCACAACCTCAACCAAGAAGCCAATAAAACACTACAAAGGGCTCTTCGCCTCTCTAAAGCTACAGTCCAGTCACTAAAATGGCCTCCTCAACTCTGTGCCCAACGTGGTCCAACTCCTGGGCCCCCAGCAGCTCCCCCACATGCCGGGAGGACCCCAAGTCCAATGTCAACACTAGCAGATACTGCCAGGCATTTCCCTTTAAAACACCAAATGTCCCCGTGAAACAACAGGTATCTTCTTCCCCTGGAGGCGGACTCCGATGTAACATCTGAGAACATTTAGTTACACAGTTAAACCAACACGAGATGAATTCTTTAACCTCCTCCCTAAGTCCTCACAAATGAAATCATACAATCAGCCACAGCAAAGATAACTATAACGTCCATTTCCTATCAAAATTGAATATTCTGAAAACGGGCTGTAGGAGAGGACCTCAGTGTGGATGACGGGGACAATTTTAAGAAATAACTTCAGTCTCAAAAATGTAAATATCCTACCGTTACCTTTCAATGGGCAGACATTCCAGTTAATCCAGGACAAAACGGCCCTTGGAACTTTCCAGCAAAATACGAAACACAGCACTTGAGTTGCATGGAAATGAAGCAATCAAAACAATGAAGAGGAAAAACACTTGCACTTCCAAACATTTTAAGAAACGAGAATACTTACCAACACTTTGTTTTCAACTTTGTCTCCCTTGACTTCCAACTTTACTTTCTTCGTCACTGCAATTTTTATCTTTCTGCCAATAACATCCTTTATGCTTTCTGAAAGAAGGGAAGAGTTTCATTATATTCCTTTATTCATAAGAAAAAAAGCACTGGAGAGGGGAGAACACGTGAGGGAGTATTCTGGGTTGTTTTTATCATTGTGGCTTTTTTTTTTTTTTAGCTTGTTTTAACAAGCCTGACCGTTATCAGTCACATAGTCAGTGAACACCTACTACGTGTATTGTCTTGTGCTGTCAGATGCAGAGGCAAATATAAAAGCCTGTGACACGATACCACTTCACGCAAGGCATGACGTAATCCCGCTGGGCAAACAGACGCACGCACGAGAAAAAACATGAGCCACGTCGGACGGTACCACGGAGTGTTGTGCTGTGCAGACCGCAAGCACGATAAAAGTCATAACCTCCCTCGGCTGGTGACCTCTGGCCCCCCCGTCGCCTCTGTGCCCATCACAGCGGCCCAGAAACAGCACCATTTCTAGGTGCCTGACATCACAGTTGGGAAATATGGCAAAGAACCAGAACCAGACCTAACAATCTAGCCCGGGAAGGGTGATCCTGGCCATCTGTCTTCTGGAGGCATCACAGCACGACACCCCCAAAGAGTGGTCAAAGGCAACGAGAAAGGAGGAATCAAGAGCGTAGCAGGGGAGACTTCAAAAGCTGGACGGTGGCAGGAGCGACCGCACTGAGTGCTCCACATGGAACAGGTCTCAAATCGGACTCATTCTCCTCCCACTCCTGTGGCCACTAAAGAAGCTGGAAATTTTGTCTTCTAGCAGACAGGAAGCCAGTCACCCACTCTCCTAGAACCACCTCCTAAACAGCTCCCAACCCCTGGGCTGGACCCGGCATTCAAGGACTCAGAATCTCTAAGACAAGTTCATGATGTCCCACCTATCATTGTGATGACCCATGATGTCCCCTCCCTCACCCAAGGGACCCTCCAGAAAACCACAGGTCTGATCACACCGCTCTTGCTCTTTGAGTTGCTGTCATTTCTGGATAAAGCCCAACCCTGTAGCAGGCCACTCGAGGTCTTCCATATTTTTTTCAGCTTAACTTCTCAGCACACACTCAACAATCCAATCATCCCTATCATCTCCAGCTTGTACACCCCCAGGACTCTGTGTGTACTGTTCTCTTTCCTGGGATGCCCTTTCGCTAGTCTCCTGGTTATGTTCTACTACAAAATATAGTGACCTCGGGTGCCTGGGTGGCGTGGTCGGTTAAATGTCTGCCTTTGGCTTGGGTTGTGATCCTAGGGTCCTGGGATGCTCTCCTCCTCCCTCTGCCTGCCGTTCCCCGTGCATGTGCTCCCCCTCTTTCCTACTGTTGCTCTGTCAAATAAATAAAATCTTCAAAAAAAAAAAAATATATATATATATAGCAACCTCCTCTATACTCCCAAAGCTCTGTATTCCATATTATAATTATCTTGGCTTATTCATATATTCAATAAGCACACGGACCCAGGAAGAGCTCCTGTTTGCCAAGTGTTCAACCAGGCGCTGGGACACAGACAGCCCCTGCCTCCCACAGGTGCTTACAATCTAGGCAGCTCCCCCGAATGGCTCTAGGCAAATCTGCACGCACTAGCATGAGATCATGGACAAGGAGATTCCCGAAGGTTTCAGGGAGGAGGGGACCCCTGAGCAGAATCTTAAAGGAGTGGGACACAGACCACTAGTCCAAAGCCCAAAGTATAATGTGCAATGCCATCCACTGCTGCGGGGAAGAAAACAGAATTTTTACTTCTATTTGCAATGTATTCCACTTTCTGTTTTAAACTATCCATGCTAAATGAAGTATGTATGTAGTTAAGTACATAAATGTGTTTATGAAGGGGTAATCAAACCCACCACAAAAGTTTAGAGCTGCCGAGGTAGAGAAGAGTGAGGAAGGAAGCGCTTCGCCCACAGGGAGAAGAGAATGGAAACAAGAGAAAGTGCAGCTTGGGGGCAGGGAGGGGCGTGTCAGAACCAGCAACCAGGTGGGACGTTTGGGGAGAAAGGGGGGATGGGGGGGTCACTGCGCTAGTTGTTCTCCATCAGAGCTCAAAACAGATAAAGGCTACTCCTCCCTCCCCTCAAGACATGTGGGAAAGTCACATCAGAAACAGACTTAAGAGGGGCGCCTGGATGGTGCAGTCAGCCGAATGCTCCTACTCTGGGTTTTGGCTCTGGTGGGGTTGTGATCTCGGGTGGCGGGACCAGCCCCATGTCAGGATCCACAGTGGGTGTGAAGTCTGCTCGGGATTCTTTCCCCCTCTCCCTCGGCCTCTCCCCATTGTGTTCCTTCTCTTTCTCTAGAATAAATAAATTTTTAGGAAAAAAAAAGAACATACCCACATGGAAAGGGACAGAAAAGTTATACACCAAAAGGTTAAAAGTAGCTATCTCTGAGTGGTAACTGCTGAGAGACAGTCTTCTCCTTCTTCTTAGCATTTAAACTTTTTTTATAAAAAGCCTGCATTTCTTTTATTATCAGAGAGATACAAATTGCCTTTTCTTACTGTCTTCGGTGATTAGCTTAAGGGAATACCCTGAGGTTTTCACACGGTTGCCATTTTGAACTGATCTAAGCGTAACTCTGAACACTTGAAATGAGAGAAGAGCAGGTGCAAGAATGTCCCTGGTCCCAGACTAATTAGACCATTTAGAGGCCCAGAAAAATCAGACCGGCATGTCACAAAAGCATGTGTTACCTCGTTCAAGGATATGAGCTGTGCAAGACTCAATAAACACACAAATTCCTAGAGAAGGATGAAATCAAATTCTCAAACATACCAAAGGATTTATTTTGAGAACCATTCACACAAACCAGGTATCTTATTCCCAGCCCTTCCCTCTCTCTTGAGTCTGAGTAACTACCTGAACTTTTTATTACCAAACTCAAGGTCACCTAAGTTAAAAATCTGCCCCTGTCTTTGGCTACCCTTATCCCCAGGCCAGGGAGGCTAGCCCTCCCCCGCAGACCTTCTCAGGACCTCCGCAGGGATCTGCAGAGACTCTGGGCATTGGTTTCCTCTTCCGGGTAGGGTGCTGGGAAGATCTCAGCCTCCCAGAACCGGATGGGCCACTCACTCCAGCAAAGGCAGCTGATGCTTTATCTCAGGAGCCTACTCCACAGGGTCTGGGAGAGAGAAGAGGCCAGAGTGGGGGAAGGGACCGCTAACTTCATATCCTAAATTTGGGTGAAAAGTTAGGATTGGGTTTTTGGTGCGTTGTTGTGGTGGTGTGTGGTGGTTTGTTTTTTGTCGTTGTTGTTGTTTTTTTTTTTAACTTCACAAAAGCTGAAGCTTTCATAGAAACCTAGCAACAGCTTCTTCACATCGTGTCACCTGCTGAGTTAGGTCACTAATGGAAGAGCACACAGAAAGCGAGGGGCAAATTTCTCCAGAGCAGATGAATGGGCAGGCAGAACTTCCTCTCGCTGTCAGCCCGGATTAAACAGCACCTTTCTGCGCAGTGTGCCAAGGATGGGAGAGGAAGGAATACACGTCCCTAGGGCTCAAAACGCGCACAGACACACACACCTTGTTAAAATACAATGTGCTATACATACACACACGCTTAAACGCTGGGTTTTCAGAAAACCTCCCCACCTGATTTTAACTCTGCCATTTTAACCCAGCACGCAATTAAGTTACACTCCAAGACATAAAATCCAGCCCAACAGCCCCCTGTTTCCCGCCCCCCCACACACACCAAAACAAACAAAAAGCAAAAAAACCTCAAGGGGCTCAAACAACGGGTCACCTTGCACAGGGTACTGCCACAGGTTCCCCGAAACTCGGGATGGGGAGAATTGGTAGGTTAATTATGATTAAAATAACTCATACCATTAACCCTCAGTTTGCCGGCCAGAGCGTGCGTCACTCCGGTAACCCTTTCGCTCCCGGCAGGCTGGGCGAAGCCACGCCTCGCCCGGCTCAGTCCGCACTCGCGACTAGCGCCCCCTCCCCCGAGTCTGCGTGTGGGAGGAGCACCTCGCCCGGGGTGGGGGGAGTGCCGGCAGGTGCCGGAGACGACCCACTGGGCGCTCGCCGCCCCCTCCCCCCGGCCCTGCGCCGGCCTTTCCCGGACTTCCCCGAGTTTGGGGCAGGGGGCTGGTCTCTGCAAAGGGGGCTCCTCGCCGCCAGAGCTCCCAAGTCCGAGGCAGCCAGCCCCGCTCTTCCACCCACTGCGACCGCCCCCACCCCCGTCGCGGCTGCGGAGGAGCCCCGGACTCCCGGGCCCCCGCTGCCCCCCACGGCCGCCCTCCCCGAACTGGGCTTTCCGGGCGGCGAGACGCGAGCAAAGTTCCCGGCGCCCCGCCCAGCACGGCCGCGACCTGAGGGGCGCCGCGACTTCGCGGGACCTGCGGGAAGGCGGAGGAGGGCAGGGGGGCGGCGGGGAGGGGTGCGCCGGGGCAGACGGCGAGCCCGCGGCCGCGCCACTCTTACCTGTCAGCTCCCTGGGAACCTCGGAGCTCTCCTCGGTCATGGTGGCCCTCCAGGCGCGGGGGCAGTGCCGGTCCAACTCTGATTTACGGCCCCCCGCCCGCCCCCGAGCCCCTCAGTTTTTAGAGGCAGATGCGGCTTGCGCCCGGGAGGAGGCAAGAAAGCGAGGGCGGAGATACAATTTTGCCGCGCCCCCCGCCCCTCCAAAAAAAAAAAAAAAAAAGAGTTGCAAATAGGAGGTGGGTCGGCTGCGGCCGCTGCTACATGTCGCCTCGGCGCAGTTCCCGGCGGCGGCGCGGAGACCCGGGGATTCCGGCGGCGGCGGCTCGGGCTCCCGGCTCCCGGCGGCGCTGCTCCGGCCGCGGCCACCTCCCGCCGCCCGCGCCGCGCCGCACCTACGGCCCTAGGTGAAGGCGGAAGGCGTGCGCAGAGGGCGGGGAGAGCGGCGCGGCGCGGCGGGGCGAGGGTTTCCTCGCGCCCCTGCCGGGCTGAGGTTGGGCGGGGGCAGCTCCGGCCCTCCTCCTCCTCCTCCTCCTCCTCCTCCTCCTCCTCCACCTCCTCCCTTTGCTCCTCCTGCGTCTCCTCCTCCGCCGCCTCCTGCGCTCCTCCTCACCTCGCGAGAGCCGGCCTCCGCACGGGTCCCCGGCCGGCCTCCCGCGCCCGGCGCTCGCTCCCCCGCGCGGGGCGCACCCGGAGAGGGGGGCTGCGGCGGCGGCGGGCAGGCGGGCGCCCCTCCTCGCAGCCTCCCTCCGCCGCCGCCCGGGCCCTGCGTCTGGAGAGGGGGTGAGGGAGCGCGGGAGCGCGAGCCCGGGAGCCATCTGCTGGCAGCGACGGAGGCGAGCCGGGTGCGCCCGGCTTCCCGGGGCCGCGTCCCCACCTCCCGGCGGCCCGAGGGAGCGCGAGGACGGGAGACTGCAGATGCCCGCAGATTCCGCAGGCCCGTCCGCGCGGAAGCCCGTTCCGTCTGGGACCCTTCTCCGCACTTTGCCTTCTCAGCCCTCCCCGGGACGTGCTGTCTTTTCATCAGCGTGATTAATTTTCTATTTCTGGTGAGCAGGAGCTAGACGAGACCTGGAAACACTAACCAGACGGGGAGAAGGCGCTTTTTTCGGCGCGCAGCCGGCGTTGGCAATCTCGAGACCTTGGAAATTGCGAGAGCGCTTTGGGAAAAGCCTTTCCCTCGCGGCGGCGTCTCCTTTAACCCCAGGGCGCAGTCGGAGAGCTCGCTGAGCCGTGTTCCCAGAAGCCGGAGTAGGGCCGCTGGTAGCTCTGGTCCTACCTTGCCCCGCTCCCTCGACTTTTCCAGAGCCCCCCACCCCGAGAGACAACTTCGGGGCCTGGAACACTTGGGAGCGCCTCAGTTGCTGCTTTCTCTGCTGGCCGCTGGGAAGGGCTCTGTCGAATCAGGTTCTGTTTTTAAAGGACAGAAAGGGGGGAGGGAGGAAAGGAAGGGGGAATCCCCTACTTAGAATCACTGCTGCCCACCTTGGATCCGCAAGAGTCATCTTCAGCCTCTCCGCCTGGCATGTCGCAGTGGGGTCCTTGCTACGTTCCTAACCTCTCCCACCTCCACTCCTAAAAAATAGTCTCAGAGAGACTATTTGCTTTCCCCACCCAATGAATGCTATTTGATTTTTACCTGTGTTTTCAATCTAGCCCAATGTGTGAAGATGTTCAGGGGATCTCGGGGCACTGTGATCCCTGTATTCAAAACCAGCAGAGTATATTGCTTGAAATACTCTTAAGCCCAAACCATACTGTGCCTTTTTTCACTGCTTGTGTATTTGTCTGGTTTTGCTGTAGTGGTTCCTGGGTTTGGGGTTGTCCGTCCAACTAACTAGGCTGTGGGCAATTTGAGGACAGGACTTTATCTCAGACTTTTAAACGTCCTCAACAGAACCTTGTGCAAAATAGGTGTTCAGTAAACATTTGCTAAAGGGTTGGTTTTAAAGCATGTGGCCTCAGGCTCCCTGATGTTTGTCTCAAAAATTGGAACTTGCCCTAAGTGAGACATTTCCTTTGTGCGTTAAATATCTTTTTTATGCAATAAATGGGAATTAACATCTCAAAACTGTGTTCCATTCAACTGTGTGTGTTAAAGGGGATTTTTCTGGCACACACCAATGGAGTTTCAGACATAGCCCTGCAGGTTCCAAACCATGTGGTAACTTGTGAAAATAAGAACAAAAGATATTTTTTCCCCCGTGGCCCGGGGTGATGCAAAGAATAAAGGAAAGGCTGTATGGCAGCCCCGTAATCTGTGCTGCTTGGCATCGTGTAGAGGAAGCTGGGATTTCAATAAAAGAATCCATGTTTTTCCTGATTGGCTCCCGCATCTCTGAAGGCATGGATTCAAATGAATCTCCCATCTTGATACCTAAAAAGGACTGGTTGGTTTTGGAGATCATCTTGGGTGCAAAACTCAAATACGTTTGAGAATAGCAAGCAGAGAATTCCAAGGAGCAGTTTATAAAGCTGCATAACCCAGACAGCGGCAAATGTCCTCCTGCCCAACACAGTCATGGTGCCAGCTTAGAGAATGCATTTCGAATTCTGAAATGCATGCTTATTGACTGAAATCTACTCACCCCTCCCGTGCTGCAAACTCTTCCTTGCTGAAACTGCCCTTTAACTTCCAGGATTTTAAGGTCATACCGTTTTGTTTGTTTGTTTGTTTGTTTTCATTTTATTTGACAGAGAGGTCACAAGCAGGCAGAGAGGCAGGCAGAGAGAGAGGGAGAAACAGGCTCCCCACTGAGCAGAGAGCCCGATGCGGGGCTCGATCCCAGGACCCTGAGACCATGACCTGAGCTGAAGGCAGAGGCTTAAACCACTGAGCCACCCAGGCGCCCGTGTTTTGTTTGTTTTTTAATAGGTTTTTTTTTTTTTAATGTTATGTTGGTCACCATACAGTTCATCCGTTTGCGTATAATACCCAGTGCTCCATGCAATCTGTGCCCTCCTTAATACCCATCACCGGGCTAACCCTTCCCCCGGTACCTTTTTTCCTTAGACATTCACAAGTTCCTGATTTCTATTTTTTCTTTTAAAGATTTTATTTATTAGCGAGAGAGAGAGAGAGAGCACAAGCAGGGAGAGTGGCAGGCAGAGGGAAAAGCAGGCTCCCTGCTGAGCAAGGAGACCAATGCAGGACTCGATCCCAGAACCCTGGGATCATGATCTGAGCCAAAGGCAGATGCCTAACTGACTGAGCCACCCAGGTGTCCCTCCTTATACTGTCTTGATTCAAAACCACCACATGAGGCCTCCTGGGTGGCTCAGTTGGCTAAGCAACTGCCTTCAGCTCAGGTCATGATCCTGGAGTCCCGCGTCGGGCTCCCTGCTTGGCGGGGAGTCTGCTTCTCCCTCTGACCTTACCCCTCTTGTGCCTCTCTCTCCCCCTCATTCTCTCCCTCTCAAATAAATAAATAAAATCTTAAAAAACAAACAAACACATGAAACTGATTGTTACTATAAGTAAGATGAACTGTAGCTACATCAAAGTAAATATTTATCTATAGCCGCCTTTGGGCATTACAACTAGTACTGAAAACTGAAATCTATTAGAAAGAAACTGGTTTTTCAGAGCATCCCTACTGCACCTGAACACAGTTGCAAAATGTAATAGATACAGAGTAACAAAATTATTTTAGAAAATTAAACATAGACTTTCATTTTTAGTTCATAGACACATGTTCATATCCTTATAGTATACTTTGCAGTTAGTGTATTCTGGTGAGAAAGTACACTCTGAATTTTAAAATCTGCCCAAAATACTAATGCCTATAATGATCTAACACACTGTTGTTGGATCCATATCATATAATAATTAAACCCATGGAGACAAAACAAAAAAGAAATCAGCAAGTTATCAAAAAACAAATAAACGCATAAACTTACCCAAGTCAGTTTCTGATTTTGCATACTATGGGGAGAACTGGTTTTAAAAGCAGAAGATACAGGCACCTGGGTGGTTCAGCAGGTTAAGTGTTTGCCTTCTGCCCAGGTCATCATCCCAGAGTCCTGGGATCGAGTCCCTCACTGGGATCCCTGCTCAGTAGGGAGTCTGCTTCTCTCTCTCCCTCTGCTCCTGCCCCTGCTTGTGCTCTCTCTCACGCTCTCTCTATCTCAAATAAATAAATAGAATTTTTTTAAATAAATAAAATAAAACTGGCAGATATTCAGATATGTAGGAACCAACAAAATTTCCATTTCCCACCCTGAGCAACTACCATTGGCTAGGGGCCTTCTCAAGGAGATGTGTGTGTCTCAACTGGGTTAATATAAACCTTTCTGGAAAAATATACAATGCACACTAAGCTTGCACACACCTCCAAGAAAAATTATTGTATCTCTGATTAGAAGACAGTACGAGGTAAACGGCTATTAAGTAATATTCCTTTAAAGTATGTGCAAATGCTCTGATGTGGAGAACCGCCTAGGAATAAAGATGAAAGAAGAATGCTCTTGTATTGATTTTTGTTGCGTCTGGACAATGGGTACATGGGAGCTCATGGTTCTCACTTTTACCTATGTTTGAAATTGTCAATAATAATCAGAGCATATCCTTCACAGATAAGGGTGAGCAAGAAGGAAAAAGTCAGCTGCGCTATTAACTCGGAAGCTCTACTTGAGTTTCCGCCATCATGGGCACTCACAGTTCCACAACTTCGTCTTCAGAACAGCTGAACACTTCTTTAGACATCAGACTGCCTTGATTCAAAGAAGCACTTTTGCTCCTTTTTATGTTAATGACATCAGAACTCGTTTTATAACTGGCGGAGCAATTAACATCATGCTTCTCACACCCCATACCCAACACAACTGAAATCTGCTCTGAGGTCCATGGTGTCTTTGACAACCGACACCGGCTGACAGGTTAGACTGTGAGTCTAGGTCTTTATCACAATGAGGAAATAAGTTCAGATTTGTGGAGTGGCTTACTCAAAGTCACAGAACTTGTAAGAGTCAAAGGTTGAAGCTAAAAAAAGCCAAGCATTTTACTATGCCCCTTCACCAGGGTCTTGGGCTGTGCCCCCTGGGAAATTTGCAGATGGCCAGGGCTTGGTCCCCACCCGCCCACAGGGTGCTCCTTCTCTACGAGGAAGATTAAGAGGATCTTCGATCACCCTGCAGTTAGTCGGTCCGGTGCCGGCCATGTGGCAGGTATGAATTTGTTAAATCTCACCGAATTGAACACTTCTAGAAAATCACAAAAGTCAGTGCAAAACATTTTCATTAGGTGTGGAGGGATGAGTTTGGTTAAGTGCCAGATGGAGGCAGAGAGAGAGCTACCTGGAGGAGAGGTGCCTTTACAAGCTCACTCGACAAATGTGAGTGAGCTTGTAGCAATTACTATTGAGTTGAGCGCTTACTATTTGCCAGAGGATGCTCGGGTGAGTTACGTGGATGTTTCATGGAACCAGGAGGGAGCAGTGGAGAGAGAGAGAGAGAGACAGATAATTGCTCCAAATGCTGAGATGGGGAATGGAGAGTGGGGAGGTGGGAAGGTGGAAGTGAAAAGGTGTACAGGCCAGAAAACAAGATAAAACATGGAGAAATTGAAATAAATTGAGTTTTAATCAGTGGAGATGGGGGGGGGGACTAGAAGGTGCTGTAAGACCTTAGGAACTGCCAAATGAATCTGGATTTATCCAAAGAGCAAAGGAGGAGTTTTTAAGAGATTTTAAGTAAGGTAGTGTCACAATCCGATTTTCTTGTTTAGAAGGATTACCTGCTTGGAATAATAGAAAAGACAGGAAGGGAGGCAAGACTGTTAGAAGCAGAGAGAGAAAGTTATTGATTGCAATAACAATATTGTTAACAACGGTAACCTGAGCTGAGGTAAAGGCAGAGGGCTGGTCAGAGGGGCGAGCAGGGGATGGAGGGAAGAAGGGAATTCTACGGTTGGTGAGTGGGTAGGAGGTGGATGTCCCTGGCTGGAAAAGCAGCACTGAGGAGAGTATGTGTGGTGAATCAAGATGAGGGTTCAGGTCTGCTCTGGAGAGTGTGAGGTGCCCATTGGACATCCAAGGCAAGATGGACATTTGGTGGCTCGATAGAGAAGTCTGGAGTTCAGAAGGCATGAAGTTCGGAAGAAGGCATGTAGACTCAAAATTCATCAACATACGGTATCTGAAGGCATAGAATTCCGTAGAAAAATCTAGCTCATCTGATTAGATGACAGCGGTTATCAAAGAGCAAATCCGTCTCAGGAAGTGAGTGAGCTCTAACAAGGAAAGTATGGACTACGAGGAGGAAAGAACTTGAACTCTGAAGAATTAGAAGCCACCGGAAAAAGAAGAGCTGCAGGAGAGACCGTGTAAGTTACCTATTGCTGTGTAACAAGCCACCCCGAGACCCGGAAGCCCAAACATTTCTGTCAAAGATTGTGTGGGTCTACCGGGAGCAGCTTAGCTGGGTGGTTCTGGCTCAGAGTCTCTCATGAGCTTGAGGTCCAGCTGTCAGGTGCAGTTGAAGGTCTGCTGAAGGCTTCCCTGGAGTTCAGAGTATTGGCCGATCTCGGATCCTCACTGGTTTTTGGCTGAAGCCTTAGTTTCTTGGGACACACGTGACTGCATTCTCATGAGGAACACCTGCGGGTGGAGGGCTGGGGCGGCAGGGGAGGGGGGAGAAAAGTGGAGACAGAAAACACGGTGCCTTTGACAACTTACTCTTGGAACAACATGCTTCACTCCTGCCATAATCTACTGGTCACATGGATCAGTGGATCAGCCCAAGTCAGTGAGGAAGATGACTGCTTCGTGTGAATATTGAGGGTGGGGATCGGTGGGAGCGTCTTAGAAGACGTCCTATCACGGAGCCTGGCAGTACCAACCAGCACAGAAAAATAGCCAGAAAGCAGAGAAAGAGGGTGTCAAGCTGGGAAGATGTGAGAAAATAATGCTTCCAGAAAGGGGAAGGGGTTGCCAGTGTCCTGTGCCGCTGAAAAGTCAAATGTGATGAGGGATGATAGGTTTTGCCGGAAGTTCACAGTAAGGGAAGAATTGTTTTCTTTGCAGAGATCAATTTCAGGGAACTAATAAGGGAAGAAGATAAATTGCCGCGGGCTGATGAGTAAATCAGGAAAGAAGGGGTAAGCAGAACGCAGATGACTCCAGAAGAGCCGGTGGGGGAGCCAAAAGGCTATCAGGGGGACTTTCTGTTGAACACAGAGGATTGAATACTTGCATTTGTCTAATGCTGTTCTTCCTAACAGAGTGAAAAACAGGAGGAAAGAAAAAAAAAGCATGACATCCCTAAAATAAACTATGGACTTCAGTTCATCGTCTTGTATCAATATTATCTCATCAATTGCAGCAAATGTACCAAACTCACGTGAGATGTTAACAAGAGAGGAAATTTGGTGGGTGGGGGGTGAGGGGGTGTGAGATAACAGGAAATATGTACATTGGTCTCTGCCCCCAGTTCTGGCACAAAGCTCCTAAACCCCTTGGAATTTCCTAAGTGATAAGAACGCCAGGAGCATCTATTGTTCTAATACTTGGTCTTCGACCCTGTCCCTCACACAGAGCTCCTAAAACCCTTACAAGTGTTAACAGCATCTTTTGTTCTAATGAGGTCACTCTGGGTGGCTCCAGGATGGGGCAGGTCCCCTGAGAGACCCACCCCGGCTTAGAAGCCTGGACTTTCAGCCCCACCCCCACCCCCACCCTCCAGAGAGGGAAGAGGGACTGGAAATGGATTGATAATTGATCATGCCTACCTGAGGAAGCCTCCACAAAATCCCCATAGCGTGTGGTTCAGAAAGCTTCCATGGTGGCGAACACAGCCACGGCAGGAGAGTGAGCCTCTTCGACCACAGAGGGATAGGAGCTCCCGCTCTTAGGATCCTCGCAGGACTCTCCCTATGTATCTCTTCACCTGGGTGTTCCTCTGTGTCCTTCATCACCTCCGTGATAAGCTAGTATATGTGCTTCTGTGACACTTCCGTGCGACGCTCCAGCAAACTGATGGAACCTGAGAAGCGGATCATGGGAACCTCTGATTCGTAGCCCAATCGGACAGAAGTTGTGGGTGACCGAGAGGCTTACGAGTGATTAGCATCTGAAGAGGGATGGGAAGAGGCGTACGGGACTGAGCCCATAACCTGTGGCTTATCCAAACTATCTCCAGGTAGACGGGTCAAAATGAAATTACACTGTAGGACACCCAGCCGATGTCACAGAGAATTGCTTGTCGTGGGGAAACACTTCCCCGCATTCACTGACCAGAAATGTTGGAAGTGAAATGTTCTCCGTAAAAATAAAAAAGACACACAGGAAAGAGAGACACAGAAGAGAAGAAGTGGGATTTTCCCACATAGAAGGAGGGACGGGGTGCCTGGGTGGTGCAGTCAGTTAAGCTTAAGCCTCTGACTCTTGGTTTCAGCTCAGGTCCAGAGTTCAAGGTCATGAGTTCAAGCCCCACGTGCGGCTCCACAATTAGCACTGAGTCTGCCTGAGATTCTCTCTCTGAGAGAGATTCTCTGAGAGGGAGAGAGAGCACAAGCAGGAGGAGGGGCAGAGAGAGAGGGAGAAGCAGGGGCTCGAACCCAGGATCTGGGGATCATGACCTGAGCTGAAGGCAGATGCTTCTGACAGAGCCACCCAGGCGCCCCTAAATAAATAAATCTTAAAAAAAAAAAAAAAAAAGAGGAAACCTGTTTTTTTCCTTTGCTAGGGGTATATGGAAGCTCTGTACTTTCTGCTCTGTTTTTCTGTAAATCTAAAACTGCTCTTAAAAATAGTCAATGAATTTACATAAAAATGCATAAAACCACAAGGACCAAAAAATAAGAGGTGGTAGCAAGTAAGAAAACTCAACATTTTGGAAACCGGGGAAGCCAGTGGAGAAACGATAACTGACCTAACAGACCAAAGAAAGACAAATTCTAAACCAGCCGAGAGAAAGCAAATAAAAAGCAAGCTAATTTCTATAGCAGAACCCAAGAAAAATCTCGGGAACCAGAGGCAAATTATCTCTGAATGCGGAAGTGCAGAATGGGAGAGCGAGAAAACCCAGGAGGGTTGATAAACACTTTAAAAGAAAGAGTTTGACGCTCAGGTTCCCACCTCCGCCTCACACAGCTGGTCAACTACCACCCCCATTAGACCCCCCCCCCCCCCCAGCTGCCCAAGACTGGAGGTTTACTCTTTGGAGAGGCTGAATCAGAAGGACTGAGTCTTAGAACAGCAGAGGGTAAAAGTAAGAAGGCTTACCATACTGAAAAGAGGGAAGTTTAGAGAAAATCTCCCTCCTAAGTGTAACCCCCCACCCCACAACTTCTTTCCCCGCCTGCTTCTCAAAAGTCTAACAGCAAGCCTTATAATTTCAGATAGAGAACTAGAGAATTTGTCTCCTAGTTTACTGAGTATCTTTAAAGAAAACCTGTGGGGGGCGTCTGGGTGGTTCAGTCAGTTAAGCATTGGACTTTTGGTTTCAGCTCAGCTCCTGAGCTCAGGGTCATGAGATCGAGCCCCACGTCGGGCTCCGTGCTCAGCACAGTCAGCTTGAGATTCTCTCTCCCTCTCTCCCTGACCCTCCTGCTCTGTCTGGCTCTCTAAATAAATAAGTAAGTAAGTAAATCTTTAAAAACAAAAAAAGGAAGAAAATCTGGATTACTAATATATGTGGATTTGCCGGTGAAAAATTCAGATCCCCATCTATTACCCTAAATTGAGCCCCGTCAGTAGATCAGTTCTGCGCATTCACGTAGAGCTCCAGATCAGCTTTGTTATGCCTCACTGTTAAATACGGACATCTAAGGAACACTGATATTTGAGGAAAGCCTAGGAAAGATCCTAACAAGGAACACAGGAGAGCACGGAAGAATCTATAGTGAGGGAAGTCCTGCTTCTGGTCGGGATGGAACAAGGATTAAAATATCCCTTCCCATCAAAAACTAGAAAACTTGTACAAAATACAAGAAATTACTATTTACCAGATATTGGACATCAGATAGGACAGGAGTGGAATCCTTGAAGGAAAGGAAACAAGGAAAGAGACCGCTATGAATGCCCAGTTTCTGCCTGGAGTTAGCTGGATTATGGGTGCAAAGAGGGGATCCTGCATGAAGTCCAGCAAAGGTCAAGTTTAGAGAGGCAGAGACAGCTGGATATTGCAAAGCAGAATTCTAAGGGGGAAGCGTGGCCGAAGAAGGCTCCAAAAAGCAGAGGGGATCCCTCAAGTCTTGGCTGAGCACTAGGTCAGACCCACATAGGGCGAAACTCTGCCAGGGCAGGGAATAGCCAGTTGGGGCTATTGTAAACCCAGTTCTCCCTAGAGCTCATGAAGGGCAAAGAGACATTTGAACTTTCAGACCAGCTCAAGTGGGGAGTTGAGTGTTCTCATCCCGGGCATTTAATGAAGACTTTATGAAGCTATAAAAGAAGGTGGTGCCTGGCTGGCTCCTCAGTACATCATGCAAGTCTTGATTTTGGGTCTTGAGTTGGAGCCCCACATTGGTCTTAGACCTTACTCAAAAAAAAAAAAGGAAGAAGAAGCTATAGAAAAGAAAAAAAGAGAGAAAGAATGAAGTCTGAAATAAGTAGAAGGAAGAAAATAATACAGATCACAGCTGAAATCAATGAAACTGGAAATGGACACAAGGCACCTGGGTGACTCAGTGGGTTAAAGCCCCTGCCTTCGGCTCGGGTCCTGATCTCAGGGTCCTGGGATCGAGTCCCACATTGGGCTCTCTGCTCAGCGAGGAGCCTGCTTCCTCCTCTCTCTCTCTGCCTGCCTCTCTGCCTACTTGTGATCTCTGTCTATGAAATAAATAAAATCTTTTAAAAAGAGGAAAATGGAAAACTAATTTTAAAAGGTTTATTTATTTAGTTTAGAGAGACAGAGAGAGAACAGGAGTCGGGGGAAGGAGAGGGAGTGTTAAGAATCTCTGTGCTGAGTGCAGAGCCTGATGCAAGGTTCGATCTCCTGAGGCATTCTGAGCTGAAACCAAGAGTCAGATGCCCAGTCCATCGCACCACCCAGGCACCCCCACACAAATGATTTTTAAAATCAGTAAAACCTGGCCACCATAGAAATAGTAATTAAAACCACACTGAGTATCACCACATCCACTAGAATGGCTAAAATATAAAAGGTTGACAATACTAAGTGTTGGTGAAGATACAAAGTAACTAAATGCTCAGACATTGGTTGTAGAAATGTAAAATTACACAATTATTTTGGAAAATACTTTGGCAGTTCCTTACCCTCCTCACTTCTGTATGTTTATCTAAGGGAAATAAAAATATCCCCACGAAGACTTACACAAGAATCTTTATAGTGTCTTAATTCATAACAGCCCAAAACTGAAATAAAACAGACTGTATACAATGGAAGAATAAACAAATGTATCATATTCATACCAAGGAATCGAACTCAGCAACACAAAGCGATGAACTAACGTAAAGTTACAACAATATGTGTGAATCTCAAAAATGTGCTGAACAACAGAATTAAAACATAAACACACAGGACCATATGCTGACCAGTACCATTTGCATAAAACTCTAGGAAAGACAGACCTGATCCATAGTGACAAAAAGCAGATCAGTTGTTACCTGGGATGTGGAGCTGGGAGGTATTTGGGAAGAGGCACGCGAAGCCAATTTGGAGTGACGAAAGCGTGCACCATCTTGAATGCGATTAGAGGAGCAGAGTGCATACACCAGTCAAATTTAATTGAACTGCGTGCCTGGAACAGTTATGCCACAATAAGATTGATGAAAAAAATCTATAATCAAATCATCAGACAGACTGAAAAAAATCATTGTATCCATGAAAACAAAAGAATCCCTGGGGATTCTATTTTAGAAATCAGAGAAGACGAAAGAGCTCTCAGAATTTTAAAATGTATTACTAGGAATTGTTATTCCTGGAGGGCTCCTGCGAAGAATTGGCTTCCAAGCATGGAGGATGCTGACAGAATTTAGTTCCTTATAGGATCAAGGTCTACATTTCTGAAAAAACAGCTGTCAGCTATTTTTGTCAAGCCCAACCTCAGCTCCTAGAGGCTGTTTTCTTTCTTTGGCATGTGCCCCGTCCCCCCATTCAGTACCAGCAAGAGTCTCTCTTCCATCAAATCCCTCTTGTGTTTCAATTCTCCTTTTCCTGTAAGGGTTCACCCAGTTAGGCCAGGCCCACCAAGCACAGTCTGCCTTTCTTAAAGTTAACTATGCTGCATAACATAACCTGATCATGGCAATGACGTCCCTTCTGATTCCAGGTTCCTGCACATACTGCGGGAGGGAGTAGACAAAGTTGGGGTCCTTGGGGCTGATTTTTGAGTTCTGCTACCATAATAAAGTTGGCATAAAACTTAGAAAAAAGGGGGCACCTGGGTGCCTTAGTGGGTTAAGGCCTCTGCTTTTGGCTCAGGTCATGGTCCCAGGGTCCTGGGATCGAGCCCCGCATCGGGCTCTCTGCTCAGCATGGAGCCTGCTTCCCTTCCTCTCTCTCTGCCTGCCTCTCTGCCTACTTGTGATCTCCGTCTGTCACATAAATAAATAAAAAATCTTAAAAAAAAGAAACTTAGAGGGTGCCTGGGTGGCTCAGTGGGTTAAGCCTCTGCTTTTGGCTCAGGTAATGATCTCAGGGTCCTGGGATCAGTCCCTTATCGGGATCTCTGCTCACCAGGGAGCCTGCTTCCTCCCCTCCCTCCACCTTCCTCTCTGCCTACGTGTGATCTCTCTCTTTGTCAAATAAATAAATTAAATATTAAAAAAAAAGAGGAAATTTCAAATTACTGTGTTGTGGTTGCTGACTGATGGGGCTACACTTGTTTTTGTTTTATTTTGCTTTGCCCCATTGAACTTAAGGGTGTGTGTGTGTGTGTGTGTGTGTGTGTGTGGGTGGCATGTGTGTGTTTGTGTGTGTGTGTGTGTGTGTGTGTATTTTCAATATACTGATACATTGCAAAATCAAGTAAGGATACCAAATACCTTATCTGTGAATGTAAATATTTTTCACACTCTTTCTTTTTGAGTAATACCTATGTACTCGAAATTATTTTTTTATTTTTATTTTATTTGTTTACTTTATTTTTCTTATCACTTCCAGAACCTGATATCAGAAACAGTTTCAAGAAGGTACCTTAACATGGGAGTAAGGAATAAATCAAGATAAAACAGAAGGTAGCAGTTTCCACTCGGTTTTGCAGGGAACCCAAAACTGCTTGAAAACTCAAGTCTCCTTCAGAAACATCAAGTCAGGGGCGCCTGGGTGGCTCAGTGGGTTAAAGCCTCTGCCTTCAGCTCAGGTCATGGTCTCAGGGTCCTGGGATGGAGCCCTGCATCAGGCTCCCTGCTCAGCGGGGAGCCTGCTTCCTCTTCTTTCTCTGTCTGCCTCTCTGATCTCTGATCTCTATCAAATAAATAAATAAAATCTTTAAAAAAAAACAAAAAAAAATCTAGTCAGCTGAGAAGTCATAACGGTAAGAGCCACCATTGAGGGATGCTGAGCCCGTGATGTATGCCAGCCACGCTGCTCTTCTCGTCTGCAGTTGCTCCCTTGTTCAATCTCATCACACAGTTTCATCAAAATGACAATAGCGTCACTCAGTTGCTCGTGGGTTCCAGCTGTGGGCTCTCCCCAAAGGATAAGGTTTCCGGTGAGACATCACTACTTGTTACCAGAGAAAAGTGTGGATGTTTCAGACTGCAGATGGAAACGCAGCTGGTCTCTTTACCTGAACTCTTGAGATTGTACTGGAATCATCTATGCCCCGAAGCACCTTAATCATTCCCATATGGATGAATTTATTCAATAAATACCTATATTTGCATATCTAGATTATCTCGAGAAATAGCTGTCTGCTTCTGGGAATCTGGGCTGTTTGAGCCGTTTGCAAAGTCCTATAAAAGAATCCTAGTCCTCCTACTCGGTCCTCAGCCCCAACTCTGTTTCCCAGTTTTGCTTCCCCATATCTTTCTAGAAGTGAGGTAAGCCGACACTGAGGCTTTTAAACCTGAATTCTAGCTCATTGGACAGAGGCATTCCGGAGGTCTTGGAACAACGGTCTCCTTTGTCCCAAAACAATAAACTCATTAGAAACTGTTCACTTTCTTTTAGCCCTCTACTTCTGTTGGCGACGGAGGAACTCCATTAGCCAGCCAACTGCTCCTCTGATAGACAGGAAATTGACCAATAATTCACACTGACTTTGAGCTAGTACAACTAGGGAGTCATCAGACCACCAAGATATTCGAAAAATGAGAAAAACAGTGATTTAAAACTCTGCCCAATTTCCTGCTTTCTTTCCAATGATCACCTATGGTTGTATTCCATCCTTTGTTACCTTTTAGGTACATACATCCCCTTCTCTATCGTTGTTGCTCCACCAAGAAACACTACTTTTAGCCATCTGATTTTATTCCTACTTTGGCAAGGTGACATGTTGTCAAAAGGGATGAGAACAGTATCAACCACACTAAATGCCAACACTCGTGAGACCTTCCTTCATCCTGAACACTTTAAATACCTTTTCTCATCTAATCCTCAAGACATCTTATGAAGAGGGTGTTTTCGTTATCTCCTTTATTCGGGCGCTCCAGAGGGGTGAAATGCCTGTCACAAGGTCGCACATCAGCACCAGAGAATTTCTTTCTTTCTTTTTTTTTTTTTTTAAGATTTTTTTATTTATTCATTTGACAGAGAGAGATCACAGTAGGCAGAGAGGCAGGCAGAGAGAGATGGGGAAGCAGGCTCCCTGCTGAGCAGAGAGCCCAATGCGGGGCTTGATCCCAGGACCCTGAGACCATGACTTGAGCCGAAGGCAGAGGCTTTAATCCACTGAGCCACCCAGGCGCCCCAACCACAGAATTTCTGATTGCAGGCTGAGTTAAAAAGAGTTTTTATTTATATATTCATTACTTTATATATTCATTTATTCCTGAAGCCATCATGCTGCTTAAGAAATGGTTACTACTGCCACCTGCTGGTGGCTGGCAGACTCAAAGTGCTCCTGCTCAGGTTGTACCAAGCTTGGGACTGTTGGGGGGCCATGCATCATGCTGATGTCTAGAACAGTGCCTGACACGGAGTGGGCACTGAGAATTTGTGAAATGAGTGAATGGGAGATCCCAGGAGAATTTATTACAGTGAGAGTTCTCAAGTAATTCTTTAACTCCACAAAGAACCAAATCCAGAAATAATACGAGGACTACCTTCACACAGGCATTCATACTGTTTCTGACGGTTTATTCCATTAACCAGGGCTAAACATGGGACTGTTGTATTTCACACCATGATTTAATAAATGAATATCCTTGTTTGAACAACTGCCTCTGTTGGACTGGCCGGTGAGAGTCTGTCTGAGGGGCACATCTTGCCGACTCTCCAAGTGTCCACCACATTGGCCTTTTTTCATTTTCGAAAAAGTTCTGCTATTTCCTGTCCCTCACTCTCCATATGTGTTGTCTTCTTTTCTATTCCTCCCATTTTGCTCCCTTTTGTCTGACTTCAAATGCAGAGAATTAGGTTAATGACAACCTTCGTTTGGTGATAGTCATCATCATTGGTCATCATCCAACCCAAGGGCCAAAAGACAGCTGGTAACTTACATTTACCTGCGTGTTCCTTCCTGATCCCATCCTGCTGCATCTCCCTCAAAGGATATCTTGATCCTAAATAGTAGATTCATCATTTGCTTGGTATTTTTCTTTTGTTTTTCGTTTGCCCAAACACACACACACACACACACACACACACACACACATACACACATACTTCTTTTGGTTGCCTGTTTTTTTGGTTTTGTTTTGTGGTTACATTTCCTGGCTTCTTTGCCTCAGAATCTTTGATTAGATACTAGACATTGTGAAAGCTGTATTATTTGGTGTCTGGATTTTGTTGTTTTCTTTTAAAGGTAACAGTATTTGAGTTTTGTTCCAGCAGAGTTATTGATCAACTTCCAATACTTTTACTCTTTTTTTTTTTTTTTGGTCTTTTTTAGGGTTGGTCTGGAATAATCTTTACTTTAGGCTGCTTTAGCCTTACCTGACCTGACCCATGGTTGTTTGGGAGTCTCTAGTGAAAACCTGGCAAGATCCTTCTATTCTTCTTGGTCAGAAAACAAACTTCTCTCAGCACTCTAGGGGTCCTCAGCTCAGTTTCCTGGTAATTACTCTTACGAGGATTCATTCGTGTTATTACAGATAGTTTGTATTAATTCACTGTGTTATGTCCTTCACATGGTTTTTCTTGAGACAATAGTATTATCACTCATTGTGTAGAAGGACAAACTAAGGTGTGCAGAGGTAAAGGAAATAATTCAAGATCAGGATCTCAGTCGGCTTCTGCACCTGTCATTGGAGCACAGGCAGGCTCTGGGTAGTGCGAGCCAGCTTTTCACATACCTTGCTCTGTATGATATTTACAGACTGCCAAGAACAAGATGCATACTCAATAAATGCTGGTCACTGTAGGCAAAAATGGGCAAAGATTAAAAAAAGAAAAGAAAAGAAAAGAAATGCACTTGAAAACGGAGAAAACTTGATTGGGAATCAGTCAGGAAGGCACTATTGAATTAAGAGTCGGTAAGTGGGTTCTAGGCCTTACCCTGTTGATAATTAGTGATGCTACTTTTAGATAATGCCTTCCTATACTTGTCCTCGTTTGCGCCTCAAAAACCCTGCTCAGCTTGCCTTGGCAGAATTTTATAGAAAATTTGGGACACCTCCCCAATGTCACAGGACAAAAAAATGGTAAAGCCAATACTTAAAACCCGGTCTGTCTGGTGTGTATTTTTTTCTGATCCCGGCTGCGGGCAAGTGTATTAACATCTCTGGGTCTCCATTTCCCCATCTTGTTGAAACCTAAGATAAGTCTAGATCAATGATGTCTTTTCACATTTTAAATTTGGAACCACTGTGATAATTTATTAAGGACTCTAAATAATATATTCAAAATTTGTCAAACATTGTGCTACTTCAAGGAACCACATTAGTCACAGTTTATTCCCAAGTATAAGCCCAAAAATGTTAGCACTGGTTTTATGCTTCAAAACAAACAAACAAAGAAACCCACCTCTATACATAGTTCTAGACTTCCCAATATCACACTGGAGGTTTTGGTAGACAGCTTCAGCACGTAGGGCAGGTGGCAGATTCCAAGCCGGTTCCCTCCACATGGGGTTCACTCCCAGCCCCACTCCCCCAAGACCAAGGGACCTACTCCTTAACTATGAAGTCTGGTATATTTTGGCCATTTCATCTAGATTTTTAAGCTTTTTAGTTAGATGGAAATAATCTAAATAGATTATAGGTTTCATTTTATTCTGAAAAACTCCCACATTTCCTAAATGAGATCTGGGTGGGTTCCACTCTCCCTCTTGTCTTGTTGAGCCCTAGCACAGTTGTAAGGTCACTTAATAACACCTCCGAGAAGAGAGACGTTGCCAGGAATCTCGCTGCTCAGTAACAGATGCTCTAGTCCCTGGACATCCCACATTTATCCCACTGTCTGTGGGAAGAACATAAATAACTTAGAGCAACAAAATGCGATCTTCTAGAAAGAGGGCCAATGAAAAGCCAAGACAGGTCCGAGAAGTATGTTACTTAAATGGACGAGTGACCCACAATGAGACCAGTGTCCATCACAGGGCCTTACAATCCCTTTCCTGAAATGCACAGGTAGAAAATGATTCTATTTGTTCAGCACATTGGCGTAGCCAGATAAGGCAGCTCTCAACTGGACTGGCTCTCTCCCCAGGACATCCCCAGGCCCTCTTGGGCTGCCCCAAGGGCTGAGACGAACCGCAATGTCAACACACCTGTTATTTATTCCCTGTGTGGTAGTTGAGATGCTCTAGGCTAAGAATTCCTGCAATTCCATAAATGCGCTCAAGAATGGAATACAACAGGAATCTACAACTTCTCTGACCCCATCAATTCATAGTCAGCAGTTGCTGAGATGTTTATGATTCCCCAATCATAAACTGGCTCACAGTGAGGCTGAACAAGCAGATTTCCTTGACAAGCAATTTGTATAGCATTTCATTATTAATGCCTTAGATATACAAGCACCAATATATACATACAGTCACATGTGTATCTCACGTCGTTAGAGCACTGCAGAATTTACATCAGGGAGCACTTGGGGGGGAAAGACACCAAAACCCACGATCACTGTTTAAAAATGCATCCTCATTAGGGTTCTTATTCACTTTTACTCATAAATACCAGGAAATGAGGCTTTCTTGTTTTATTTATTTATTTATTTGTTTATTTGACACACACACAGAGAGAGAGAGAGAGATCACGAGAGAGAGAACACAAGCAGGGGGAGTGGGAGAGGGAGAAGCAGGCTTCCCGCCGAGCAGGGAGCTGGATCCCAGGACTCTGGGATCATGACTCCAGCCAAAGGCAGACGCTTAACGACTGAGCCACCCAGGTGCCCCCTTTTTTGTTTATTTTATGATGGGGACACATCTAGTAAGTGAAAGAGGGAGTACCTGAACCCAGGTTCTTAACTATACAATATTAGGGCCACATATTATGCTTGGGGCATGCGTCTTTAACCCTCTTGGTAGGTAAGTTTTTTTGAACTAAAGAGACATCCTCACACAGCATGATGACCCACCAGCATGAGAATGGGTCCCCAAAGAATAAGACCTTAGATATTTTATTTTTGCTCAAATACAGCTCAAGTTTCTATAACTCAAAGGAAAGCAAGAACTCGGTGAATTTCCAGTGGGCAGCCATAAAGATTTGAGTTTCTTTTGGGGTCTCTAGGTGGTTCAGTTGGTTAAGTGCCTACCTTTGGGTCAGGTCACCATCTCAGGGTGCTGGGATCAAGCCCTGTGTCAGGACTCCCTACTCAGTGGGAGCAGGACTCCCTACTTTCCCTCCTCCTCTGCCCCTCCCCCTGCTTGTATTCACTCTCTCTCCCTGACAAATAAATAAATAAAGTCTTAAAAGAAAATTTGTGTTTCTTTCAATCACACAAGGTAAACTGAATAACATCAGTCTACTCAGCTTAGAAAAGAGACGGGACCTCTTTCTCAAAGACAAGAATGCTTTTGTACTTTCATTTTTAAAATGATAAGCCCCAGAAGGAGGCCAGCTAACAAGCACAGATTTTTAGAATTAAAGTATACATCCATTAGGCCTCAGAAGAAGCCAACGGTCGAAAAAGACTTACTGGGTTAAGTATATCGCATTTAGAGTTCAAACACACCTGCATGCAACCCCAAGAGGAAAAAAGGACTGAAAAACTCTAAGATGGAGATCTAGTGCCCTTGCCCAAAAGATCAGATCCAGAGGATGTAATGGTAAATTTTACAGGAGAGCAAGAGAAAATATACTTGAGCCACATCATGAGACACAGGTTGGGTTTAAGGAAGACTCCACTCACCTTAAGTTTATGACTCACTGGAGGAAGAAACAGGAGAAGACTCTTGCTTTCTTTCTCTGAAGGTCTTATTTTGCATTTTTAACTTATTAAATATAACCGCACTATAGAATATTGGTGGAATAGAGAATGTTTTTAAAGTAGCTACCCTCTCTCAGTGCTCGATTTCTAAATAAGGTCCTATTGTCATTGTGGGTGTCTCTTTGGTTACTCTTTTTCTTTTTTTAAAGATTTTATTTATTGATTTGACAGAGAGAAAGAGAGAGAACAAGCAGGGGGAGGGGCAGAGGGAGAGGAAGAAGCAGACTCCCTGCTGAGCAGAAAGCCTGACACGGGGATCAGTCCTGGGACCTTGGATCATGACCTGAGGTGAAGGCAGATGCTTAACTGATTGAGCCCCCAGGTGGCCCTCTTTGGTTACTCTTTTTTTGAATTACATGCATTAATCACAAAACTGGTGCCATAAACACAATAGCCACTTTATGCTTTGCAATTCTTATTTCTTAGGTTGACACTCCAGACACGTTTGTTTGTTTTTGTTTGTTTATTCAACATATAATGTATTATTTGTTTCAGGGGTACGGGTCTGTGATTCATCAGTCTTACACAATTCACAGCATTCACCATAGCACATACCCTCCCCAAGGTCCATCACCCAGCCACCCTATCCCCCCACCGACTCATAGCAACCCTCAGTTTGTTTCCTGAGATTAAGAGTCTCTTATGGTTTGTCTCCCTCCCGATCCCATCATGTTTCATTTTTCCTTCCGTACCCTCCGACAACTTCCCCCCCGACCTCTCAAATTCTTCATATCAGGGAGATCATATGAGAATTGTCTTTCTCTGATTGACTTGTTTTGCTTAGCATAATACCCTCTAGTTCCATCCATGTTGTTGTAAATAGCAAGATTTCATTTTCTTTGATGGCTGCATAGTATTCCATTGTGTGTGTGTGTGTATCACATCTTCTTTATCCATTCATCTGTTGATGGACACCTAGGTTCTTTCCATAGTTTCACTATTGTAGACATTGCTGCTATAAACATTCAGGTGCACATGCCCCTTCTGATCACTACATTTGTATCCTTAGGGTAAATACCCAGTAGTGCACTTCCTGGGTCGTAGGGTAGCTCTAACTCAACTTTTTGAGGAATCTCCATGCTGTTTTCCAGAGTGGCTGCACCAGCTTGCATTCCCACCAACACTGTAGGAGGGTTCCCCTTTCTCCGCATCCTCACCAGCATCTGTCGTTTCCTGACTTGTTAATTTTAGCCATTCTGACTGGTGTGAGGTGATATCTCATTGTGGTTTTGATTTGTATTTCCCTGACACCGAGTGATGTGGAGCACTTTTTCATGTGTCTGTTGGCCATTTGGATGTCTTCTTTGCAGAAATGTCTGTTCATGTCTTCTGCCCATTTCTTGATTGTATTATTCTTTGGGTGTTGAGTTTGATCAGTTCTTTATAGATTTTGGCTACTAGCCCTTTATCTGATATGTCATTTGCAAATATCTTCTCCCATTCTGTCAGTTTTCTTTTGGTTTTGTTGACTGTTTCCTTTGCTGACAAAAGCTTTTGATTAGATGATGTCCCAATAGTTCATTTTTGCCCCCTGCTTCCCTTGCCTTTGGTGATGTTTCTAGGAAGAAGTTGCTGTGGTTCAAGTTGAATAGGTTACTGTCTGTGTTCTCCTCAAGGATTTTGATGGATTCCTTTCTCACATTGAGGTCTCTCATCCATTTTGAGTCTATTTTTGCGTGTGTTATAAGGAAATGGTCCAGTTTCATTCTTTTGCCTGTGGCTGTCCAATTTTCCCAACATCATTTGTTAAAGAGACTGTCTTTTTTCCACTGGACATTCTTTCCTGCTTTGTCAAAGATTCGCTGACCATTGAGTTGTGGGTCTATTTCTGGGCTCTCTTTTCTGTTCCATTGATTTATGTGTCTGTTTTTGTGCCAGTACCATGCTGTCTTGATGATTACAGTTTTGTAATAGAGCTTGAAGTCTGGAATTGTGATGCCACTAACTTTGGTTTTCTTTTTTAACATTCCTCTGGCTCTTCAGGGGCTTTTCTGGTTCCATATAAATTTTAGGATTATTTGTTCCATTTCTTTGAAAAAAAATGGATGGGATTTTGATAGGTATTGCATTAAATGTGTAGATTGCTCTAGGTAGCATTAGACATTTTCACAATATTTGTTATTCCAATCCATGAGCATGGAACGTTTTTCCACTTCTTTGTGTCTTCCTCAATTTCTTTCATGAGTACTCTATAGTTTTCTGAATACGGATTTATTGCCTCTTTGGTTAGATTTATTCCTAGACATCTTATGGTTTTGGGTGCAATTGTAAATGGGATCGATTCCTTAATTTCTCTTTCTTCTGTCTTGCTGTTGGTGTAAAGAAATGCAACTGATTTCTGTGCATTGATTTTATATCCTGACACTACTGAATTCCTGTACAAGTTCTAGCAGGTTTGGAGTGGAGTCTTTTGGGTTTTCCACATAAAGTGTCCTATCATCTGCAAAGAGTGAGAGTTTGACTTCTTCTTTGCCAATTCGGATGCCTTTTATTTCTTTTTGTTGTCTGATTGCTGAGGCTAGGACTTCTAGTACTATGTTGAATAGCAGTGGTGATTGTGGACAGCTCTGCTGTCTTCCTGATCTTAGCGGAAAAGCTCTCAGTTTTTCCCCATTGAGAATGATATTCACTGTGGGTTTTTCATAGATGGCTTTATGATATTGAAGTATGTACCCTCTATCCCTACACTGTGAAGAGTTCTGATCAAGAAAGGATGCTGTACTTTGTCAAATGCTTTTTCAGCATCTACTGAGAATATCATATGGTTTTTGTTCTTTCTTTTATTAATGTATTGAATCACATTGATTGATGTGTGGATTTTGAGTCAACCTTGCAGCCCAGGAATAAATCCCACTTGGTTGTGGTGATAATCCTCTTACTGTACTGTTGGATCTTATTGGCTAGTATTTTGGTGAGAATTTCTGCATCCATGTTCATCAGGGATATTGATCTACATGTAATTCTTTTTTTTGATGGGGTCCTTATCTGGTTTTGGGATCAAGGTAATGCTGGCCTCATAAAATGAGCTTGGAAGTTTTCCTTCCATTTTAATTTTTTGGGACAGTTTCAGGAGAATAAGTATTAATTCTCCTTTAAATGTTTGGTAGAATTCCCCTGGGAAGCCGTCTGGCCCTGGGCTCTTCTATGTTTGGAGATTTTTTTTAAAAAATATTTTATTTATTTATTTGTCAGAGAGAAGGAGAGAGAGAAAGAGAGCACACAAGCAGGCAGAGAGGCAGGCAGAGGCAGAGAGAGAAGCAGGCCCCCTGCTGAGCAAGGATTCCCATGCGGGATTCGATCCCAGGACCCTGGGATCATGAGCTGAGCTGAAGGCAGCCACTTAACCCACTGAGCCACCCAGGCGTCCCATGTTTGGAGATTTTTGATAATTGCTTCAACCTCTTTACTGGTTATGGGTCTGTTCAGGTTTTCTATTTCTTCCTGGTTCAGTTTTGGTAGTTTACAAGTCCCTAGGAATGCATCCATTTATTCCAGATTGTCCAATTTGTTGGTGTATAGTTACTCATAATATGTTCTAAAGATTTTACTTATTTGACAGACAGAAACCACAAGTAGGCAGAGGAGCAGGCAGAGAGGGGAGGAAGCAGGCTCCCTGCTGAGTAGAGGGCCTGATTTGGGGCTCGGCCCCAGGACCCTGAGATCATGACCTGAGCCGAAAGCAGAGGCTTTAACCCACTGAGCCACCCAGGCGCCCTCATAATATGTTCTTATAATTGTTTGTATTTCTTTGGCTTTGGTTGTGATCTCTTTTATTCATGATTTTATTTATTTGGGTCCTTTCCCTTTTCTTTTTGGTAGGTCTGGCCAGGGGTTTATCAATCTTATTAATTCTTTCAAAGAACAAGCTCCTAGTTTCATTGACCTGTTCTACTGTTCTTTTGGTTTCTATTTCATTGTTTTCTGTTCTGATCTTTATTATTTCTCTTCTCCTGCTGGGTTTAGGCTTCCTTTGCTATTCTTTCTCTAGTTCCTTTAGCTGTAGGGTTAGGTTGTGTATTTGAAACCTTTCTTTCTTGTTTCTTGAGAAAGGTTTGTACTATTATATACTTTCCACTCAGGACCATCTTTGCTGTGTCCCAAAGATTTTGAATAGTTGTATTTTCATTTTCATTTGTTTCCATGAATTTTTAAATTATTGTTTAATTTCCTGGTTGACCCATTCATTCTTGAGTAGGATGCTCTTTAGCTTCCATGTATTTGAGTTCTTTCCAATTTTCCTCTTGTGACTGAGTTCTAGTTTCAAAGCATTGTGGTCTGAAAAAATGCAGGGAATGATCCTAATCTTTTAGTACCTGTTGACACCTGATTTGCGATCCAGGATGTGATCTATTCTGGAGAATATTCCATGTGCACTAGAGAAGAATGTGTATTCTGTTGCTTTGGGATGGAATGTTCTGAATAAATGTGTGATGTCCATCTGGTCCAGGGTGTCATTTAAAGTCTTTATTTCCTTGTTGATCTTTTGCTTAGATGATCTGTCCATTTCAGTGAGGGGGGTGTTAAAAAGTGCCCTACTATGATTGTATTATTGTTGATGTGTTTCTTTGATTTTATTATTAATTGGTTTATATAATTGGCTGCTCCCATGTAAGGGCATAGATATTTAAAATTGTTAGATCTTCTTGTTGAAAGGACCCTTTAAGTATGATATAGTGTCCTTCTTCATCTCTTAATATAGTCTTTGGCTTAAAATCTAATTTATCTGATATAAGGATGGCCATCCCAGCTTTCTTTTGATGTCCATTAGCATGGTAAATTGTTTTCCACCCCCTCACTTTAAATCTGGAGATGTCTTTGGGTCTAAAATGAGTTTCTTGCAGACAGCATATCTATGGATCTTGTTCTTTAATCCATTTTGATACATTGTCCCTTTTGATTTGGGCATTTAGTCCATTTACATTCAGGGTAACTACTGAAAGATATGAATTTAGTGCCATTATATTGCCTATAAGGTAACTGTTACTGTATACTGTCTCTGTTCTTTTCTGGTCTTTTACTTTTAGGGTGTCTCTTTGCTTAGAGGACCCCTTCCAATATTTCCTGTAGGGCTGGTTTGGTGTATGCAAATTTTTTTAGTTTTTGTTTGTCCTGGAAGCTTTTTATCTCTCCTTCTACTTTCTTTTCTTTCTTTCTTTTTTTTTTTTTTCTCCTTCTACTTTCAATGACAGCTTAGCTGGATACAGTGCTCTTGGCGGCGTATTTGTCTCTTTTAGTGCTCTGAATATATCATGCCAGTCCTTTCTGGCCTGCCAGGTCTCTGTGGATAGGTCTGTTGCCAATCTAATATTTCTCTGTTGTATGTCACAGACCTCTTGTCCTGAGCTGCTTTCAGGATTTCCTCTTTGTCTCTGAGACTTGTAAGTTTTACTGTTAGACAATGAGGTGTGGACATATTTTTATTGATTTTGAGGGGGGTTCTCTGTGCCTCCTGGATTTTGATGCTTGTTTCCTTTGCCAAATTAGGGGGATTCTCTGCTATAATTTGCTCCAATACACCTTCTGGCCCCCTATCTCTTTCTTCTTCTAGGATCCCAATTATTCTAATATTTTATTTTATGATATTACTTATCTCTCAAATTCTCCCCTCATGATCCAGTAGTTGTTTATCTATTTTTCTCAGCTTCTTTATTCTCCAACATTTGACCTTCTATATCCCTAATTCTCTCTCCTGCTTCATTTATCCTAGCAGTAAGAGCCTGCATTTTTTATTGCACCTCATTAATAGCTTTTTTAAATTTCAACTTGTTTAGATTTTAATTCTTTTATTTCTCCAGAAAGGGATTTTATTTCCCCAGAAAGGGATTCTCTAGTATCTTCCATGCTTTTTTCGAGACCAGCTAGCACCTTGATAATCATCATTCTGAACTCTAGTTCTAACATATTACCAATGTCCGTATTGATTAGGTCCCTAGCCGTCAGTACTGCCTCTTGTTCTTTTTTTTGAGATGAGTTTTTCTGCCTTGTCATTTTATCCAGATAAGGACAGATGAATGAGAGAACAAAATACTGAAAGGGTAGCACTGACCCCAGAAAAATATACACTAACCAAATCAGAAGAGACCCATAACCAGGGGGAAAAGAAAAGAGGGAAAAAATAAATATAAATATACATATAAATGTAAATTATACATATAAAATATACATATAAATATATATATTTATATGTATATAAATATATATTACATATATCTTTTTTTAAATATAAATGTATATTTATATTTATATTTATATTTATATTTATATTAGACTGGTGAATAGAACAGAGCCATACAGTTGATTTTGGGTGTATTCTGGTCTGTTAGAAGAAACTACCTCCCAAAATTTCAAAGAATGAAAAAGTCATACATATACAAAAATAAGGGTAAGCACGATGAGGGGATAGAATATGACTGTAAAGCTGAAAATTAAGAAATATTCTAAAAAAGGAATCGATATGATAAGAAGTTGGTTGATAAAAGAAAGAAAAAAAGAGGAAAGATGTGCTCAGGCATTTATTGAACTTCTGTGGTTGTAAAGCTACGCCAGCTTTTTAACATTTGTATGCTGCAAAATGGTCCTCAGGGCTATTTATTTCCTTTGTCCCTTGGAGCGGGTGCACCATTAAGCCAAAACAATCTCTTTAAATTCTCTGGTCTACTATATAGTCTATGAGGGGTCTACCACATTTGCATGTTCAATAAATATGGGGAGACAATGCCAACGATAGCATTGTTTATATTTCCAGCTAGAAATTTCATCCTGAGTTTGTGTAAAGATGCAGATATTCTAACTCAAGAGTTGAATGCGTGCATTGTGGTAATTAGCAATGCTTCAAATTATAGGCCACTGATGTTTCTGGTACAGCTAACCATCAATTTGCTATGCTAATGAGAAAAGCAGGAAATGACTGCAGGAAACAATGAAATCATCAGGGATGAAAAAGAAAAACAACGCATTGCAGATCCAGTCTCAGCCACCAGTCAAAACTTACCAGAGCGATTTAGAAATATAAATTCCAAGAAGTTTTTTCCTTTTCTGTAGTGTCCTTTAGGGAAGCTATTTCCAAATGAGCAGCTTTGGTCCAAAATGACCAAAATATACAATAGACAAAGGGCTAGTCAGTGGTTCTAATATAATTCCTAGGGAGCTTTAAAAATATATCAGTGTTGAGTTCTCATTCCAGACAACTTAAATTAAAATCTCTATGGATGGGGCTACATTAATCCATCAGTTGCATAATTTATTTCAGTTTGATTCTCGCTACTTTGTACTTGCATTCCTCTGAGTTTTCTTGTTGGACAGTGGGGGTCTCGGGTAAATCACTTCTGGTTCGACCACCACCACCCTCCTCACTCCACTTCCAGGTAGGAGAACCTAGACAGTGAGACAGTCTTCTAGGCGATTCCCAGGATCTAGTATTTTAAAATACTTTCTCAATTGGTATCTTCTTTGTTAAAGGTTAGGATGGTTTTCTCCCGAGGAATCTCTATTTGAGAGAATGTGAGGTGCCTGAACATTATCTACCTAGTATCTACCTAGTATCCAAAAAATCCTAGTACCCAAAAAATCTACCTAGTATCACGATAGAGGAAAATGGGAAGTTATCACCTAGAAATTACAATTCCCCACTGAGCCCCACGTGCCAGGCTCTTGGAAATTGTTTCCGGTGAATTCCATGTGTTCCCCAGTTCCAAGAAGAACAGCAGTCTTTGGGCTGTGCTTCTTTCCTCCTTCCCTTAGATTAAAAAAAAAAAAAAAAGTCTTGGGCGCCTGGGTGGCTCAGTGGGTTAAGCTGCTGCCTTCAGCTCAGGTCATGATCTCAGGGTCCTGGAATCAAGTCCCGCATCGGGCTCTCTGCTCAGCAGGGGGCCTGCTTCCCTCTCTCTCTCTGCCTGCCTCTCTGCCTACTTGTGATCTCTTTCTGTCAAGTAAATAAATAAAATCTTAAAAAAAAAAGTCTTTAAAGATTTAAAAAAAAATCCTAAAGAAGTTTTAATAGTTTGCATTATATGCTTACTGGAGATAGTTCTTCTTCTTTTTTTTTTTAAAGATTTTATTTATTTATCTGACAGAGATTGCAAGTAGGCAGAGAGAGAGAGAGAGAGAGAGAGAGGAGGAAGCAGGCTCCCTGTTGAGCAGAGAGCTCAATGCGGGGCTCGATCCCAGGACCCTGGGATCATGACCTGAGCTGAAGGCAGAGGTTTTAACCCACTGAGCCACCCAGGCGCCCCACTGGATACAGTTCTAAAGCAGAATTAGAAACAGCAAAATTAAAACTACCCATGAGTCTCCCTCTTCCCCATTCCAGAGATAAACATCATTTATATCATTAGTGTATACCCTTCCATTTTTTTTCCAAGTACAGAAACATGTGTTTTATTTTACAGAATTGGGTGGTACTATATGCACACTTTTGTAACTTGCCTTTTTTGTAGCCTGCTCTTATAGTCCAAGCAGTGTGTGTGTGTGTGTGTGTGTGTGTGTGTGCGCGCGCGCACGCATGTGAGATCAGTCTTCAAAATCAAGGTTTCTGTGTATGCAATGAAGCCCATCATAGAGACTGACCATCAGTTATTTAACCACCCCCTGCATTAAACCTTGATTATTACTTCTGACATTGGCCTTCTTTTTCCCTTTTCTATTTTATCAGAAAACAAGATCAGTCACCATCTTGGTGCGTTCGTGCAGATTCCTCTTCCTGACCGATGCCATATAACTGTGGACACTGAGCCCCTCACCCTCTCGTTCTGCTGTGTTCCTCAGTATTTGTACAACACCTTCCCCAGAAGTGATGATTACTCAAAAATCCTGAAGGTCATTTCACCATTGTCTAAATGTCTATGTATGGAGATTTATCATTTTAGTAGCTAACCTACATTCAGTGATTCTATGTATGTTTTCATTTTCTCTTTAGGACAACAATGTAGGAGCAAATGCTCACAACTATCCCCATTTTTACGGGGAAGAAAATGAGGTTTGCTCCAACTTGCCCAATATCACAGCTAGTAAGAGGCAAAGCTGGACCCAAAACCCAGAGCTATTTGCTTCTTTATTTTATTTTTTTCTTTATTATAAACCAAAGTCTTATTTTTTTCATATTTTCTTAGTTTTTGCTTAATGTTCCAGGATCCTAACCAAGGTACTATATTGCATTAGTTATGATGTCTTCTTAGATTCCTCTTAGCTGGGACAGTTTCTCACTTTCCTTTTTTCTTCACATTATTTAAAAAACTCATACAGTCAACTCTCGTCCTCTGTAAGACCACAGTAGTTATAGTATTCTGTGCACTCCTATGATGGACTCGGGTCCTCACAGCAACCCTCCAGAGCAGATATTATAATCCTCATTTTCTAGATGAGAACACACTCTCAGGTGAAAACGAAATGCCCAGGTCACAAAGCTAGCAAGTGGTAGAGCTGGGATCCTAACTCAGGACTGTCTGACCGGCAGTAGTTTAGTATATGTGTGGGGGGCAGGAATCCCAAGCAGCCTCCACCCGGCATGATGCCAGAGGTCGGTCTTGATCTCAGGAACCTGAGATGATGACATGAGCCAAAATAAAAAAATCAGACCCTTAACTGACTGAACCACCCAGGCGCCCCATATGTGCTTTTTAAAAATAAATTTTAATGCTAATGTCAGAGTCACTGTCATAAAGAAAATCTTTATCTTGTTAAACTCTTTTAATACCCAAGCTCCTTCTATGGATTCCTCAGCAGAAGGTTCTAAGCCCACGGTCAGAAGACATCTGTGCTCGTCAGTTACCTATTTCACAAAGCAACCAGTCAAGTTTTGGACAGTTAAGATCATTAGACAGAATTCTTTGTTCCTCTGAATGATTTTTGTCCTTTGGGCTTGGTGAGGCTCTTATAAGCCAAACACAATCATCTACGTCTTCTACCTAAGGACTCTGCAGTTGGCCACTGTGTCTCCCCCAGACCCTCTTCTCCCAGCAAAGCATGGCACGGTTTAGACTTTCCTCAACATTCTGGTACCCTGCGTTAAACCATAGTTCCTTGCAAAATGCCCATTTAGTTACAAGTCCTTACGGTGCATTATAGCATAACAATAAGCATGCCCTAATACCCAGGGATAGATAATTGCCGTTGACCATCTCCTTGCTTACTGGTAATCTCCTACCCCTACCAGTATCACCCTCCCCACACACTATTTCTAAGTCATCAGGTCCCAACGGTCCTAACACGGAGTCCTCTCCCAACATTTTCATTGCGGGAGCTCTCTCGAGAGGGACGCAAGTTGGGTGTTCAGTCAAAGGAAAGGGTGGTCATTTTCTCTGAGTTTGGCAAACAAATTAAAGGGCAAATGCAGTTAGCCATGGAGGCCCCAGGACAGCGCCTTTGTCCCCACTCCCCCACAGCGCAGAGGCAGAGGACCACCCCTGACCCCGCCCGGCTGGGGGATGGGGGGTGGTGCGCGGGGGCGGGGCGGGGCGGGGACCCGCGAGTCTGCAGGAGGGCGGGCTCCGCGGTCGAGGCTTAGGGACTGTAGCGACGCCAGGGCTCTGCCACCCGCCGCCTCGCCAGCCGCCCTCACCCCGGTCCCCGCAGAAAGGTGCCCAGAGCACACCAGAGAGCAAAGAAGCAGGCAAGGGAGTCAGGCAGAAGCCGCCACCAAAGTTCCCAGGTGTTCCTTGCCAGCAGGTGCCTAAGCTCCGCGCTCAACACCATGGACAGCGCCAGCGAAGCGACTGGGGGGCGCTTGGACGCCGAGGGCTTCTGGCAGGTCTGGCAGCGCTTTGACGCGGATGGTAAGTGGAACAGGGCACCGGCACATTCAGGTGTAGACGTGGCCCCAGCCCGGCCCCTCCTAAAGGACCTAGAGTTTCCCCTTCCCGTCTTTCCTCGCAGGGAACGTTGTCTTTCGGCGTTGTTAATGCTTATGTCAAACCAAACAGATGTTAGGTGTCCTGGAGCTACAGATCTAGAGTTTGGTGTTTAAATTCAGGGTCGAGGGAAGGACTTGGTCCCCCTCCCAATCTGTGTGTGTGTGTCTAAGATGTTATGCCATATATGACGCAGATCACTACCTATATTCGAGGCTTGTGGCTGGCAGACAGCTGTCTGAAGTAAGCCCTCCCTAAAGGTGCTTTTCCAAGGAAGGGAGGACCAATTTTACCAACTTTCAAAAAGATGGTATCCCCCAAAAAAACTTGGAAAGAAAATGTTACCACTTAAAATGTGCTGTATCTTTAATAGTAACTCAACAACCATAAAGAAAATAGCTAAATTGTGTTTTGACTCTGGAAAGTAAGATTTAAGAATTATACCTGTTAAATCTTTCGAAGCTTCCAAATCCTGGGGTTGGATTTTCTTCTAAAACTCATGTTTGTCTGTGGATGAAAATGTATGTATTTTGTCGCTTTCCTTTCCCAAATATTCATTTAAACCCAGCACAGAGCATTTACGCTTGAACGTGTGTTTACTATTCATGTCTCTGAGAGGTTAGACCCTAGCACGCTAGCACTGAGTTATCGGTAGAGTAAGGAACAGTATCCATGGGGATTTTACAGACTGTGAGATCCAAAACAATCTAGATAAATAGTAAATGTCACATGTCATTCTATGTAAGTGACGATCACTTATGCATCTCTTGTTGCATTTAGAAAAAGGTTACATAGACGAGAAGGAACTCGATGCTTTCTTTCATCACGTGCTGACGACGCTGGGTACTGAGGTAAGTACTTGTGCCACGAAGCATTAATTTATGTGCCTTTAGCAAAACAGGAGAAGCATCCAAGTCTCATGTTGATCTGCACCTATTAATCCCATCTGACCTCTTTTCTTCCTTGCTTGCGTTAATTTTTCTCCATCTCTTAGCAACAGGGAGGGAACCGAGGCAGGTTTTATAAAACGGACGACTGTAGCGTTAGACGTGCTGGCCACTGACTTTCAGTGTAACATCTGTCATCCCCTCGACAGACCTTAACCATAGATTCCAACAACTCTGTTTTGAACGTCTCCTTGGTTATGTTTCTGCTAATGGGTTTCGACATGGAGATAAGGCAGCTCACTTTGTTCAAAAAGGTGGAAGAGATGTTAAGAGCTCCGAGGTTCTGAGTGTGTAGTGCATTTGATACTCTTTTGATAGCAGCTTACAAACAAACAGAACATTTAAAATCATTTTCCATTATTCATTTCATTAGAAGAGGTTATAGATTTCTTTGGGAATAACAAACCAGAAAATAATCAATATACCCAGAGCCCAGGTATAATAAATGGAAACCTATCTATCATGTCCATGTCCTTCCCTGATGGTAAATCCGGCCTCGAGAGATGGAGATGAACTTTTGAGGATCCCCGTAGCAAAGCAAAGACTCCTATAAACACACCCCAGCCTGGGGATGGGAGAGCAGCCTAGTCAAGACTCCATCCGAGGATGCCTGGTAAGAGGAGTAGCTCCGGAGACAGTAGTGTTTAAAGTGAATTGTGGAGATCACTTATCCTCAGCCAGAGAACTGTTTACACAGAAGAATGAAGTGCCTTGTACTGTCCTGGAGGAGCCCAGTGAAGGGAACAAGGCTCTCCGCGCCACCAAGGAGTGCTTCGAGAGGGTGTTTCCGGGTGTGGGCGGGCAGCCAGCTGACAGAAGAGGCTGCCATCTGCCTCCAGTAGCCACGCAGACCTTGTCCCTCCCTGTCTCTGTCTCTATGTACACAGATCTCTCTCTTTCTCTCTCTCTGCCTCGACTATTCATTTGACGTCTGTGTGCCTCATTTTTCTGCCCATTTCTGTTTCTCATTCTGATTCCTCTCCCCTATCTTCCATCATCTCTTGACTTTCTCTCTGACCTTTCTGTCTCTCATCTGTCTGTCTTAAAGGTCTCTCCAAGTCTCCTCCTGTTTCCTTGTTTCTCCTTCTATCTGCAGTCCGTCTCTCAAAGCTCTCTTGTCCCTCATTTCCCTGTCTTTTCTTTTCCTTTCTCTTTCTTACCTATCTCCTCTCTTTTTGTCCCTCATTTCTTGTCTTTTATCCGTTTCTTTTCTCTTCTCCTTCTTTCCCCTAACACTCTCTGTCTCTGCCTTGCCCTTCCTTATTGCTATAAACGCTAGGGCTCACATCACTCCGGAACCCAAGAGTCAGATGCCCTTTAGTCAAGCATGACAGGTGTATTTAAGGAAAACAAATATATATGAAGGCAGAGCCATTTGAAGTCTTGGAATAAACTGGATGGTCCAAAACCCCAAACTCCCAGAGACTTAGAACTTCCGACCTTTCTAGAAGTATTTTGCCCTAGTGATTTATAGGAAGGGAGGAGAAAAGCTGTTGTCAGTGCGGAAGCGGGGAGTGTCTTATTTTCAGTCGTAAGGTGGGGGTGGGGCTGGTAAGACACCAGGGTCTGCTCTGAGCCAAGGGCACTTCTTCTGCGGCTTTGGCTAACGTTAGCGGCATTGTTGCCATTAGTGATGGAGCAGAGAGGAGCCTCGCTTGCTGCTGGGCAGTCCATCTCTCCCCTCCCTCAGAGCCAGCCTGGGGACTTGCCCTCTCACACAGGGGCGGGCATGGTCCTTGCGGGAGAGGAGACAACAAGTGACTCACCAGTGTCCTGTGCCCCTGTGGGTCCCATCCCCGAGGAATTTTAGTACCTTTGGGGTTTGCCTAGGATCTCGCATTTTTAAATCACCGTATGTCAGCTGGTATCTCTCTCACCCTCTGTCTGTCCAGGAACAGTGACTGCCCATCACGGGGGATGGTGGGAGGGTCTAACGGAATCGGGCAGACCCAACCACCCCTTCTCGGCACATGGCTGGGGAGAGAGCTTTCGGAGCCAGATTATTTGTATGAGCCATTGTCCAAAAGGGTCATTACCTGCCATTATTCTGTTTCGAAATGTTGATACCTGGCCCTGGGGGAGTGGTGTTCTAGAGCCTGTGCTGGGCCCTCCATGCTCCCAGAACAATCACGATTAAGGAAACTATTCCTGATTCCTGATTCTCGGTTTCCTCCCTGCTGAGAAAGGAGTAGGTTCTAAGCATGTCCTTGATCAGAGAGCAGGACTTCCAAGTGGACGTCCATCAAGCTGAGTGACAGTCCCCATCCCTGCTTCTAACCAGGGATGCCCCAGCGAGTAGAGAAGCCACTGTAGGGAGGCCTCCAGGATTGGGCCTGTGGTTTAGGAGGAGCAGGCAGTTCTTCAGACGCCTGAAGCACTCTCCTTTCCTCCCTGATTAGCAGGTCACAGAGGCCTCGGAGGAAGGAATTTCAGGGTTGCCAACAGCGACCTGCTGGTCAACCTTGGAGAGCAACCAACCTGTGTGTGATTCGCTCCTTCTCGGGGCCTCTGCGGGGACAGACTTCATGGAACCATGACCTATTCATGCTGCGGCTCCTGTTCCTCAACCCTCCCTTAGCTCCTACCTTTTCTTTTCAAATGCTCAGGACTGGCCTCTGAACTAGGTCTGGAGAGAGCCAGTACAGAGCAGAGACTCACTTCCTGGGGCTGTGTCCGTATCCTTCCTGTCAGAGTCTAGCACAGCCCGGGCTTCCATGCTTCAGAGACGACGGGGTCTAGAGTCTTATGGAAAGGGGGGCAGGGTGGTGCAGATGGGAAATACAACAGAGGCAGCCCCTTGGCTCTGTTGCTTTAGGTCCAAGGGATGGCCATGGGCTTTGGGGTTACGGGATGAAAGTCAAGGTTCTGTGGCTTCAAGCTAAGGTAGCACTAGACTCTGGCCTCAGCTTCTTTGACTTAACATTTACTAATTGTGAAACTTAATTTTCCACCCCGATGGCTTATGTCCACTAAGGTCCTTTGGGAAGGCCCAGCCCACCATAAAGCACCATGTATTAATTCTGCTGTATCTCAGAGACACAGAAGTGATGGCCGTCCTGCGGATATCCTAATCTAGAAAGCCAACCTGAAGGCAAAGTGAAGACCCACCTTGTGGAGGGATCCCCATCATGTTTTCTTTCTCTATGGTGCACGTACACAACCCACACGCCCACACCCACACCCGGGATCTGAGGAGCCAAGACTAGAAACGCTGATCTCTCCATATGTAGTGCGGTATCTCAGGAGGAAGCCTGGCTGGCAGGGGTCGTGGGGGATCGGATTAGGGACAGTATCAGGGAGGCTGAATTTAGCATGGCTGCTGCGGTCTGGAATCCTGGGATCTGGCACTGGGGGGTGGGGGGATGTTTCTACTTCTCAGTTCCTTCCTCAGAATTCATTTTCCATTCTCTCCATTCCTTGGTAATTCAATAACTACTTTCTTACTTTTTTCCCTTCTAATTATTTTTTCCTCGGCGGGCTCAAGGAGAAGATGAAGGGAGGAGCGACGGCAAACTTGAAATCTAAAAGAGCTGGGCTTTTCCCTTAAAAACAGAACAAAATCTCTGATCTCTTGGAGGGAGAACTTGGGAGTCCTGCGAATGAGCTTAATGGAGCTGTTGTCTGTAGACAAGCTGATGGGATCAGGTTATGTCAGTCCGAAGGCCCTTAAAACCTAGTCTCTTGGCTTCTCTTCCTTCATTCATGTTTTAGGAGCTCACTAGCCTAGAGGTCTCACCTGCTTAGGATTCTGATCAGTGGGGCTTTGCTCAAGAACTCTCCACCACTGTTTTCCCTTGTTCCACAGGGTAGGCTCATTCTAAATGGCTAAAGTAACCTGCTTTCCAGGTTAGACTAACGTAATGACCAGGCTCTATGCTCTGAATAGTTGATATCCTGACTACATTTTTGGAATCCCCGTGGGTTTAATGCAGCTCTGTCTGGCCTATTGTAGGAGGCGGGCGTGGAAGAAAATGTGCAGAGAATGAAGCAACAGTTCACGGGTCTGCACGGTGTCTCCAGAGACGGGCGCGTGCTCATGAAAGAGGTACCTTTCCCCACTGTCCCTTTCTCTACCGAGCCTTTTCGGGCTGTCACTTCCCCCCCAAAGATAATGCAAATCTTACATCTGAATGGGAAGCTAGAATGGTCTGCCAGGCCGCTGGCCTACCCAGCATTTTGAAGTAATCTCCTCTCCTTTTCTGTCTTCTTAGCAATCCGTATCATTTTCTTTAGGTCAAGCAATATTTGTAGTTATTATAACTGGGGAGTCCATACGCTGGAGGTCTTTGAGTTACTCGATCCAATGGGTCCCTTTGCTGTGTGCTGTTCAGATCCAGCCCGGGCATAAGGAAAAACTGACTAACAAGAAATGGGTTGAATCTCCTGCATCAGCTCCCAGCGGAGGGGAGATCTAACCCCGGAGATCACTTGAAACAAGACGGACAGCAGCCGTCTCTCTTCAGTCCAGCCCACATAGTACCTTTCTTTTCAGGAAATTCTGATACTAGGGCAAGATAATGTATCTTTATGAAAAGTAGACGTGTTTGCCCGGAAGGAAGCAGCCTTCTCAGAACTCTAGATGTATGAGCATTTCCAAAATTTTCACTCCAGGGCAAATTTTTTTTTATGTCACCAGCGATGGTAGATAATTGATGTAAGGCAAGTAAACGCAAGCCTCAAGCTAGAAATACCGAAGGACTCATGACCGCGTGTTCACTGCTGCGTTCTCCAGCCCCCAGAGCACAGCGGAACATTAGCGGTGCCCAGTATATATGTGTAGGCCTAAGGGAGAAGAAATGAAACACGGGAAATGGCTGAAAACGACGGTGTTATCTCACTAACAACAGGCAGAGCTTCACGAAGCACTTGGAAACAGGCAACAACTTGGACACCCGTGCCAACCATCCCATCATGGAGTCCCGCGGAGGCACAGCGGAGGTGCTGTCCGTAGACAAGCTGATGGGATCTGGTTACACCCGTCCCAGGCCCCTTAAAACCTCTGGAGTCTGTGAGCTTAAGGAGTAGTGAGTCTCCCCCACCTCCTCCTGCTGTACCATTGCCTATCTCGCTCTAGTCACAGGAGGTTGAGACCTGAAAATCAGCCCACTTGGACACATTAGATATTCTAGCACAACTAAGGTGGGGCAGACTTCGCCACGGACAGCCCAAGCCAGGCTGGGGGATTATCTGTGCATCTGATTTGCCCCGGGCTCCTCTGTGCCGCTCCAATCAAAGCTGCAGACACACTGGGTTCTAAAGGCTGGGGACCTGTGAATCACGTTTTCATTTGGTTTCTTGGCTTGTCCTACGCCATGGGAAAAAGCACGTAGTTCTGAAGAGCAGAGGCTGATTCCAGCGGACCTTGGAGCCCAGACGGGTGTGGTGGGGGGGAGGCAGGATGTGGGGGATGGGGCTGGGGCAGTGCCAAGTCCACACGGTGAATGTGAGACCTTGGCCAAGTTACTTCTCCCGAACCTCTGGTTCATGGTCTTCATCAACAGGGCATTAGCATTTATTGAAGGAATTTTGCCTGTAAGTAGTGCCTCATTTTACTGTTAGCCTTCACATAAGCATCAGGATATATATATATATATTATTATCCCCATTTTACAAGTGAGGAAATCGAGGCACAGAGGGATCAATTAACTTGTGCCAGACCAAATAAAAGGCGAGCAGTGGAGAAGGAATTAGGATCTACTCTAGAGCCTGTCAAGGACACACGCTGCGCTGTCCTGCTCCCATGAGTGAAAGGGGGTATCATACCAGTAGGACTGGTATGAGACTTTAACGAGATCATCAATAAAAAGTACGTCGCCAGTGCCTGTCACGTTGTAGCTACTCGATATATGATATTCAAATTATGATTGCTGTTGTTCACACGGTAGATCCTTGAGCAGACCCACATCCAGCTAGAGGAGTGAATAGGCGTGTGGGCTCCACACGCCCCCCGACCCCCCAACAGCCCCTGTTTGGATTCACCGTGGCGGTGAGCACGGAGATAGAAGGAGTGGCCACCATTTCTGGGGGACGACGCAAGTCAGGAACACGGCAGTACCATAGGATGGGATGAGCCCAGCCAAACACAACCATGTGCTGAAGTGAGAATTATAGTCACGCATCATGGGAAGAAAATGTCACCATTACTCATGAGAGAAGTGACCTAAATCAGTAGAATTGGTGCTCAGATAGGAGGAGGGACGACGTAATGGATCACACCCAGACCAACTCTGGAAACATCACAGAGACACTGATAATGTAGAAGAAGTAAAACAGCCAACACTCAGGACACTGACGGCAGTCACTCCTGTCTGTGCCCGTGGTGTGAAGAGACCGCGTGTACGCCATCTCCCCAGCATGGCACGAAGCTGGAAAGGATGGCCCTAGTCTGGGTGCCATCACTTGCCACATAACTAACGCAAGTTCCAGTTTCCTTTTTTTTTTTTTTTAAAGATTTTATTAATTTATTTGACAGGGAGAGAGATCACAAGTAGGCAGAGAGGCAGGCAGAGAGAGAGGAAAGCAGGCTCCTCGCCGAAAAGAAAGCCCGATGCCGGGCTTGATCCCAGGACCCTGAGATCACCCACGACCTGAACCGAAGGCAGAGGCCCAACCCACTGAACCACCCAGGCACCCAAGTTCCAGTTTCCTTGACGAAGAAATGAGAATGGGAGTATGTTGTGTACTTTCTGGGTTGGGGCTAGGAGGGAGTGAGTAAGCATACGTAAGAATTTAGAACAGTTCGTAGCACATATAAGAATTATTCGCTCTTTTAATTTCCCATTATATAATAGAGTTAAATTATTTTAATATGGGAGAGTCTTAAAATAGTGTCTGGAACATATTAAGCACTGACAAATTTATAATTAATATTAGGATTATGGGATGCCTGGCTGGCTCAGTTGGTACAGCATCTGCCTTTGGCTCAGGTCATGACACAAGGTCCTAGGATCGAGTCCTGCATGGGGCTCCCTGCTCAGTGGGGAGTCTGCTTCTCCCTCTCACTCTCCTGTGCTCTCTCAAATAAATAAAACTCTTTAAAAAAATAAAATAAAATTAGGATTATGATTTTTGATCGTAAACTCCTGGGAGGCAGCCACCCGCCATGTTTCCTACCTAGTAACAGAGCAGTGTTTGAAAGCATCAGGGAATCCAAAACTGCAGTCAAGGGCCCAGAACTGTAATTGAAGCTCTCAGTCCTGGGGAATCCAAGCCCTCCTCCCCTGTAGTATGTCCCACCGTGTCTTTTACCTAGAGAGCACTGGCCGGTGTGGCTAATGGCTATTTCTCTCTGCTTCTTCAGCTTGCCAACATGTTCTTGTCTGAAGATGAAAACTTCCTGCTGCTCTTTCGTCAGGAAAACCCCTTGGACAGCAGTGTGGAGTTTATGCAGGTAAGTGTTTGGTTGTGTGTCTACAGAGGATGAGGACTGAGAAAAGCCCAGGATCCCAGACACCCACGAGGGAGGCCAGCAATCCTGTCCAGTCCCCAAACCCTCAGAGGGTAAGACCAAGCAAAGAAGCCATTGGTGATGAGCCAGAACTTGGGTCCCAAACCCCCGTGTGCTCTGGGCGCTGCCTTAGGCTGCTCGCAAGCCAACAGAGTCCTTCAGCCTGAGCTAGCGGAAGCCCAGACAACAGGCAGGCAGGCCGACATGGAAGACTATGACAGGGGTCGGCTGGGAACTTCGGAGCCCGGAGAGCAGGTGCCCCATTCAAAGCAGAGAACCCCGGGGAGCTCCAGCGCATTGCTGGCTTCTAAGCATGCTGTCTGGACATCTAGCCTACTTGTTTTTATATGTTAGCCACTAATTCTAGTTTCAAAGGTATAATACCACAAAAACGTAACTCCCTAGCGTGCCCATCCAGCCAGCAGATCTTCTGTTTGCAGTCGCTGTGCTCGAGAGAAAGCTGAAGGCAGTCAGTGCCTCCTCTTAGCTCCTCTTTCAGCCTCCGGATGTTACTGTCCTTTGGACAAAGACCAGGAAATTCAGAGCAGACTCAAGACAGCTACTGCAACCCAGGCCATTCCTGAAACAGTTCCCAAGACCCCATTTAGGAGATAATAGCTTAGCACCCTTTTACACGACTGTAGTTACTTCCGGCCGAGTGGAAGTCATAAAATTGAGCAAGCACGCACATAGACTATTCACGGGAGAGATCTGAATGGGCAATAAAGGTAGGTTGGTAGCCAAGAAGTGCAAATTTGTAACAACTGATTTTTGCCAATCCAAGTGGTAAAGATTTTAAGAGGATCAACGAAATACATGGTGGCAGCCAAGAAGCCCTGAGATTGATGCTCATGATCTGTTGGTAGGCATGCACACTGCAACAATTTTATGGAGAGTGATTTCGCAAAAATATAGTCAGGATCCTTTAAAATGTCATGATTCAAAGTTAAAACTATCTTTACCCTTGGGCTTAATAAGTCTACTGCTCCAGGCATCTATCTTAAGTTATAATCAGAAATGTTTGGGGGCGCCTGGGTGGCTCAGTGGGTTAAGCCGCTGCCTTCGGCTCAGGTCATGATCTCAGGGTCCTGGGATTGAGTCCCACATCGGGCTCTCTGCTCAACAGGGGGCCTGCTTCCCTCTCTCTCTCTCTGCCTGCCTCTCTGCCTACTTGTGATCTCTTTCTGTCAAGTAAATAAAGAAAATCTTTAAAAAAAAAAAAGAAATGTTTGTAATTGGAGGAAATGTGTTATATTGTTAAGAAGCAAAACTGTGCATGCAGTATGATCTTAACATTATTTAAAAAATAGTTCACCCTAACACCTACGTAAATTAAACTGTAGGTAGATACACATAAGATAAATGCTAATTTCTTTTAAGTGGTAAGATTTTAGATGGTTTTCATATTCTTTGTACTTTTATATTTTCCAACTGTGCACAGATCATAATTATTTACAAATCACTTTAAGTGACATTTTCACAATGATTTTAATGGTGCTCAAAAATGCTCTCAGAAAATTTTAAATGAAAATAATAAACAGATTGCCCAAGTGTATAGACAATATGACCTCCAAGTTAGTCTTGTCATGTGTGTAATAGAAATATGAAGAAAGGAAACACAAAGATACACCTGCAGAGTGTAGTTTTCTCTTTTTTGCAGCTCATTAATTTTGTACAGTGAATATGATTTACTCTTATAACCAGAAATACAGTATTAAAATGTTAGGCCTTGCATAATACTGAATAACTCTGAGGAATGGGAAAAAGCAAAGAGCACTGTGGAGCTTTCCTATCTTTTTGCCTTTTTTTTTTTTTTAACTTATTCCATTTACCCCCTCCCTTTAAGTTGGTCAGTGGCTTCCGTAACAAAGAGCCTTCCCTTTCTCTACCCGATTAAAAAAATATACATATCTCTTCAGATTCCTGATTTCTTTAAGTTAAGTTTGTTATAACCTATTTAAAAATTCTAAGTTGATGTCTTTACGTTCCCCCTAGGCCACCGGACCTTAAAACACTTTAATCCTAACATAGGGTGCCCAGGTCATGTGCGGTGACTGCCCAGGATATGAGTTCTGTCTTGTTTTCTTTAACCCTACAAATTTCATGCAGTCAAGATTTGTTTCCTCTCATCTTTGTGAACCATTGCTTTTCCTGACTAAGAGTCTCTTTATTTTCCTCCTTCCTAGAGTTTATCCTTTACTAAATTCTATTGGTAAAACTTTATTTGCCTGGAAATCTCTTATTTTGCTTTTATTCTTTAAAAATAGGCAAGGGGGACCTGGATGGCTCAGTCATTAAGCATCAGCTTTCAGCTCAGGTCATGATCCCAGGGTCCTGGGTTCGAGCTCTGCTTTGGGCTCCCGCTCAGCAGGCAGCCTGCTTCTCCTTCTTCCACTCCCCCTGCTTGAGTTCCCTTTCTTGCTTGTGTCTCTCTCTAATAGATAAAATCTTTAAAAAATTAAAAATAAATAATAAATAATAATAAATAAATAATAAAAATAAATAGATAGGCGAGCACATTACTCACATAGAAACCTTTGGGCCTCCAATGGCTGGCTCAGTTGTAGCAAAATTATAAGATAATGTAGACAGAAAATTTTTGGAGAATAGCATGAGAAAAGAAAATCATGGAAAATGGTTTTATTTATTATTTAAAATTCTCATTCTTAGCTTTGGTATATTCACACCATAAAAGTTTGAATGTAATTTATATTTCACTTGTTGACTTTGTAAGTCTGGCTGAGTTCAGGGGCCATAAGGCATGAAGTTGCTCAGTCTTCTCATGGCCCATCAGTACCTCACTAGCTCCGCAGTGAGCTAGCACTAGCTCCGGAGTGAGACTCCAGACTGACTGGGGTCTTGAATTAAGGTCCCTGCAGTGAGTGACTCAGCTAACCCATTCTATAGCTACAGACGATCTGTCAGTTTAAAAAAGAAAAGAACTTAGGGGGGGCTTGGGGGGCTCAGTCAGTTAAGCATCTGCCTTTGGCTCAGGTCATGATCCCGGGGTCCTGGGATCGAACCCTACATCGGGCTCCCTGCTCAGCATGGAGCCTGCTTCTCCCTCTCCCTCTGCTGCTCCCCCTGCTTGTACTCTCTCTCTCTCTCTCTCTTTCTCCAGCTCTTGCTCTCTGTCAAATAAAAAGTTAATTAATTAAAAACAAAACCAAAAAATAGTGTTACTTCTTCTGTTCTTTCCTTTTCTTCTTTTTCATGTAGGCTCTACACCCGGCCTGGAACCCCAAGCAGGGCTTGAGCTCACAACCCTGAGATCAAGACCTGAGCTGAGACCAAAAGTCGGGTGCTTACCTGGCTGAGCCACCCAGACACCCATACTTTCTGATTCTGTACAAGAGTTTGAGAAATAGCCAGCCCTTGAGGCTAAGCATGGGATAATCCGAGGTGGTCCGAATCATACCGCTTATGAGAGAAAGCAGTTCAGTGTGGCTACAGAAGTGTTCAGCTGTTCTGTTGTCCGGTTTTGTGATCGTATCTTCAGCCAGGTGAAGACTGCCCTTATACCTAAAGCCAAGGAAAGGCTTGTCTCATCACTGGGAACTACCTGAGATGTTTTCTTCCCTTTATCCAGAGCCAAGGCCACACAGGGAGGATCCCTAAGGGCCTGCGGGCAGCACAGTTTATTTTGAGGGGTGCAGCCTTTCACTAAGGGTTATAGTTTGATGCAGGTGCCTCCATTTGACACCCCCCAACTTTGCATGGGCCCCGGGCTTTGCCTCCTGCTGGCTTTGTGTGCAATTTCCTGATAAAGCTGCAGGCTACGTTCTCTGCGTCAGCACAGGGACCCGGGACAGGTGTTGGCATCACTCCTCCATGACCTCTCTGGCTGTGTGCTTGTTTACATGGCTGCTGGGTTCATAAGCGGATGCCTGGCTTTTGTGTATTTCAGATCTGGCGCAAATATGATGCCGACAGCAGTGGGTTTATATCAGCGGCTGAGCTGTGCGTAAGTGTCACGGGGCGGGTCTCTCGCTGGGGGGCGGGGTGCCGGTTCGCCCCTGGGAATTGGATGCACGTGGATCATGAACTTCATTTCTGTGAGCCCAAGAAACGTAGATTTGAATGTGTGACTTTAAGAAACAGTATTTGTGTTTAAAACTTAAGAAAGTACAAGTGATATCAGTTTCTCTAGGAAAAACGCATCATTGAGGAGTTTTGACACTTTTTCCATGCCTGGAGCTAGTCTCTGGGTTCTATGAACATCCTTTAAACAGGGACAGCCCTCCCCATTCTTGAATTTATTGTTTGCTAAAAGCATTTGATTTTCTCCATGAAAAAAAAAATGAACCACAATCCTTGATGCAAGTCCTCCAAGATCTTGGCGGTTTATCTGCTCTCCGTTTAAGATGTGGTTCTTCTCTTGATGTCACAGAACTTCCTCCGAGACCTCTTCCTCCACCACAAAAAGGCCATTTCTGAGGCTAAGCTGGAAGAATATACTGGCACCATGGTAAGTAACCGAGCGATGGGATCTCTACAAGGGGGTTAACCAAACCCCCGCCTCCCGCCTCCCCAGGGCCCAGAAACAGAGGTGCAGAGTAAGTGCCCCAGTGAGCATGTGCGGACCAAGTGAATGCAAGAGGAAACGTCAACTCCCCAAAATGAGCCAACATTGAGCCTCTACAGCCCCCCTCTGAGGCTGGGGCTGCATGTACTGGAGATGGAAAGCGGTTCACCTGTCTTTGGGGAGACCGGGGAAGTACGTCAACATCGGGTTACTAGGCACCAGGCCAATGAGCTCAGTCCTACTGGAAGTCACATGGAAATGGGTAAACATGGACAATCAGAAACCTAGACAACTAGGACCAAACACATGGAAGCCACTTAGAAAGCTCAGAGTCGGCTGGGCGGGAGACGTGTGTCCCCGTTTTGCCACGTCTTAGTTATGACCTTGGGAGATTGTCAAGCCTTTCCTTTTACTTACTTCACCCATAAAATGGGGGTTAATAGGACCGAATTACCGTGAGGGCAAAGGAAGTACTGGGCAGGCGTCTGAGGCATGAGACGTGTTAACTCTCATTTTCGGGCTTGCTATGGTCCTTGCTGTCATTATTTTACTTGCCCCTGTGGCATCCACGTGCTGAATGACCGAGATTATTTCGGTGTCAAAACTCCCTGGAAAACAGTGGTTTGGGAGCAGCTGCTTCTGGCAACCCCCTCCTCACCTTCTGTTCCGCCTCGTTCCCCAGCGCATCTCCCCCGCTATGCATCAGCAGCCTGGCTCCCCTGCCTTCCATCTCCGCTGAGCCCCTTCCCGGCCCCAGATGTGTGCTCCTTTCCAATCGAACTCTGTAGCTGGTTCTCAGTCAATAAGCAAGGAGATGGCTGGTGAAGGCTTGATTGCTTGTAGGATTGTTACATCTATCATATGAGGTGTTCTTGACCAGATTGATGTTACTCAAATTCCTGGAGCACAGTCAGGAACATGCACCGCTGGGAAGAGGTCGTGAATTCCCATAAAATGGGTGCCACTTAAGTGATGTTTCCAAATAGGGTGTTATTTCTGTGACTTCTCAGCAGGGTTGGCAGTGTTCATGCTATATATCTTATCCTGAAGCCTTAGAAAGGGTAAGTGACAGTCACCATCTTGTTGAATTCTTTTTTTTTTTTAAAGATTTTATTTATTTACTTGAGAGACAGAGAGAAAGAACAAGTTGGCGGGGCGGGGGGGAGAGGCAGGAGAGGGAGAAGCAGACTTCCTGCTGAGCAGGGAGCCCGACCTGGGGGCTCAATCCCAGGTCTCTGGGATCATGACCTAAACCAAAGGCAGACATGCTTAACCGACTGAGCCACCCTGGTGCCCCACCAAGTCGAATTCTCAGATGCACTTCCCAGATCAGGTAACTGGGAGAAGTTAAGTTACTGGGCCAGAGGCCCCAGGTAAACTGGAAGCCAAGCCCCCTTGGTTTTCAGCCTGGGCCCCTCCTGCCACTCACTCCGCACTCTAACTCCCCAAATGCTTCCCCAGTCACAGGCGCCTGCCCTGAGTGGGAGGAAGGTGCTCTTAACCATGAAGACTTGTAAATGGCCCAGACAGAAGCTAAGCCCATTCCAAGGACAGAATCCAACCCCAGGCCAGGATCTCAATGAAGGAAATAATTTGGCGTCTTGCTCTGTTGACCTGCTTTGAGAACAGGCTGTGTGGTGCTTGAGATCCCGAGTAAATATGTAGTCAGCTCTGCAGGGTGAAGTGGGAAGTCCCCGCGAAGCAGGAAGCAATTTCCTAGTGCGGGGAGATCTCTGGGTTTCTTCCCACCCAATTTCCAGTGGAACCCGCCAGCAGAATAAGGACTATGGAATGAGCGATGTCACTGTAACTGCCTGGGACAGAGAAAGACAAGCAGCTCAGGTTTCCAGCTGAGCACTTTTCCAGGCCTAGGTTCACACCGCATCAGCGCTGACTGTTGTTACCTCGATTTGATTCACTTAAAACGCATGTGCCGCACAATGCAATACTCTCACTCAGGATCTCCGGCGCGCTTCTAGTATTTGTTTGGTTACCTTTGATTCTGAGGGGCTTCCCTCAGGCTTCAGGTGTAATGCTAAACCGCCTCTTTCTCACTTTTTTTTTTTTTAAAGATGTATATATTTATTTGTTTGATAGGGAGAGGGAGAGAGAGATAGAGAGAGAGCACAAGCCGGGGGTGGGAGAGGGAAAGAGAAGCAGACTTCTTGCTGAGCAAGGAGCCCCAGGCGGGACTCGATCCCAGAACCCTGGGATCATGACCAAGCCGAAGGCAGATGCTTACCCGACTGAGCCACCCAGTGCCCCTTTCTGTCACTTCTTAACATGGCTCAACTATTTTTTCCCTCTCTTTCTTCTCCTGGTTCTTGCCTGTCCTTCAAGATTTGGTTAGACATCACCTTGCCTTAGGAAACCTTCCAGAACCTTCTCCTGTAGTCGACACAAGTGCCTCTCTTCTGTGCACCCAAACTACCTATCACTGAGTTCCCCTCACAGTCATCTGTTCGACCCATCCCACAACTACCCACTATCTGCTATGCCCCAGGCACCCCTCTGGTCACCGGGGACCCAGCAGTGAGCAAAATAGACAAAGGGGAGACTGACAATAACCAGAAGCATAATAAATAATAAATTAGATTGCATGCAGAGGGTAACAAGTATTATGGAAAAATGAAAACGTAGAGCAGAGCAAAGGCTAGCCACGCCAGCAAAGCAGCGAGGACAAGGGCCCTGGGAGGAGAGGAGGCTGGGGAAGGATGGCGGGTGCAGCAGGCACAGAGCCCCTGGGACAGCAGTGTGCCTGGGATCTTCAAGGACTGGACAACAGCAGCAGGGCTGGGGCAGAGTGAGCGTGGGTGAGAAAACAGAGACCAGACCCTTTAGGGCTTCTTAGGTTTCAGCAGGATTCCTGATGAGCCAGCTGGGGTCAAGGACAATGCTGACATTACTTGTTTATGGCTCTTGTTCTTTACCAGCCGGTGACTCTTCCCGCACAAGGAGAGCGTTGCGTCTCCTCGCATCTCTGCATTCCCTGCCCTCCTGAGGGGCCAGGCATGCATAGGCTACTTAATGCCAACTGTCAGAACTGAATTTGCAGGCTAACTAATAGCCAGCTAAAATAAGAAGCCTTGGTGACAAAAGCAAAGTTTGTCTTGGGACCTCCACCTCCCTTGCCTGTGTACCTTGAGCCCCTCCACCCCCATGATGGCTCCCGCTCCTCCTTGGGGTGCCTCGTAGGCCATGGATTGCGCAGGTCCAAACTCCCTCAAGTTGTGCTTAGTGCTCTGAAATTCCTTTTTTCCTTTTTTTTTAAAAAATATTTTATTTATTTATTTGACAGAGAGAGAGAGAGAGGTCACAAGTAGTCAGAGAGGCAGGCAGAGAGAGAGGGAGAAACAGGCTCCTCACTGAGCCGAGAGCCCGATGCGGGGCTCGATCCCAGGACCCTGAGATCATGACCTGAGCCGGAGGCAGAGGCTTAAACCACTGAGCCACCCAGGCGCCCCATTTTTTTTCCTTCTTTTTAAACCAAACCCTCCAGGCAGAGCCAGAAGGAGTGCTTGGAAGTGCCGAGCTTGATCCTTTATGGCTCTCACTGGGGTCCTTCGCCCCGTGTAGACAGTCATCCGGACTGGGTCACCACCAGGCAGGGTCTGAGCGGTGCTGAGCCCAGGGGCAGACCCAGACAGGGTGGCTGGAGCCCCACGCTGGTGACCAGAGGGAACAGGGGCAGGAAATCAGGTACCAGGAGTGGCGACGAGAGCCGGAGGATGTGGAAGAGGCAGAACAGAGCAAATATGAAGAGACAATCCCAGCAGGACAGGCCCGTGATATGTCCCTGTGGACTCAGAATCCATATCCCTATGTTCCTGAAGTTGAGTCAGACGTGCTTTACTAGGCTAAGGAGTAGGTTCTCAAAGTGATCCGGAATACCTTCCTGCACCCAAACCCTCACTCCCTTCATGCTTTTTTCTTCCAGGTCTGACCACGATCTAGTAAACTAGCTCACTCAAAGATGTGAGTTCATTCATTCAACAAATATTTAGGGAGAACTCACCAAGGCAGATATGGTTCCTGATCGTATGGAGTCTTCTAATTAGGGACAATTTGGTAAAGGAGGGAAAAAGCAAAATTCACTCTGGTCAGTCCTGTTTATCCCCACTGTGCCGGTCATTGTCATAGACCATCCACCGACAAGTTGAGTTCAGTTTTGCCTTCGGTCCCTAAATACAGCGATCTCATCTTGAGATCCAGTTTGCCTGATTTTTCAAAAATCAGGCAGATCACAAGGAAGCCACAATTCTAGAGCTTCTGCAAAGGCAGGACGAGAGAAGGTAGGTAGATGGACAGAGTCCAAGTTGTGTTGATTTAAGATACCTTCTCCCCTTTAGCCCTCATTCTATACATGAAAGAAACTGAGAATTACAGACTTTCACAGGTCAGATATAGTAAGGATGGAGTGGAGATGCATACCCAAATCTATCTCCAAAGCTTGCCTTTTCTACCACTTTACTCATGTCTGAGAGCTAAAATACTGAGTCATTAGAAAGGAAACTTCCAAAAGGGAAGAGTTAAGCTCTGTTGAGAGATCAAGAAGCAACGACGATCCTCCGAAGAGAGTGAAGAGCCAGGCGAGGACAAGGCCATGTTGGGGACTTCGGATTCTCTTAACGTTTTTCAAGAGGAGATGATACCGGAGCTCAAGCTCTCAAGCCACACCAGAAGTTATTACCTAAGAAAGTGGATTGTTCATGAATCATCCTAAGAACTGACATCTTATTCAACGCAAAATAGGAAACATGGAAGACAACATGGAAGGAGAAAGGATTCTACAAAATCACCTGGGAGGAGAAGGGCCTGGGAAGAAAAGATGCCTGTGCCTGTAGAGAGCCCCCTGGGGGGCATCTCATTCAAACAGCCCATCACAAGGGACAGGAAGGGGTGTCAAGGAGACAATGGGCTGCTTACAAGGTCAACACTCAGCAGGAAAGAATCCGCACATCACCCATCAGCCTGGCAACCCTGGTCGCCCAGAGCACCTCTCTTCACAGCCTTGAGATTTCAATCTTGAAAATCCCCAGGCTGGCAGCTCTTTCCATGGGGATGCCCTAGGCTGAAGAAGATCTGACAACGTACAATTTTTGATGGCTCTCAGCTCAGATCTGTAAGCCTAGAATCCTGTGAAGTAGCTGAGGGGGATCCCAGTGGTCTCACCCAGCTTTAGAGTATCTGCGTTGAGAACCATCCATGGACCAAGACTGTCCGTTATTCTTTGTCTGTTTCATTGTCAAAACCTGTGGCTCTTCTGCTTCTGCGACTGCCCGTAAGCACTCATTTTGTTCCAAACTGTCGTGTGGGGATAGGCTCGTGATCAGTCAAATCCCAAGTGGTCCCTCACGGGTTCTTTATGCCTTGAGGTGATCAGTGAGTGTTGAGGAATTCAGCCAGTAAGGGAGTTTCCGCCCTGAGACTAGTCTAACCAGAAGACAAGATGACTTTAATAAGATTATGGCCGATCTATCTCAGTTGACTTCCTTAACTTCAGAGGTGGCTTATATATACTTTTCCAGAGAACATATTTGGGACCTGGACTATGGTTTGTTTGTTTTTTAAAGACTTTTTACATTTCCCTAGTGACCTGTGGGTGAATGAACTTTCAGAAACTCAATATTCTCCAAAGAGATTTTAGAACCTTAGTCTAACTAAGTGATACACCAAGTGTGAAATCTGCTGCTGCTTTAATGGCTTTTTTTGAGCAATGGGCACAGTGAGATCAACACTGCATTACAGATCTGGTTCAAAGGTTTGGCATCAAATACTTTATTTAAGAAATGTAGCCCGCTAAATAAATTCAAATAGATCCAGAGGACTGGCACGTTTGAAAGCTGTCTGCAGCCTGAACAATGAATGAGTCACAGCAGAGCACCCAGTCATAAGGAGAAAGTCGAGGTCTGCAGATCTGACCTTCTCCTAACTCCTAATTAATGTTCTGGACAAGGAAGGAAACAGCCTATGAACAAAATCCAATTGTGACACCTAATTGAGAGTACCTGGGAGCGGGGTGGGGGGAGGATTAGCTGTCTGAATAGAATATTATCAGGTAGTATTGAACTTCTAAAAATGTAAGCTAACGCATGTGGGGAGATGTAAAGTTCACAAACCTAATTAGAGCATGGAACTTGAACTCTTGTAAATGTGCAAATTAAAATCTGAGACCATGGCAGACAGAGAGACATGTGAGGTTAAGCTTGTCCTATCGTCTCCACTGGTCAAAGTCCTTGGCGTTCAGGCCTGGATGGAAGTTGCTGGCTTGCCGCTTTCTTCCGCAGACGGAGGCACTCAACTCTCAGATCCAGGCTGATGGGAAACATGCCTGGGCTCCGTGTGGAGAGCTCTTCCCTCCTGTGCTGGTGACCTCACCGGCCTCATGACTTGAAATACCAGCTAGTGGTGATGACCCTCAATTCACAGCTCTGACTCAGGCCACTTCACTGAACTTCTTAAGTGAATTGTGTAGCCCATTTTCTGATGGGCAGAAGCATGATTTACCATGTTGGTGCTCAGTTCTTCCTCAAGCCAATTTTGAGCAAAGGGCATTTTCCCCTTTGAGTAATCTGCACAGCAGTGGAGGTGGGCCTACATCTTTCGAGATGAGTTACTACTTGCTTAAAGCTCAAGATCATCTCGCTCTCTATTAAAATAGGACCTTTTATAATGATGGTGTCATGGGAAATAACTCATGGCTCAGTCTCCCGCAAAGCGTGCTGCTCTCAGATTTTTACTGGATATAGAATTTATGTCTAAGGGGCATGACTGGATGTGTAATATATCCAAGTGTATAAAAATATAACCTGCATTTTAATGGATTCTGTAATACATATTTTTGATGCTAAAGTTTTGGGGGAATGGACTTTCAAATATTAAAAAGAAATGATTTAGGGAGTGAGGAAGGATGGACGGATATGTTTTTTAGTGCAAAAAATGGTTAGATATAATCTCAGTTTTTCTCTTTCCCTTTTCCCTTGTACAACCTCTTCCTACAAATATGTTTAGAGATACTCTGCTGCACTGAAATGTTGTGAAGTCACAAATTCATTCAAAATATGACTCAAATATGCCATGAAATGTCTCTCCTCCACCTTGCCTAAACTAACCTGGTCTTCCTGATTTTAACTTTTAATCTTATCTTATTCAAAGCCTCTCTGACCTAATAATTTAAATAGTCTCTTTAGATAATGCTAAGTCTTTCTATGAAAGGAGGAGCTTGGCCTCTTAGATTTCTCAGTCATCTTCATCCAACCCAGACTCTTCTGCAAAAATGGCATCAAGGAGGGGCACCTGGGTGGCTCAGTCAGTTAAGTGTCTGCCTTCAGCTCGGGTCATGATCCCAGGGTCCTGGGATCGAGACCCAAGTAGGGCTTCCCATTCAGTGGGGAGTCTGCTTCTTCCTCTCCCTCTGCCCCTCTACCCCTTGCCCCACCTCTTGTGCACTCTCTCTCAAATAAATAAAATCTTTTTAAAAAAAAAAGGCATCAAGGAGAGAGCTTTGGGCCCTAATGGTGGAGGTGGGAAGCTGAGGTCTCTGGGCACAAAGGTCAGACTCGTCTGGTCTACAGGCTGGTGCCTCTTGGCCACTCTGGCTGCCTTGCTGGTATTCACAGCTGAAGTCTGCGGTGAGCTCATAACCCATGCGCCTAGCTTTGGCTAGCCCACTGGGAAGTATAGGCTAATCCAGCAGCCATCCTTTACCTCTTGCTAGATGCAGGCAACAAATTCTCTGCCACACCTCTAGCAGAGTCCATGTGTCTTGCCACACAACAGACTAGTAAACCGGGAGGCAAGATGCTGGGGGAAGGAAAGCAACTTTATTTAGGAAGCCAGCAGACCAAGGAGATAGCAGACTGTGGTCCCCAAGAGCATCTTTCTTCAGCATGAAATGTGAGCTTCTTTTATTTTAGGAGGAGGCTGGAATCAAGAGAGGACCGATGTCTGTAGACATTCAGGAGCCCACAGGGTCCAGGGAAGGTTATGAAACTTTTCTGTCCTTGGTTACTTCATCTTTGTGTGCAGGAATCCAGTCATGGCATCCTTGTAAACCTTAAACATAGCAGTGTTCTTTCTACACGTACTTCCTTTTCTTTTTGGGTGAAATGGGTGTCGGGGAAAGACTGTTTTTTGCATGTCTCAGCTGCAGCACACCTATGTGCAGGGCTCCACAGATGTCTGTCAGCCCTAGGTCGCAGCAGCAAGGGAAAAAGGTGACACAGAACCAGACATGCTAAGTGTCTCCCTGTGATGCAGCCTATGGCTCAGGGGTCCACCCCGCCCTCTGTTCTGGCATCACCTCATCCCATCACAGCCAGACACATGGAAATTCCACAGGCTCTCAACCCAGCACCCAAACCCTTGGGTGCTCAGAGTGTCTTGCGGGGGGGTGTGGGGCTGAGTCACAGCAAGTCCTTCCTCAGCTGCTGCCCTCCTCCCTCAGGAATCTCCTTTCCAGCAGAGTGAGCTCACACACCCATCCACTGGAGGCTCCTGTTTCTGCCTGTCCCTCTCTTCCTTCCTACAGTCCTTGTACCTGGAGACGTAGGCTTTCCCCTCTGCCCCATCCTCCTCAATGACTTTGGACTTCAATGGAAAAGCGATATTTCTCCTGCACTCTGCAGGGATTATTCTGTGACACGAGCCAGCCTCAGGCAGTTTAGACATCTGTGGAATCAGAAGGGCAAAACAGCTAAGTGCTTCGGTAACTTTCAGAGTGAATTCCTGCTACATGTACTTCTTACAATTATGTCCTCTTCTGCATTCCAGATGAAGATCTTTGACAAAAATAAGGATGGCCGGTTGGATCTGAATGACTTGGCAAGGTGAGTAGCCTGGGAACAGTGTCGCAGCAGACACACCATCGTGGGGGTTCCATGATGCACACACTTCTCTTTGAAAGGCAGAGGTCAGGTCTTGCCTGGAACCCTGAAGAATGGGCTCATCTGGTTAAATAAACAGCAGTTGTTTTCAGTCTTCTGGGGGTGACAGATCCCTTCGTAAAGATAATAAAAGCCCCCCCCCAAAGGCACAATACACAAAGTTTTCATAAAATTTTATAGGTGGGTCATGGGCCAGCCCTGCCTTCAAAGGCCAGACATTCCTGGTCTCATATAAGGACGCCATGAAAATATAAGTCTGGAATCCCATTTACTGCTCTAGGAAAGCGGAGTGGTAAGTTCAGGACAGAGGATGACTGAACCAGATTCCAGCCGGGCTGTCTGTTTTTTTGGTGTTGGCGTGCCTCCTTGGGCACCCAGCCAGGGTGTAGGAGAGGGGTGACAGCAGAAGTAGCCCAATACCTGCAAAAGTGCTGTCTGTAAGGCCAGTGTTGTGACACGATGGGCATGTCAGCATGTCATCTCAAGGCTAGCTGACCCCGAGACGACCTGTGGTGGTCCACAGAAAGGGGAAAAAAAAATCACTGAATCCAGAATACATGGGTATAACCAGATGGGGGAGCAGTTATGATCCCAGGTGCCTGAGGATGGGGCAGATGGAGTCGTAGCACAGATAGTGACAGAGGGTGGCAGTTTCAGGCTGCAGGGCACAAGCAGGTGTGGCTGGGAGACGGGGAGTCCATGGACTGGGGGTGATATTCAGTGATGGAATATCTTGGCTATGTCATAAGCGGATATTAACTTGGCAATGGTTAACTTGGCAATGTTATAAGCAGATATTAACTTGAGTTCAAAATCACAAAGCCCGTACCAGCTACCCCCTCTCTTGACAGCAACATCTGCGAGTTCTTGCAGGGGATCTATGAATGGGACACACCAGGAAGAACCTCTCCTTAGTGGTGACCAGGACATTGACGCCAACACTCTACTGGGTCTTCTGAGCCTCATCCTCTGTGGCTACTTCTCTAGGATGCTCATCCCAAATTTGGCCACTTTGCTGGGGAAGAGGCATGGAGGGATCAGCCAGACCAGAGGGGCATAAGTGTTTCTCCCAAAGGTTGAGGATGGAGGGATCTCCGCCTTGTAGCCTTGGAGATGTGTCTCCTGGGTCCCACTCCCTTCTCATTCTTTTGGCCAACTGAAGCAAAGGTTCCTCTTAAATAGAGGTCAGTCTAGCTAATCTGAGAGTTGTGTAAGCACCAGTCCTAACAGGAATACCCAAAAGCCTTAAAGATTCACTCAAAACATGGCATCTGGATGAAAACAAGAGCATTTGATTTCATTGCTCCCCTCACGAAAAGCAAGCACTACCTGACCGACTTAAGGCACTTCTCAGAGGGAGTAAGTCGAGGAGCCTCGAGCGCCCTCTGGAGGCTGGAGTGTGTCACTACCGGAAGCTGCTCTGTACCCTGTTGTCAGTGATGCTTTTACTTCTGAAATGAAATCCACAGATAATATACTCTACCTGTGCACATGATGCTAAAACAGTTAGTATAGTGCACAAACTAGAACACATAAAGGGGAAATAAAGGAAAACAATTAATAATAAAATAAAGTGCATTTCCGTGTCTAGGTGGCTGGACAGACCCACAGGGAAGACATACCCAAGGGGAGGCTGCTTACATCTTGGTGCAGAATTACCACGAATATGTCAGTTCAGATGCTGATTGATACAAAAATGGCCTTTTGGCAACTCACGTGTCGGGAACTCACTTGCTGTTGATACAATTTTATAAAAAATAAGTAAGTCCTGATTGAGTTCCGAATGAAACAAAGCGCAGTCATCCCTCAATTTACGTGAGACTATAGGGATAATGGACACAATTAATAAGTTATGTATACCTTGAGAAAAATATCTGAGATTTTTATGTAAATAGGAATTCGGTTCTTGGTTCAAATATAATTATAAGCAGGATTTGTGTGCACATGAGTGCTCCCCCGGACATTCCAGCTTCAGGTGAGACATGGGATGATTCCCCCGGAACTTTCCATGCAATGCAAGACATCTAGCATCCCGGGTCCCCATCTATGGAGGTCATGTCCCTTCTGTCAGTCATCCCCTCTGTCACTGTGGTTACCCAAAGGCCCCCCTAGGGCTAGCCAAACATCCCCCACTGGGGTCCTACTATTCATGCCCTAATCTCTTGAATAGCTTCTCTGCCAGTGGAGTGTTGTGTATAGAGGAGGATTCAAAGAGCAGTTGTGGACTGCAGGAAGAATTGACTTCATAGGGAACAGAGATGCAAAGTGACAAGAGTTACTACATTCTTTTGACACCAGTATGATACAGAATTTGACAGTGACAATGAGGTAGGCTGAATAAAGGTGTCCATGTCCAAATTCCCGGAACCGCTGAACGTTTTATGTTACATTGATACATGTAAGTTTGCAGAGAGCAATGAAGTCGCTCACTGACAGACCTTCCAGAGATTAGTCTGGATCATCCAGGTCAGCCCAAGGGTAATAACAAGGGTCCTTTAAATGTGGAAGAAGGAAGCAGAGGGTCGGGTTTTGAAGGTTTTGAGGTGGAGAAAGGGGTCATGAGCCCAAGAATGCAGGCAGCTTCTAGAAGCTGGAAAAGACAAGGAAAGGGATTCTCCCCTGAAGCCTCTAGAAGGAGGCAGTCCGATGGACACCTCAATTTTAGCTGGATGAAATCTGCCTCCGACTCTGATTTCCAGTATTGTAAGATGCTGACTTGTGCTGGTGAAGCCACCGCGTTGGGCTCATTGTGTCATAGCAATAGACTTAGAGGCCTTAAAATATTTATACACAGACTCTCTTCTCTCTGTTCCCACCTCTAGAATGGAGCCTTCTTACTCCATATGCGAACTCCCCTCAGGCACATGTCCTCTCACTGGCAACATACTTTAGGCTGCTTGGTGCCAACCAAGAGATAAGGACAGGATTCCTCATAGAGTTCCAGGATAGTCTACCTTTTACTTGCCTCAGATTCTTTTTACCCTGGGCATCCAGAAGAGCAAAATATTCCAAAATCATTGTGTGATATTTTTCTGCCTTTCTCTATATTGAGAATGTGTGATTATGAATGCAACATAAATCCAACGTTTTAGTCTTCGGAAACGGACTGTAGTCTAGTAAATACAATTGTAATTAAGAAGAAAGTACGGAAATACTTTTGTTTGCCAAAACAAAAGTATTTTTGTCTTATTATTTTTCCCATTTTTTTTTAAAGTGAGTATCATTTATGTCTTATAACATTTACTATAAAGTGTACAATTCGGTAAACTTTAGTCTATTCATGAGGCTGTGCAACCGTCACACTGCCCATTTCTGGAACATTCTTATTGTGCCAGAAAAATACTCCATTCCCAGCAGGGATTACTCTCTCCTCCCCTTGCCTACCAACCCCTGATAACAACTAACCTATTTTCTGTTTCCATGGATCTGTTTTTCTAGGTACTTCATATATGTGAAATCATATAATACATGACTTTTCACGTCTGGCTGCGGTTCTTTATTTCTTCATGTAGACTAAAGCAACTGTCTCATGTTCTTTTCATTTCAGCTCGAAGAGTCCCTTTAGTATTTCTTACGGATCACGTGTATTGTTGTTGATAACTGTTGTCTTTTTGCTTAATGACCTTTTGGAACTCATCCTATAAAATTTTTATCTTTGTCATATGTGGACACTGAAGTCTCTGCTTGGTTGCTGAACGGTTAGTTAATGACTGGGCAGAGATTTCTTGTCTCCCAATGTTTGTGCGGGGCCCGTGTACGGTTGGGCCCATCTTCCATATGCAACCAGGAAGTTTACAATTCTGCTTAGCCTTAACTTCCTGCTTGTACAGACCCTGAGGATAAGCCGCGGGTGAGACCTTAGGGCCTCCCGAGGTCTTTTCTGTGCACACACACAGTCCCGGGCATGGACGTAATCTTACGCATGTCTACAGGTTTCTAGATTCTCAGAATTATGCTGCAGCTTAGATAAGCCCCAGTGGACATCTCATTCCCCCAGATTTTCTTTTTAAGCTTTTTACTTAGCCTGCTGTTTACCCAAACTCTTTTCTTTAAAGATTTTATTTGCCGGAGAGACAGAGTGTGGGGGTGGGTGAGGGGCAGAGGGAGAGGGAGAAGCAGACTCCCCGCTGAGCAGGGAGCCAGAGGCGGGACTCGATCCCAGGACCCTGAGATCATGACCTGAGCTGAAGGCAGACACTTCACCCACAGAGCCACCCAGGTGTCCATTTGCCCAAAATCTTATTTTCCACGGTCACCTGTGATATTAAATAACGGCTTTTCATTGTTTTTGACAAATGCTCCCAGGTAAAATGCTTTCCCACTAGCTGACTTCAAAATCAGGTCATATAAGTATACCCTGCAAGTGGGGTTGCTCAGAGAACGTCGGGAAAGTCAAATAATGGCAGTTCTCTGGCAGTTAGGTTTTGAAAGGGCTCCAGCTCTGTTCTGCTCAGCAGAGCCGGCTGACGTTCATTTTCCCTGGGGCAATGGGCTCTTCATTTTCAAAGACACAACAGAGCTGAGGAGGGTAGAAGGATGAAGCAAGTTAAAATGCCACCATGTCCACTGTTCTTACCAAGATTTAGTCATGTTTTTGGAAATAAACACTCTCCGGATTCCTGCAAGACTTGAATTTCTAGAATTCTGAAGAAGTTATTTTGACTTTTTTTTTTTTTTTGACAGTTTCTCATTGCTGTTATGGAGGAGAGAGTTTTCATAAGCCTTTCCTCTGCCATTTTCCACCAAAACAACTTTTTAAAAAAAAGATTTTATTTATTTATTTGACAGCATAAGTAGGCAGAGAGGTAGGCAGAGGGAAAAAGGGGAGCAACTCCCTGCGGAGCAGAGAGCCCGATGTGCGGCTCAATCCCAGGCCCCGGGGATCATGACCTGAGATGAAGGCAGATGCTTAACCGACTGAACCACTGAAGCTCCTCCACCAAGATAACTTTGTAAAAGTCTCTCTGTGGTGACTGCTAATCCCTATGAAAAGTCTCTCCCAATTAATTTTTTAATTTGTTCTTATAATATAGAAATTCCTGTTTTTCAAGCGCTCACCCTATTCTGTAGAATGATCTGGAAATTGCCCGCCCTTTCCTCGTGCCGGAGTTACAGATCTGCTTGCCTCTGAGAGCTGACAGATCATCACATAAATTACTTTCTTTTCTTCTTTTCCATTTAGGATTTTGGCTCTTCAGGAAAACTTCCTCCTCCAGTTTAAAATGGATGTAAGTAGTGACAATTCCTCTAAGTGGGCTTGTGTCATTCCTGTCTCTCTAAATTCGGGAGGGAGGGAAGAAAGGAAGGCGTCTGTTTGTCTTGGGTAATTTATCTGGAGACCGACAAGGCTTACTGTTAGAATCAAGGGATTAAGGGCCATTGGCTCAAAGTTTATAAAAGCCGTTTCTGACCCTGGAAGAACGGTATGACTGAAGGGTCCGGACGCTGGACTCACATCCCGTTTTCTCCACACACAGGCTTGTTCCACTGAAGAAAGAAAGAGGGACTTTGAGAAAATCTTCGCCCACTATGATGTCGTAAGTGTGTCCTTTTGGGTTGTGCTGACTACTTCTAGGGAGCAAGCTAGTTTAGTCCCTATGTGGGGTCATCCCACCCACAGACCCTAAACTGATACGAGGAACCGCAGTCCCACACATCCGTTGCTATGTCTTACCCTCAGCTTCTCCACGTAAACGAAAAACTACATGAAAATGGACAAAAGAGTATTCATGGTTGAGAAGAGAATAAAATCACATTTTGTTTTTGTTTTCGTTTTTCTCTTTGGCTCCACACTGGGAGAACCTTTCTCCTTTTTGATCTCCATCTAGAAAAGTATGCTTGAAAACAAAAGCACATGAAATCAAGTCAAAGACCGCTTCCAACCCAAAGAAACAGAGGCAAAGTGAGCTCTGGTCAGCATAAAAACCACTTCTCTTATAGGATTGATTATGTGGTTCTTCAGATAGGAGAAAAGAATAATTCTAAAGCACAAAGTATGGCAAGGAGGTTGCATTTCTCGAGGACAAGGAAGGGTAATGCAACAAGGAAGAAAAATGAGAAAGTTAGGAAAAGTCAGAAGAGATGCCATCCTGAAACTCACCAGACTGGGCATGTGAGTATGTCATACTCTGAGCAGAAAAGAGCATCAGCCTGGGAGACGCGGCTCGGCAAAGTGATTACATGTCTAGCTTCTGTGCCCCTTCACTTGCGCATGAATCGTGCCTTGTTAGCCATGGGACTTTGGGCAGGTTCCTTAACCTCCCTGGGCCTCATTTCCCTTACCTGTGAAGTTAGGGTGATGAGGCTAAAAATAATAATACCTACCCCATGGGACTGGGGTATGAATTCAGTGATTTCATGTTTGTAAAGCTCTTAGAAGGTGCCTGGCAGATAGTGTTTGGTAAATACACTACTTAAAAAAAAAAAACAGATTTTTAAAAATGATACGTTAAAGGTTCAGAGTGAAGAGAACTCGAAAAGATGGATGGATGCGTTGTCATGACTGGAACTGAAATATTTTAATATGTATTGTATTTTATAGACATTCTTATAAAATGAGTAGGAAAAAAGTAAGGGTTCTGTGTAAGGACCAAATAATAATTCTAATATACTCAGTCAATATAGTCACTCCCGATTTAAAATTTTAATAATCACGAGATCCTTGCTAAATCATAAAGCACAATAAAAAAAACATCAGCTTCTATCCTTCCAAGGACTGACATGATGTGAAAATAGCACTTGTCTGCATGAAGCACGATCCTTCGGAAGCAAATGAAGTCGGTATGTATCACGTTAAGGCGATACGCAGGAGTCCAGAAACTCCCATTTGCTTACATGGGGGTCGCTGTGTACGATTAATTATTTTCACGTCTGTGGAACATTTACATCCCGCACAGAGAACCTAACTGGAATGTACCGTTTCCGAACCTGTTTGCAAGCACAAAAGAATACTGATTTGCACAATTCACCTAATTTGCTCTTTAGCTTTCTGACTTAAGCAAATGGTGTCTGACGGAGTGGTTCTCGTCTCTTTCAGAGTAGAACAGGAGCTCTGGAAGGCCCAGAAGTGGATGGCTTTGTCAAGGACATGATGGAGCTGGTCCAGGTGATTTGAGGGGGTGTAGAGGTTATGCGCCTCATGGGTCGGGGATGCCGTTGGGACTGATTCTACTGCTTACTTCTGAGCACCTGTGGGGCTGACGATTAATGCCAGAGACCAAATCTAGGGACACAATCTGTTTAACAACCTTTGAGCTTCTGTGAGAACCGACATATCTCCCTTTCTCTCTTAAGACCATTTGTAGTTTCGTGAAGCCCCCATAGCAGCTTCTTTTTTCCACCATATAAAAGCCCTCTCTTTTACCAGAGGGGCGCAGTTCTGTTTATTTTTTTGGTTACAGAAAGGCCTTTCTACTCCTGGACCTGGTTACTAGAATACCTAAAACTTTTAAATTTCATGAAATAAATCCCATATTTGGTATTGCCCCTGCCGTCAGGGGCTGCTTTAAGGCCTAGCCTAAAATCTAGGCTACCTATGTGTCAGGACACGTTGCTGCAATTCAGAGTGACAGGATTTAGCTACAACCCACATCACAAAGCTGTTTAGGTAGTGTAGACTTTAAAACAAGCGATCTCCTTGGAGATCCTGGTGCACTCTAGTAACTGGCTGTGGGATCTGGTTAAGCAGACACTTTGCAACTCTTCCTTTCCTCTGGGACTGTCTAGCCGCTGAATTTAGCACATTCAAATCCTTAGAGATTTTTTGAGGTTTACACAGAACACGATGATTCCGTCCTGGTTGGCCCAGATGGCAACAAATTAGAGTAGCAATTGTTAACTGGTCCTGGAATTCCAGACCTGTTTGAAAACCTGATTAAAACTGTGGAGTCTGGGGGGCACCTGGGTGGCTTTGTCGGTGAAGCATCCACTCCTGATTTTGGCTTGGGTCAAGATCTTGGGGTCTTGAGATCCAGCCCCCTGTTGGGCTCTGCACTGGGCATGACGCCTGCTCGTGATTCTCTCTCCCTCTCACCCTGCCCTGCTTGCTCGCGTGCTCGCTCTCTCTCTTTCTCTAACCACCACCACAAAACTATGGACTTTTGCAGCAGAAACGCCCCCTCCCCCCCAGTTTACCAATGTTTGCATAAATCTGCAGCAAGCTCAATCATGTGATTGAGCAGGCACAGATGAGATTTTTCTTCTCATCCATCAGAGGTCAGGACCTCTGACGGATGACAGTGGTGTGTTCTTTGCCTCCTCACTTGCCTTGTTCCCCTCCCAGCTGGCCCCCACCTCTTCTTTGTTCCCTTCCTGGGTGCTCCTGTCGGAGACTGCCCGGGCATTTGTGCAACCACGGAACAGTGGATGGTCTGAGTGTGATAGTGCCTTTCGCACTGATTGTCAAAGATAAGTCCCACTGTATTTATGATCTATTTAATGCCAGAATAATTTCTGTAATGGAAACTGAGCAATTATCTATGGGACATTAAAATCGCACGGCAGTAGGCTTGGCCAAATTGCAGTTTTAATTTGCCTTTGATAGAGAGCATGGGATGAGGGGGGGAGGACCTGCCTCTCAGAGCAGCTTCGTGGAGCTCGGGCCACTGAGTGCTCAAGTCCGCAGCCGGGGGGCTGCACAGCCCTCCAGACCCTTTCAGCTGTCACTGAGCTTGGCAATGGCTTCCACAAGTTATTGGGAGATACTGAAGGTCTGAAAACCTAAACCAGTCATAGAGCAGAGAAGACGTTTTCCCAGAGAAAATGAAAGCGCAGGGGAAATTTCTAGGCCACCCAAAAATATGCGGTTTGCCTCACTCTTTGATAGATTCATATCACCTCCATGGGAAGCCGGAGGACCCCCATCACTCTTGTCCTTGCCCTCCCCCTATTTGGATGGGCCTTCTGGCGTGACAAAAAGGTATCTCTCAATATAAGTACCAGCCAAGCGAAGACAGCTGGTTTCCAAGGACTGAGTGAGGCCAGCGTCAGTAGTAGAAAAGCAGGTGATGAGGGCTGGTCTGTTGAGCTAAAAAGTATTACAAAGCAGTTAATTATTAATGTTCTCCTCCGAAGCCAGATCATTGAGGTGCAAACCTCTATTGGATCTTTCCCAGTCTTTGGGGTTGCTTAAAAAAAACTATTCACCATACAATTTGAAGGATGTTGTCAAGGGAAAATGTTTTGAGTAAATCTGACATTTCTCAGGATCGTAAACGAGAGTCCTTTCCTGTGACTTTTTAATTTTCATTTCATTAGAAAGGATCATGGGACAAGTGGACAAACCAATATCTGGATTTTTTTTTTTTTAAGATTTTACTTATTTACTTATTTGAGAGAGAGCACATGAGCATGGAGAGGGGCAGAGGAAGAGGGAGAAGCTGCTTCCCACTGAGCAGGGAGCCTGATGTGGGGCTCAATCCCAGGACCCTGGGATCATGACCCGAGCCGAAGGTAGGCGCTTAACCGACTGAGCCACCCAGGTGTCCCTGATAATTACTTTTAAAACAATTATCCCCCATCCCATGCTTTTAAAGCAAATTCCAGGGGTACCTGGGTGGCTCAGTGGGTTAAGCGCCTGCCTTTGGCTCGGGTCATGATCCCAGGGTCCTGGGATCGAGCCCCACATCGGGCTCCCTGCTCAGTGGGAAGCCTGCTTCTCCCTCTCCCACTCCCCCTGCTTGTGTTCCCTTTCTCGCTATGTCTCTCTCTGTCAAATAAACAGATCTTAAAAAAATAAAAAATAAGAAAAAAAATAAAAGCAATTATCAGAGCGTGTCATGAGGTCAGCAGGGAGGTGGCTCAGTTTCTCAGGGGAGAGTCCTGGTCAGGATCCCTGATGTTTGCAATAATGACCCTGAAATAAATGTACTTTATAGCCTTTCTCTCCTGTACAACTGTGTATGAGACATATGTTGGATCTGTATTAACAAAATTATCTGTTATCAGAACATCCCTTTCCCTGATCTCTGGAGTATGGCCCCCACGGCTGTCTTCTGTCAGTATGAGGAGACGAGACAAAATAATTTCTGTACAAGATTTATAAAGAGTCCACAAGCCCCTTGGCACAGCACAAAAATCAACACGAGAATCTACAGCTCAAAGAAGAAAGCAGAAAGGCAAGACAGTTGGGACGCCCAGCACCCCCTCACCAAGGGTAGAAGTGAGGGTGGCAATGTGGGGCGCCAGAGATGCCCAGGATGTCTGCCTGGAGGGGATGCGAGTTCCAGGCTCCAGGCTCCCCCAACTTCATTCTTTTTCCTGCTAGACTCCCCTTCTGCTTTTCTCTGTTGACAAGGAAATGATTAGCAACAGGGGACAAGACTTAACCTAAAGGATCGAATCCAATGTATGTCCCTCCAAAGAGCTGCTACCCCTTTGCAGGTGTTTTTATTCATTTTTTAAATTATAAAAATGATACATACATCGTAGAGAAACTTGAAAGAAGAGAAAAGAAAAGACAGAAGGGTACTCTCTAATCAACAGACCTTCTCATATAACGGACTTCGTTTCTGGGTTATATCCTGCATAAAGTATATTCCACTCCACTGACAAGCATTTCCCAGTCACCGTCATGGTGTTGGTGTCTGTATAAGAGTTTACCTGTGGTTAGATATCCCTTACATCCCTTACAGTCCTCTTTTGCTAGTAATTTTTTAAAAATTATTTATTTTTTTGGAAAAAAATTTTAAGTAATTTCTGCATCCAGTGTGAGACCCTCTTTTGCTGGTAATTGAAACTGTTTACCAGGTTTCTGACTCCAAGTAACACTTAGTGAGTGTTTTGTACGTAAGTGTGTCTGGGTTTTAGGCCTGTTCCCAGGAGTGGAATCGAGGGATTTGCACACTTTCGCGTTGCTGACACCCGCTGTCCCATTTTAGAAAGAGCAGTGCTGGCTTCTTCCCCTTCCATCTTTGCCGTCCTTTCTTCCCGTCCCACCTGCCGTCCCCACACCACCCGGAAAGCCAGTGACATCATTTTGACCCTCGCTTGCCCATCAAGGAAGAACACAGGCAGTGGGATGTTAGTGACGTTGTGTGCTGCCCTCCCTTGGGGGACAGATAGCTTTTAAAAAAAGACAACAGGTGGTAAGGGAAAGGCAGTGTAACCCCAAACAAGGAGTGCTATGGTGGGGAACCCCGTGATGTGGCCCCCGGGGTATGTCGTTCTCTGCTGACTTCCCACAGTCTGATCTGGTCTTTCCATCTGCCTAGCAAGATGATCCTAAAAGAACACCAAGAGAGTGCCCCCTCCTCCTTGGAAAACATGCAATGGTGCGTGATCGTTAGAAGAACTGGCCCAGGCTTGCTGGGCCACGACCTGGATGAAGTCGTAGACAATAATGGTTTGGCCTCTGCATGTCACCTTGGGGTTTTCCGACACCCTTATGGCCAATAAATAGCCAAGTGCAGCCAAGAACGTATTATGAGTCTGCACGGCTACAGAGTGAGTTTCTGGCTAAATATTCTGATCAGGGGAGTTATCCTAAGTGGTTTACAATAAAGAGCACTTGCTACGGTCAAAGCTAGAATTCCATCCCGCTAGGGGTCAGAAGGCGGCCCATGCAGGGCCTTGGGGCATTGCTGCTGACTCTAGCATGGAGATTTGGGGAGTGCTGGTAAGGACATATTTGGGGAGGGGTCTGCATATTCACATTCACTGTTTTAGGAGAGATGAAATGTACAGGAAAGGGAGGGCACATGACAAAAACATGAAGACTGCATTTGGGGACGGTCACTCATTAATTCCATGGATGTAATTGAGCACTTACCACAGACAAGCATGAGAAGACAGATCCAGACTCAAAGGTTCCCCTAGTCCCAGGATTCAAGTGTTGGGGGAGGGGATAGTTAAGCATTTTTCAGCCAAGTACCCCAGATCCACTCTCACACTCTCCCATGCAATAGACAGGAAACGAAATATGCATTTTGCTCCGTTGGTTATGATACAGCTGGGGCCTGCCTGCCCGAATTTGTATCTGGTTCTGACATGGACCAGCTGTGTGACAGTGGGAAAGTTAATTAACCTCTCTGTGCTTTAGTTTTCTCATCTGTCAGTTAAAAGTTGATTGTGGATATATCAGGTTGTTGTGAAATTAGAATTAATCTGTGTAGGACCTTCCGGTCTTGAACCTGTGTGCACTCACACTGGTGACCTGCTGTTAAAACGGAGCCCCCGGTGATCTCAGGTGATTTCTCTTCCATGATCCAAACCTCGTTGAACAGCAGTATTTAGGTCTCCCGACTCCTAGTGAGTTGTCAAACATGAAAAGCGTAACTCGAAAGGTCCAAAGAAACTTCCCTTCCATACCTTCCATACCTCATTACATACATTCATACCACACGCTCACACACGCCACACGCTCACACACTCACAACATAATTCCTTTTACAGGAAACAAATTATTGAAAAAAAAAAGAGGCTTAGAATAGCTTAAGTGAGGTAAATTCACTAGCAAATTAATTTGTGCTACTGTGTAAATAACCACCGCGAGTCTTTCCTGAGCAAGGGAATTTGCTAAGAGGGTCCTGGGGCAGAGAGCCGCTAACGGGGCAAAGGCTGCATCAGGAGTGGTTGAAGGGTTGATAACCAAAGGGCCCCACTTTGCAAGCGTACAAGAAGTGGGCTCCAAGTATGGAGCCATGGAGTGTTCCTTGCTGCTTTCAGGACTCCTAAGCCATTTCCTGGACCACAGCTATACTTGCCAGTCACTGATACGCAAGGAAGTATCCTTGGGTGAGCCCCAGTGAGGAGGACATAGTTACTGTATGTGACATCTCAGACTTTTGGTCCAGACTTTTGGATGGACCCTCCACCGGGGAGTGCTATCGGGCCCAGATTCACGTCCAGATTCCCCTGGATCCTGCCCCACGTCGGGGGTTACGGTCGCTCTGCCATCCGGCTCCCAGTTCGTGCCGCTCTCTGCCCTCCATTCTTCCCTCTGTGGAAACCCGGAATCAGGGACAGACTGGGTGTCACTCATCTATCCTGGAGGACAGTGCAAATTAGCTTGTCTTAATTGGGTTGTCTTGTTGAAGAATCAAAGTTTGTGTTTCTTTCTCAAGGTTTCTGGAGATTTCTTTGACAGCGAGGCAACCCTGGGGTGGGCTGGGTGATGGGGAGAGCTTCCCTGCCTCCTCTGCTTGCCAGTGAGACCCGCCCAGTAATCCGGGGGCTTGGGATCTGATGGGCCGGCTCTCCCCTCTCCACTGACGTGGGCTTTTTCTCTCAGACCCCCAGCCTTCACACCACTGGTCAGGCCGCTGCCTCTCCAGCAGGACAGTGTGAACTGGGGGAATGAGTTCTTACTTCATTGGAGGCAGAAGACTCAGGATCAGAAATGCTGTTGCAATTTCCTAGCTTGGCAGGACCGTTCAGCTCTGAGCATCTGTGTCCTAATCTGTGAGCCTGGGTTACCCCAAGGTTATCGTGAGCATTAAACGAAATAGCCTGTGGAGAACCACTCAGTTCACACACTGCTCACTTTTGCGGGGCTTTTGAGTTTGAAATTATTTTCCCAAATGATGCATATCACGGTTCCTTCTCAGACCCTAAAATATCCCTTGGGATCAATCTGACAGTCTGCAGCTCAGGGACAGGCTCTTCAGACATTATAATCTTTTATAAAATTAGAGGCACATGGGAGGCCTGGGTGGCTTAGTCGGTTAAGCATCTGCCTTCAGCTCAGGTCATGATCCCAGAGTCCTGGGATCGAGTCCATGTTGGGTTCCCTGCTCAGTGGGGAGTCTGCTTTTCCCTCTCCCCCTGCTCATGCTCTCTCACATAAATAAAACATTTTTTAAATTTAAAAAAAAATAAAATAAAATTAGAGGCACAAAAAAACCTCCCACGGGGAGAGACTAGAACAGGTCTTTTCTCATCCATGTCCCAATCCCCTGCTCCGAGGCACAGCATCTTCATCATGACGAGGAGATGGACTCGGGGCAGGCCTGTCTCCACGGAGCCCCCTCAGCAGCCAGGCGCTCTGCTAAGTGTAGTGAGTGTGGGGCTGGGTGGCATGGAAGCCTGGGGCCCCCTCTGGCTGGACCCCTGACGTGTCTGTTCTCTTTGCTGTTCCCAGCCCAGCATCAGCGGAGTGGACCTTGATAAGTTCCGGGAGATTCTTTTGCGCCACTGCGATGTGAACAAGGATGGAAAAATTCAGAAGTCCGAGCTGGCTTTGTGTCTCGGGCTGAAAATCAACCCCTAGCCCCCAGAACGCTCTGCCTTTTGCTCTTAGGGTGTCTCTGTGCTCCTGCTGCTAAACCTCTGTCTGTGCTTTGCTGTGGGGACACGTGGGCAGACTTTCTGACGAACCGCGTGGTATTCTTGGGCAGGGCCAAGGGCCTTCCTGCCGAGGGCGTGGAGTTCTCCTGCCTGGCTGAAAGCCCCCCCAAGTAGTACCCCCTATGTTATCCACTCCCCACCTCCCGCCGCCCCCAGAATCGGCTAGCTCGCTGCATCTGCTCTGCCTGTCCTCCCTCGGTCATCAGGCAGGCGGGGAGCTGTGTCCATCTGTCTGTGATCCCTCATGGGCTTTCTGCCCAGTCCAGAGTCTGTGGCAGTCCTGTGACCTCTACAAATTGATTTTGTCACGGAAATAAACCTGTGGCTGGAAACAAAGACGCACTGGTCCCTGTTTTTGTGTTGCGATCTTTGCAGTGCTCTACCAGATGGTTCGGCGACTTAGGGTGGGCGTGGTGAGAAGGACAGAGACCTTCAGGATCCGAATGGAATCCACCCCCGCTTCCTTCCGCAGTTCGCAGATGCCCCAGTCGGCGACTCTGCATGAAAGCAGGAGTTGCCAATAATCACTTCTTACTCATTGTACGGAGACCAGAACATTCGACCTGGGCTGGGTTTTGCCCTTAAGTGCTTTGTAATCTCAAAAGCCATGAAGGTAGGAATAGAGGAGAAAATCCGGAGAAAATGCTTCCCAGGTTATGCTCACGTCTGTTCCCCACTCTGTTCCTTCCCCTTCCTCCAGCGTCCTCTAGTGAACCTTTGACCTCCAAGTCTCATTCGACCTCCCTGAGGGTCTGGGCCCCTCTGCAGGTTGCAGGCTCCCCTTGGACCTCCGCTTCCTCCACCCCTGGGGCTCTGGTACAGTCCCCATGTTGGGTCTCACTGTGGGACCCACCGCAGTCCCGTTTCTGCAAGTCCGGCTCACTCAGTCTAGCGCCATGCTTGATGGGAGCCTGAAGAGAGCTCAGCGGCAGCAAGAGGCCAGACGAGCACGCAGCCCCCTTCTCACCGTGCAGCTGCTGAGCGAACCACGCACGTGCGCACCCGTGGAAGAACAAACTGCTTTTCAGAGTTGAGATCGTCCAAACCCACAAGAGGGGCGGAAGAATGCACTTCTCTGGGATTTCACATTATTCTGTAGAACCTCGGCTCCTCTTCTAAATAAATCTCCTGAGTTTTTAAATCTTAACCACAACAGAAGTCCTTTATTTTAATGCAGTTGGACCTACTTTACATTTATTTATTGCAATGCAGCTTCTGTTTGGTTTGAAAAATGCAGTTTTTGGGGTCACGAGTGCATTCTCTTCTGCTATCATTTTTTAAAGCTCTAAAAATTTTTTACATATAACTTTTGGTTATGTATAGATACAAAATATACACGTAAATTTGGGTTAGATACATAAAAAAATTTCCATTTTTACCATTTTAAGTGTATCACTCCATGGTATTAATTATATCCACAGTCTTAAGCAGCCGTCAACACTATCCATGTACAAAACCTACTCATTGCTGAGAACGAAACCTCTGAACCCATAAGAACGTAACTCTCCATTCCCTCTACCCGTAGCCTCCATAACCTCTCATCTACTTTGTGTCTCTATGAATTCTCCTCTTCTACGTATTCAGAACCTGAATCATACAATGTCTGTCCCTCTGTGTCTGGTTTATTCCACCTGGCATGTTTTCAGGATTCGCCTGTGTCAGAGCACGTCCCTCAACTCTCCTTATAGATGGAGAATATTCCTTCTTTGGCTATGCCACATGGAGCTTACCTGCACCTCTGCGGACGGACCCTTGCTTTGTTTCTGCCTTTTGCTTACTGTGAGTAGCAGCGTGATAAGCCCTGCCGTGCCAGTATCTCAGTCCCTATTTTCAGTTCTCTCGTGCCTATCCCCAGGACTGGAATAGCTGCGTCACATGGTAAGTCTATGTTTATCTGCCTGAGGAACTGCCGAACTGGTTTCCACAAGGCAGCGCCATTTTACATTCCTACCAGCCATGCATAAGGTTCCAATTTTAACCTGCTGCATCTAACTAGAGGCCTTTCTGGAACTGACCAAAGTAGAAACTGGATCCAAAGTCGTCCTGTATCCCCTTAATTCATGATTCCTCCTTCAGCTACCTGAAGTGACCATTTGAGCTTACTGTTCCAGCGAGGGCCATAGAAATTCTTAGCCCAGGGTCCTCATCACTCGGTGTCCATCTGAAGATGACTGACGTGGAGATGGGTGGGGAAGAGAAGTTTAATTCTTTTTTTTTTTTTTTTTAAGATTTTTATTTATTTACCTGACAGACAGATCACAAGCAGGCAGAGTGGCAGGCAGAGAGAGAGAGGAGGAAGCAGGCTCCCTGCTTGAGCAGAGAGCCCAATGCGGGGCTCGATCCCGGGACCCTGAGATCATGACCTGAGCCGAAGGCAGAGGCTTTAACCCACTGAGCCACCCAGGCGCCCCGAGAAGTTTAATTCTTTTAAGAATAATTTTTTTCAGATCCACTGAGGGCAGCTACTTGATTTCAACACCAGCAAGTTGTTAGTTATAGCCTATGGCTAAGGCTCTATCAGACTTCGCCAGGCTAGGACACGTGGATGGCTCACTCCATTAAGTATCTGACTTCGTTCGGCTCAGATCATGTCTCATGAGTCATGAGATCAATCCTTGTGTCCGACTCCAAGCTCAGCTTGAGATTCTCTCTTGCTCTCTCTCCTTCTGCCCCTCCCCTCCACACACACGCTCTCTCTCAAATAAATAACCAAACCTTTAAAAAAGCAATCTCCCAGGCTTCCTGCCCAATCATACCTTGAGGTTGGTAAAGGCCTTTCAAAGCATCCAAAGAAAAGGCTGGTGACTTTGAGTAGGAAGAAGGTGTTCACTCAATGGCTCCCAATCGCGAGGTGAGAGGGTTGGCAGTGGGCACAAAAGGGGGTTGGGGGGCTGGAGGGCGTCTCACTGCTCATGCCAGCAGGGGGAGGGGTGGACTTTGCAGCCCAGGGAAAGAGGCCAAAAGCCTGCAAGATGCTTCGGGGCCCAGGGCTTATGAGTGGCTCCTATCTAGGGGGACGAGGAAGGAGACCCAACTTTATAGCCTGGACTTGGGGTGGGTCACCCACTGCCCTATCATATGGCTTTTAATCCCAACATTTCAAGAAGACAGGAGTCACAGGCCACCCATGTAGGAAAGGTATGGTTTCTGAGCTATGGCCAGTCTGACGCAAACCCCAAGCCAGTGGTAGAGAGGGAGGTCTGAATTGAGACAGATAGAGACAGAGGTGGGGTGGTCTTTTTCCCATAAGCCAGCAAGCACTAATTCCAAAATTACGAGGAAGATGCACGCCAGAAGGACTGTTACAAGATTATAATGGACTGAGCGTGTCCTCCATAAATTCATACATGAAAACCCTACTGCCCTCAGTGTGACCTTTGGGAGGTTGTTAGGATTAAATGAAGTATTTAGGATCAAAATAGGATTAGTGCCCAAAGAAAAGTCTTGAGAGAATTTGCCAGCTCCCCCAACCTCCCCCCTTTTCCTCCTCCTCCTCTTTTCCTTCTTCCTCTCCTCCTCCTCCTCTCTCTCTCCCTCTTGCTCTCCCTCCCGCTCTCACTCTCCCACACAGACAAGCTGGCGGTATGCGGCCTGGAAGAGGGCCTTCACCAGAATATGATCATTCTGGAATCCTGATCTTGGACTTCCAAACTCCAGAACGGTGAGAAATAAATTTCTGCTGTTTATAAGCTACCCAGTCTATGGTATTTTGTTACAGCAGCCCAAATGGACTGAGACATATAAAATAAAAATACTAGGGCCATCTGAGAATAGCCCTAAAATAAGTATGTTTGTTTTTGCTTAAAGATGTGCAGCTTATTTCTGGAAGGAAATCTGTAATTCATTTGCCTCCAGGAAAAGAAACTAGGTGACTATGGATGGGGTGGGAAGGAGACTTTACTGCATACACTTTGTATCTTTTGAATTTTGAACCATATAAATATATTATCTATTCCAACAAACTTATATGGTACAGATATAAGAACATCCTTTTAAAACGAACCATCAATTATTAAAAAAACAGAAACAGAAGAGACACTGGTGGATAGGAATAACCCATTAGGAACCTGAAAATAAAATGTGTGATCACTGGAACAGTATCAGGGCAAAAGATAACTTTTGACTGGTCAGAGTTGGAAGTAATTAGAAATAAGGCAGATAACTCACACAACCGCATGGAGACATACTGAGATACAACAAATGTGAAAAAGAAGGTCAGACAGGCGCCTGAGTGACTCAGTCATTAAGTGTCTGCCTTTGGCTCGGGTCATGATCCCAGGGTCCTGGGATCGAGTCTCGCATGGGGCTCCCTGCTCAGTGGGGAGCCTGAGTCTCCCTCTCCCACTCCCCCTGCTTGTGCTGTCTGTCAAATAAATAAATAAAATCTTAAAAAAAAAAATCAGAAACATAGTCCTATAATAAAAGCCCATAGCATTTGTCTATAGCAATCCCCCCTCCCCCAAAAAAGGAATAGAAGAGATAGTGGATAAACAAAACTTGGAAGAGATGATGGTCGAGAGCTTCCCGAAATAAAGATGGGAGTCCTCGGAATGTGAACACACACTGAAGGCTAAACATAGTAAAAATAGCCTCATAGCAGACAACTTACATTGAAACTGTCAAAAATAAAGGTTTAAAAGGAAGAATCTCAAAAGCCATCCAAGGAAAAGGAGAGAAATACCTACTAAATGATGATAATTAGATTGTAAGTACATTTTTTATCAGCAATGCTACATGCCAAAAGACGATGGTGCACTTCCAAGGAATGAAGGGCTATAACTAAAATACATTACCTAGCTAAGCTATCATTCAAAACTGGGGTGAAATTACATTTCTGATATACAAATATTAAGAGGGCTTTACCACTGTCCCCATAGGTTCTTATTGAAGGAACCAATAAAGGATGTATCTGAGCCAAAGAAAAGTAAATCCAAAAGAAAATTGTGGAACGCACAAATAACACAGACACTGATTTTTAAAAATCTAAACCTTAGAAATGGCGAGAGATTTGGTGAAAATTAATATTAAAGGATAGTCACTGTCATATTCATTATAATAGAGAACATCTAGAAAGGTTGGTGATTAGGATGTGATTAAGTTAATGTTGCATCTGTAATGTGGCATATTTTCCCATTACACAGTGAGGAAAATGTTCTAAGAAAACAGGAGATGCTTTATTTGATGATCTCTAAGTCCATTCTAGTCCTAATGCTATCAATCTATGACGGTGATTGATTGGAAACATAAGATTTGATTTAATAATACGTTTTCTAAACCTTTGACATCTGTTCGAAGCATTGCAGCACTTCATTTTTATTAAAAACTTAGACCCTTCAAAGACGTGGCTCAGTCTTTCATGCCTTACGTGATCATCTCAGAAAATGCCTTTATGGTGAAAAGTTTGTTCAGTGTTTATATTCTATATTTTCCTCTCAGTAGAAGGAAGAAAGATAACGATCTTTTCCCCCAGAAAACATGGAACAATTAGTATTATGCAACTTTAAAAAATGTGCAAAGACATTTTAAGATCAGTGAGAGCCTACACAGAGATTTGCTAGAAGACTGGAATAAATCAGGAAAAGTACCCAAAGCAGACATCGATTACTCAAATTTTAAAGACCGCATTTCAGTAATTTAGAGACATTTTTAGACAAAGGAGATGAATGCGTCATGACTCTGTTCCACTATGTCGACTTTACATGGAAAACTCCCAACTCTCTGTGGAGACATGAGAGAATCGGGGGACAGCGTGGCTTGGGGGCTGGCCTTCAAGAAAGCTAACAAATTGAGGCACCCAGGTGGCTCAGTCACTTAAGCTTTCACTCCTGATTTCAGCTCAGGTCATGATCTCAGGGTCCTGAGATGGAGCCCTGTGGCAGGTTCTATCCTCAGCGAGGAGTCTGCTCAGAATTCTTCTCTTCCTCTCCCTCTGCCCCTCCCTATCCGCTCCTGTGGGTGCTCTATCTCAAATAAATAAATTAATTAAAAAAATAAAAGCTAATACATTCATGGCACTTCCTCTGATGTGACGTTCCCCATACTCCACTTTGTCTTGTCGTAAAAACCTGTCCATTATCTTCCTCTAACAGTAGAATTAGTGCTTGTCTACCTGGCTTTCCTGGAATCGAATTCTTTTTAAACACTTTCTCAACTTTTTTCCTGTATGTGACAATGAAGACGATGCTGCCAACAGAACTGAGGTAATCATTTTCACGGGGAAGTCATTTCCAGAAATCTCTAGTCTGTCCCTGGCATGTTCCCTTTAATAACTGTGTTCATTAATTTGTTAGGGCATGTAATGCCCAACTCCCTTTTTCACACCCTAGATTACGGTCAAGGGAACACCTCATTCTTCTCACATCCACCATAAAAAGAGGCCCAGTGCGCAGTGGCTGGCCTGCCATCTTTGCTCATCTGTGTCCTGGAAAACCTCATGGTGGTGAAGAAACGCTCCACTCCTAGTGTTATTTCATTACTCGGAATCAACAGGACTGATGTCGGCTCTTTGACACGACGTGCTTTGCTAGATGAGGAGATTCCCTCCTTGACGCCTCCTTGATGTCAGGAACCACAAGATGATGTCCACGTGACCGGAAGTAGGAACTGACAGCCTTTGTTCTTTTGCACCTCCTGGAGGCTTCATCACGTGCGTGACCCTTCTCCATTTGACAAACACCACGCACCAGCCCTCTCTGGGTGACGAGCAGGTTAACAGCGCCAAAGACATCATCCTGCCCGCCTCTACAGGATCTCTCCCACTGGATTCCCGGGACTCTGTCAGGCGCAAGGAGGAGATTAGGTACAGACAGAACTGCAGAAGACACCAGTATCCTTTGGTTTACGCTGGGAAGGGCTGGAGCCCTTGGGAGAGAAACATTCCCAAAGGGGGGAAGAAGGGCGAAGGAATGCAGCGAGGGCATGGACAGGGAGGAGGGGAGAGTCAGACAAGAGGGTGGAGAGCACGGGGCAGTCACGTGTGAGGGTCTTCACACGTGGGAAACGGGATTTTGAGCACATTCACGGGGTTTTATGAACGGCATCCTCCTTTGCTGCTTATCGAAATAGTTCAATAATGAGGGAAGTTTTCAAGTTTTGTGGGGTTTGCTTTGTCAGACGGGGGTTTCCTTGGCTAGATCTCTGGGCACGAGAGGGCCGCACGCTCCATGTCACATGGTAACACCTGGCAGAACGGAGCGAGGCCCTCCGGAGGTTATGGGTTCTTTCCTGAGGGGCTGGAAGTTGCCGCCTGAAAAACCCAGCGAGACGGCGGAAGAGGCGTTGAGCCTGGGTCGGAAATCTTGCACGTGTGTCCCTCTTTAGGCTGCTCCCCAGCAGACAAAGTCACCTGCCTTCCCCGGGTTACGCGCTTACCACAGAGCAGGTGACAATCTGGTGAGCTTGCTACCTCTGTCGTCCTTTTCTGTAGTTTTTTGAGAACAGAGGAGAAGAGAGCTTTCCCTTAAAGGAGATGACAGGCTTTGTGAAACACAAGCTGGTGGAAAGGATCTGGGGGACACAGGTGCGTCTCGTTTTCCTCATATCCAGCAACATAAATGCGGCCTCGGCCTTCTGCCTGTGTGTCTTAGCTTCAGCTCCTTAGAAAAACAATACAGGTCACCCCACGGGGGTGAGAGGGGAGCAATGAAAGAATCCTTCTCAGTCACCCGAAAGAAACTGAGACTACTCTTAATTGGTCACATGGGAAAGAGTGCCACTATAAACCATCCCGGCTAAATTATAAATCCCAGGACCACGAATCAGTATTCTAGATAAGCTCCAAATCAGTTGCCCCAACCATTAGGGCCACTAAGTTTGGGAACCAAGGAGAAAAACTGGGGGGTAGAGCCCTGCGTCCGTGGGTATTTCCTGTATAACAAACTGCCACAAAGTCGTAACAGTAAGTGTGTGTTACCGGTGGGAGAGTCTGTGTGGTGTGAAAGGAGGTCCCTGTCCCTGGACTCCCCACGCAAGATTTGCTTGAGGATCCACGCTCAGATCCAGCCAGCCAGCAGGAAGGTCGTGGGCACAAACCAGACATGGGCAGGCCTGGAGGTGGCAACTGCGGGGGCGGGGGGGGGGGGTGCTGGGGGGCGGAGGACGAAGAGGGGTGTTTGCAGAGGTTGTGGATCAGAGTGCCGGGCGACCTTCCAACTGAGGTTGTTTCCAATCATCTAAGAGACTCTTCCCACCCGTCAGGAGGAGGAGTTTTGGCCCCTTGAGGTTCCTGCCAGAACCGTAGTGGCCACTGTCCCCCAGGGGCCGGGTAGGCTCAAACCGCAGTGTAAATATATTATAATGAAGCTCTCGGTTACCCGGGGCTGAGGTTGAAAGGAAGAGTCCCTGCTCTGCACCTGCAGCTCTGGGTGTGTCAGCCCTCAGGGAGCTGGAAGCCCTGAGGCCAGGATATTAAAAGCCACAAGTCAGGATCTGGAGATCCCCAGATGACCTGCAGATGCGGGTTGGTGGGGGGAAGAGGATGGGAGGGGGGAGGGGGTGGTGAGGGGTGGGAGGGGTGGCTGAGCATGCGCCACAGGGACAGCTCAGAGCATGCGCCACAGGGACAGCTCAGAGCATGCGCCACAGGGACAGCTCAGCTCAGCTCTGGGACTCCTCCTCTACGAGGCTGCTGTGGGGTGTTCTCTGCACAGCATCTGCAGAAACCGGAGCGGGCAGGCCCTGCTCAGGTGTCTCCATGAGCCCTACTTGCTAACATCCCACGGACCAAAGCAAATCTCAGAGTCCAAGAGAAGGAGGCCACCGCGAACTTACATGGCAAGGGCAGGGATGGACGGGAGAACTGGTGGCTCTTCTGTGATCTGCCTACCATAACCCCCAGCTCAGATCCGGCTCAAACTCTTTACCTGGGATTTGGCCCAGGGGCTCCGTTTTCACCGGACCAGTCCCCATTCATCTGTAGGCACAGGTCACTCCCCTGTGGCCTGGCCCACTGTCAACCACAGCAGACGGTAAGGGTTCTGATGAATTTTTACCATAGCTTGAGAGAAACAGAAGCAGAAAATTTAATCTACTATTTTGGAAAGATAAAGAAAAAAAAGTCAAGTATACTGAAAAATCTAATGTAATTAACACTATTAAATCCCCCATTTGCCTTTATCAAGAACACATATTAAGCTTCCCCACTGGATAAAAAGGAGGGACTCAATTTCTCAATTTCCTTCCTGATACCCTTCTGAATACGTAAGTCGGGTTGTTTTCTACTTGTTATACTAACACAGTCCTGAAGTCAAGAGAGATAGTGCCTTGGTCAGGAGCCCATAGCAAGTTGCTGGTTGGGAAGGGGGCTGGTGCATGCGCAGAGATTCTAGATCGGACCCCAGACGGCCCTGCTCTCTCCTCCTTCCCCACTCCGCTCTGGTCTAGCTTCCCCTTTTGCTGTATTACTTGGCTTGACGCAGCTCACATCTGAACAAGAGGATATAGGAGCTGAACTATCACTCAAAACTAATCAGATGGGTCTATTTTTAAGGGAGACAATTTTGTGACATGCTTCTAATGGTCCAGTATTCTAAAGAAAAAGAGCTTGGTAAATATTCTGATTTAATCTAGTCATTGAGTCCTAAAGAACACGGAGAAATGAGAGTATGTCTGGAGAAACCCTCACCAGTTTCAACTCCTGCTAAGACAGAATTAGAAAACAATTTTTGAGTTTCCCTCACTTGCCAAAAAAATTTTTTTAAGGGACAAAAAAACATACTTGAGAATATGAAAACAGATTGCTTAGATCTGTCTCTCTCGTGTTTGCTGGTAGAATGATAAAATTCCATTAGTAATAAAAACAATAGCTTGCAAGTCAGAAGAGCTGCCAGCATCAACATTGCAGAAATGTCTCCCGTGATGGAAAAATAAGCAAATATTTTCATTTTGTACTTTAATTCCAGATATTGTTGTTCACGATGATTTGTTAGCAACTGTTGCCCCAAAGAAGATTCAAAGCTAAAAGATGGTATTTTTGAACTCCAGTGCGTTGTGGGCCGGTCCTATGTCATCTACAGGGAGAAGGCATGCGCAGGACATCTGGACCAGACACAGGCCTCTCGTGTTCGAAATGTGCTGGTGAATTCCAGGGCAGAAAGAAGATGTAATGGGAAAAACAAAAAACCTATACAAATGAGAACAATTGTATCTGAACGTGGAATCAGGAAACATGATTAAACCTTGACTGCTCATGAGCTCTGGGTACTCGTGCACATCCTGTTTGAGCCCCTGTTGTCACCGACTGAATGGAAATGGAAACAGTAGCAACAGGTCGGTGAAGAGACTGTGTGACGGGCAAGTGCACCCTCCTGAAGACACGCTGTGAACCGTAGCCCCCACAAACGTGTCACGTAGCAAGACGGCAGCGTGGGCGGCACGGGGTGGTGCGGGTTCTTCCCCCTCCCAAGAAAGCTTAAAACAGTTTGCCATTCCGTTGTCCCATCCCTGCTCCTGAAACACCTTGGATGTGCTCCTGCACGGTCATCCAGCAGCCCGTCTGGATGCGTGTGTCCCACATTCATGTTGACCATGAGTCTTGACTTTGTAACCTTGCAGGACCCGTAAGACTCACTCTGCCTCCATTTAATTCACTTCTCTTTCAAGCCCTATTCCCATTTTTTTTTTTAAAGATTTTATTTATTTATTTGACAGAGGGAGACACAGCGAGAGAGGGAACTCAAGCAGGGAGAATGCGGGAGGGAGAAGCAGGCTTCCCGCCGAGCAGGGAGCCGGATGTGGGGCCCGATCCCAGGACCCTGGGATCATGACCCTCATGAGCCGAAGGCAGAGGCTTAACCCACTGAGCCACCCAAGCACCCTCCTGCCGCCCCTGCCATTCTCGTCTCTAAACCTGAAAGAGTAGTAAATCTTTCCAGCTTCCCCAAGAGGCATGAATTTGGTCCAAGGAGTCTAGGGGTGGCTTGGTCTAACCCTTGGCTGGAAGTGATAAAAAACAGCTAACCACAGTGCCAAAGTAGAAACTGATTTCCAAACAATGGAGATGGCTGAGATGAAAGTACAATTATTATTTCTATTTTGCAGAAAGTTGGGGCTTGGAGAAGGAATTAAATTGCCCAAGGTCTCTCAGCTGGTAGGCGACAGAGCAGAAGACAAATTTATTTGTGAAACAGGGATAACCTTGACGTCTTAAAGTGTATTAGCCAGAATATGTTTGGGTTGTAAGACCAAAACCAGACTCAAACTAGCTTCCACACAACCAATCTTGGACACAGAACTATGTCATAAAGGTAGATCTGGATCCTGGTCTGGGGGTAGGAGCTCAAGAAATGCCAGCATCTCTCTCCCTCTCTGTCTCTTCCATTTCTCCATCAGAAACTTCCTACCATGCAAAGAAGATGGCTCTTGGCCGTTCCAGATTCACTTCTTCACAACTAATCAACTGCAGCGCCAACTTTTTCTGGAGCTCCAACGGAAAAGTGCCAGGGAATATTTTTGATGGGCCCAGCTTGGATTCCATACCTCTCTCTGAACAAAGCACAGGGCATTTCAACTGGCAAGGTCCAGATCAAGGGTGGACAAACTACAATGCTGGGCCCAATCCAAGCCCAGTGTGAGTCACTTCTGGTCACGTTCATGTATTTACATTAACTGTGGCTGTTTCCATGTTTCCACAGTAGTGGTGAGTAGGCGAGAGGGCGGTGGTATGCCTTACAAAGCCAAGAATATATTCTATCTGGTTTTTTAGAGAGAGAGTTTATTGAGCCCAGGCCTAGATGGTCCAAGCATCCCTGTTGCAAAGTTTCAACTTCCTAAATGACCCTGAATATTTCATGACAGAGAATTCGATCATCAGAATAAGGAAGAGGAATGCCTGGTGGTGAGACACAGCAGCTGTCCTCTACACAGGAGTCTTGCGATGGGTAAAGTCACACCTGGTGAAATTTCTAGAACATAACACGTGATTCAGGTCATTTTTTCCTCACATCCTTCTCACACACACTTCATCTTTTACCACATAAATGTTGTTAGGGAGGACTAGGCAGGCATTAAAAATGGGAGCTAAAAATGTTCCATGAAAAATGAAAAGCAAGAAAGCAACTTTTCCACAAATATGGAATCCTGGGAAATAGTTCACAAAATACCCTCGCTTCCTTGTTGGCAACAGTTTCCAGTCAATTAAAGACTAAAGAAAGATATCTGAGGAAATCTGGAAGGGAAAATGTAAAGTGAATGATCCACGAAAAGAGAAATCCTGGGGCCTTCCCTTTCCCCAGCCTGGGGACTGTGAAATTCTGACTGGCCTGTTTTTGTCCACAGCAGAGTTAGAGGCCTAGCCCTCAAATGCTGGCTGACACATGACTCATCTGTGACTTCTGTTCTGGGACTGGAGTCTCTATGGCTCCCACCGTTCTCAAAGTAGAGGAGGGAAACACGGTCCAGGGTCAGTCCTCAGCACAGGCGGGAAGTGAATGAGCTTGTCTTTAGGACCCCAACCGCCTTCTCTTCCCTATGAGGTGCCATGGACTTCCAAGCCCATTTTCCCCTCACGTTCTCCACTCCTCATTCCCAGATCTCATGGAAAGATCTGGAGTTCCTCATTGACGATGCTAGTGTAAAACGTGGTAGAGAATAGTCTGATGCAGTCAGGGTCAGAAGGTAGTGCCTTTCTCCTGGTTACCACTGCCTCATTAGTTGTGCTTTAACTCTTCGCAACTTCTTGCAGGAGGGAAATAGTGAAAACAAGTTCAGAGGAGGTTGGGAAGTTGTAGTGAGATCATGATTCTAGAGACCACCCTGTTTCTTACTGCTGATAGGGAAGGCTTTGTCTCCGGTTAAAGGTATTTCAGGCTTATAGAATCAGTTGAAAGAATCATTCTGGAGAATTCTGGCCTGCCCACGCCCTCCGAAGTGGACAGTGGTCTCCTCTCCCTCGTGACATGGCCAGTGGTGTCTGGGAGACCTGAGACCCTCACATCCTTGCATGGTCCTACTCTGTTATGCTGTCTTGGGATCCTCCCTTTCTGCTTCCATAAGGAGGCAGCCCTCCTTCATCTCTCAAAACTTAGCAACTATTTTCTCCCAGACATGGAGACAAAATTTTACTCCCCTAGGCGTCTGAGTGCCGACAGTAGAAGAACCAAGTGAGAACGCTGCACGTACGCTGGGGGAGCAGGACGGTGGTCTGCATGGACATCCTAGCGGGGCACACAACTCTGTGTTTTCTTTATAAATCTGTGCCATTCTGAGTCAGCACTGATTACCACGTGCACAATTACAGCACTCGGCAGGCAGGCTTAATACTACTAATGATACCGCTTTGCAGCGTGATTATCTGGGAACCGTCCTCAGCAGCTGCACCAGGATCGCAGCCTGGCGTGACCCTGCGTGAAGCCAGTGGTGGAAAAGGCAGCGCGTGTTCAGTCAAGACGGGCTGTCAGAGAGGCCAGCCTGCAATTAGATCAGACATGCTGTCACCAGGGGGGCTGGCGCACTCCCGCTCACATGCTCTAGGGCTGGCAATGACCTTTAACAGCTGTAGATTCTCAATATAACAACCCTTGAGTGCAGAGCAGATAAACGCACGCGGGCCCCTTCATCCTTCCATCTCTGCTTGGATCAACATCTCTCGGGCTTACAAAGGTCACTGTGGAGATCCCAGGCAGTCCCACCTGTGATCTCTCCTGCTTGGGGGTCCCTGGGGCCAACTCAACCCAAACCATTCCCTTGCGCCAGTCTCTTGACCATTGTCTTGATAGTTTCCTTTTCACTGTTTTTGGGGAGAGAAAACAAAATTCCCGACGCCTCCCTCCCCCAACCAAAATGAGATTATATCCATCAACTGTTCCTGACAAAGAAATGGTGTCCCCAACAAATGTTTTGCCTTAGTGGGACCCATAGAATGGTCTTCCAGACAGAGAGGATCGCTCCTCATCTCTGAAGAGCAGGTAACGTACCGGGGAGTGTGACTGGGCTGTTTAATATATTCCAATGACCCTCTCCCTCCCCATTCCCTGACCTGCCTGCCAGCAAGCCAAAGAGCTTGCTTCCGGGGGAGCCTGACCTTTGATTAATGGCATGCTCGGGTTCACAGAAATGTTAAGTGGCTCCCTATTGGCCATGACTTTTATCTCCAGGAAATTTACAACCCCTTACAAGATCATATTTGTAGTACTCGGAATATGCAAAGTTATAATCTGTTCCAGGCCACACTGGCCCGGAGCCTTCCTGGCTTTTTTTTGTCTGTGCTGCCCTCATTCCCCACCCCCCCCACCCCCCCACTTCTACACATCAGGACTTTCTTGATCTTCAAGCACAGCACAGAACCCTCCTCTTCCAGGGGGCAGTCCTAGACTATCCTGGTGGAAGTGGTTGCTTCCCCTCAGGAAGTGAGACAACTGGCCTATCAGAGAAAGAGCATTACGGTGACAGAAAGGTTAGACCCAAATCCCAGCTTTGCTAGGAATTCACTTAGTTTTCCAGAAGTGCTGTAAGAAAGTATCGTAAACTAGGGGTGTGTAAATAGCAGAGATGTGTTGTCTGACAGTCCTGGAGGCTAGAAGTGTGAAATCAAGATGTCCGCCGGGTTGGTTCCTTCTGAGGGCTGTGAGGGAAAATCTGTTCCACGCCTCTCCCCGAGCTTCTGGGGTTTGCTAGCAATATCTGGTGTCTCTTGGCTGGGAGCAGCATCACCCCCATCCCTGCCTTCATTGTCTGTCTTTGTGTCCAAATTTTTCTTTTTCATAAGCACACCTGCCATGTTGAATTAGGGGCCCACTCTACTCCAGTGTGACCTCACCTTAGCTAATTCTACCTGCAATGACCTTCTTTCCAAATAAGGTCACATTATGAGATACTGGGGGTTAGTTAGGACTTCAACATAGGAATTTTGGGAAGACACAATTCAACCCATAACAGGGGCCTTGGCCAAATCCTTCTCGGTACCCTCACCTGTAAAGAGATAGGACAGAAATAACTGCTCACAGAGTTTCCGGAAGGATCAGCACATGTGATTACCCAGCACTGTGGATGCATATGTTGGATTTCCTCTGTTACCATTTCTATTTTCTGCCGTCTTACTAAGCTTCTTACAACTGCGTATGAGTGGAAGCAGAGAGGACGGGAAGGAGGAGGGCAGACAAGACACAAACATAACCAATGGCTCCTCCCTGGGGAAATGAAGACACCAAGATGGCTTCCTTCAGCCAGGCACCTATCAAGGCAAGGACACAAGTCTGTAGGCAAAGAACTTACAGAGGAGCCCAGTGTCTGAGGACCCAGTAGAGAGATAAAGCCCTTGCTTGGCAAGCAAGAAGAGCAGACATATCCCCAGATAAAGAAAGATCAGCTTTGGTAAATTCGTGCCCAGAATTTTACAGTTAAAAAAACTGAAAGAAGTTATTTTAGTCTCAGCATACATATATAATTTTATCACTAAAACACTTATTTTTGTTCAGTATTACATATGGTTTAAGGAATGAAGGCTCTTTCACAACCTTTTCGGGGCTTAGTGCCTCCAAAGACCTTACAAGAGCTCTTAGAGAACTTGGCACAAAAATATGTGATTATATATTTTTTTTATTTTTTAATTTTTTTAAATTTATTTATTTGACAGACAGAGATCACAAGTAGGCAGAGAGGCAGGCAGAGAGAGAGGAGGAAGCAGGCTCCCCGCGGAGCAGAGAGCCTGATGCGGGGCTCAATCCCAGGACCCTGAGACCATGACCTGAGCCGAAGGCAGAGGCTTTAACCCAGTGACCACCTAGGCGCCCCCAAATATGTGATTATATTAAAAGAACAAATGATCCTGAAGAAGAAGAAAGGGAAGAAAGATTTCTTAAATAAATAAATAAATAAATATATCGATGTGGAGGTACAGGGAACGCTAAAGAATTCATGCCTCAAAAGGATCTTATAAAAGGTAGTAGGAAACCAGTTTTATGAAGACACAAAAATATATAAAAACAAACTAAAGCTCCCAATAAGATGAGACTGGAAAATCCCATTCTAGTGTTTTTCTGAGTTCTTATGGAGGGAAGAGGTGGCGTTCAGATCCAAGAAGAGGGAGCTAAGGGGCAATGAGTGGATGAAGTTGCCAGCAATGGGCAGAGGATAGAAACTTCCCATCTCCTAGCATACCTTTATCTTTCCACCCAAGGAAAATGGTTTGCAGATCCAAAGAATCAGGATAACTATCATTAAGAGAAAAATGAAGCCCAAGGGGTAGATGACCCAGGTGAACCTCCTGGCTGGTTCCCAGCTTGTGCTCTCTCTTCCTCGCTACACTCCATCTCTTCCTCCCCGCCCCATTCTAACATTTCAGAAGAATGCTCTGGACTGCTTTCTGCCCTTCCTCACCTCCCATGGATTCCTCATCCCATTGTAAGTGGTCTTCTAAGCCCAATACTCTTCTGTAAGAGACAGTCTAAGGTCCACAATATCCAATAGACACACAGGTACATTTTAGCTTTTGTCCCACTGGGCCCTCTGCTGCATCCACCCAACTATGCTCATCACTACCTATTCCTGAAACTCTATTCTTTTGACTTTCAAGATACCAAGCTCTCTTGGTTCTCCTCTTAGCTCTCATAGTCTTCACTTGCCCCTTAAAGCTTGGTGTTAGTAGGGTCCATTCTTTGCCCACTGGCTTTCCTCATGATCTCATCCACTGTCATGGACAGATGGTTGGTCTCCTGCCTCCATTCCATTTTAGATTATTAGTCTGCAGCCATTGTGGCACGTCAGTCCTCTTGACAAGGATCAAACGCCCCAAGCTCCATAAGAAGAAGTATTTTATGAAAGGAAAGAAAACTAACTTCTCGGGGGGAAGAAAAATTCTCACTTCTAAGGATCTATCCTAAGGGGAGAAAACATGACAGATGTCTATGAAAAAAGATGTTTACTATCAGATTATTTATAACAGGGCAAACTTCACCCAGACCTTGACTAAAGCTGTATGAGACCCAGGTCAGACTTCTGAATCTATACAACTGTGAGATGGTAAATTCATGTAGTCTAAACCACTCAGTTTATGTAACTTATTAGGATTTTACACCAAATCTCTTTTAAAGACACATGATTACCTGAGAAGCTTCCTCTCTGAGTAGCAACCTTCACTGACTGGTCTGCTGTAGGAATAACAGGCCAGATTCAAGGGCCCACTTTCCCCAAGGGCCCCATCTGTTCTCCCCACCTGCACACAGGAGCCCCAACGTGCCCCAACCTACATACAAGGAGCTCCCAAGAAGCTTCCTTGACCCCAGCCATGACACCTGATTTTCCACTGCGCACGATTTCTTTCAGAAGCTGCATGGAAGGCCACCCATAAAGTTAGCCACAATGGGGCGTCCTCACTGTGTCACTCAAAGTTTCCAGGAACTTTCTTATCTAAAGGGAGACGCATAACTACACACTTTATGCCTATATTTCAGATACATGGTGTGGGCATCTGTTCTCTGTGTAGACAAATGTGGGCCCAAAGTAGCCTGTTGTGCAGCTGAGAAGTGTGTGGAGAGCCGAGCTCCTGAGCGGGCTGAAGACGGAGCCCAGGTAAGAGAGGAGGCAGGATGTGCTCCTGGGCACAAAGCCTCCTTTCAGAGGCTCCTTTTCCACCTTTGCATCTTAAACGACGGGCATAAAGTGCTGACCACAGAGCTTCGCACACCCACTGACCAATAGCGTGAATCTACCTGCCTCCAGCTCGTCCCTTGAAACTGACCAAGTAACTGATCAATTCTGAGCTAGGTGGCAGGACACAGGCATTGTCTGACCAGCAAAGGAGAGGGGATCACAACTGAGACCTTGTAAAATACACAGATGCTCATGGGGGGTTCTTCCTTCCACGCTCTCAGTGAACAGAGGCTGGAGATGTAGAGACCTTCCCCATAGCCCAGGCAGAAAGAGGCAGACCCAGGACTCAAACCCACACGGGACTCAAGGGCTTTTCTCATTTCCATAGGCCACAAACACCCCCAGACATTACTAACTGTTCCGTAGGCGGCAGAGTCATCCCTGGTTGAGAACCATGGCACTAGATGAAGAAAAGCACTAACTGATTGGATGGTTTCTTGATGTGATCTAGGATTTGGGCCCGTGAGAGGTAGGTGTTAGTGTACATGGGAGGAGAAGGAAGAACAGAGAGTTTAGGGAACTGGTTCAACTTGGATGCAGCTGGTTGGTCTGTTTCCCACCATCACGGAGCCAGAAATAGCCGTTGGAAAAAGACTGAACAACCATCTGTGGGTGTCCTACAATTGTTCATGTAATGACCATTCTTAGTCTACATCGTTCCTAGTTCACAGAAAGGTTGGGGTCTGAATATTTTCAGCGCTGATTTCTATTTTTCTCGCCAGGAATATTAACTGCAGTATTCAGATTTTACTGTACACTTTCAAAAGAGCCATTTCAGAGACATGTTAAAAATTGGATCTATTTTCCTCTGGAATGTCTGCTGGGCTCCCTCTGGTGTCAGCTAAGATTATATTTGGCTTTAAAAGAACTCATGTGTGACCACATCGCACACTAATGAGGAATACGTTCTCCCTCAAGGGGTTGTTTCAGAAATCCAACTGGCTCTTATCAATGACCTTGTAAAGTTGTTTTTTTTTTTTAAAGATTTTATTTATTTATTTGACAGACAGAGATCACAAGTAGGCAGAGAGGCAGGCAGAGAGAGAGAGAGAGAGAGAGGAAGAGAGAGAGGAAGAGAAACAGGCTTCCCGCTGAGCAGAGAGCTGGATGTGGGGCTTGATCCCAGGACCCTGGGATCATAACCTGAGCCAAAGGCAGAGGCTTTGACCCACTGAGCCACCCAGGTGCCCCATAAAGTTGTTTTATTCAGATTTTATAAATATTCTGGGAAGGGTCTATCATAACTTAAGTTTTAGAAGGTTAGAAAACAACAAATCTGAATTTCTTGTTTAATTTTTGCAAGGACCCAAAGTGACATTTCACAAGATGGGACAAACTGGCAAGACAAACATACACCTGTCAATGCTTCTGTCTGTGTCTTTCTGTATACAGGAACAAATGGAAATGTCCAGTCTCACTCTGATGAAAAGAAAAGAAATGCAAAATAAAATAAAGTGGTAGGGCTTCACCTTTCCAACGAAGCAAATCTTTCTTTATGCAACACCAAATTCCCTGAGTGTAAAGTAAAACAGATATACTCTCGTGCTTTTCTGGTGGCCTTTTCACCCAGCCATCTGGAAAAATAATTGAATGATACACAGAAAAAGCCATAATAATCTTGCATACTCTTTGACCCACTCATCCTATATCTAGGAATGGTTTAAGCAAATGCTTCAGGAGGAGGAAAATGCGTGCGGATGTTCATTATAGCGCTGACTGTGATAGTAAAATGCTGGGAGCGGCCTAAGTAACCAACAATGGAAGAACGGTATGTTTAAGGAAATGATGGTAAATTATCCATCCCAGTAGAACAGTGGATGTGCTCGCTTCGGCAGCACATACCAGTATAACAGTGGTTAAGGTGGGCTTTTGAGTCAGAATGTCTGGGTTGAAATACTGGCTCCAAGGCTAGCTCTGTGATCTTAAAGATGGAATCTCTTTTTCTGTGCAATGAGTATAATAATAGTACCCCCCCACGGGATTATTTGGGAAAGTAAACGATGCCAAGTACATAAAACACTGAGTGTGTGATGCATAGTAGATGCTCAATAAATGTCTTTTTTTTTTTTTTTAAGATTTCATTTATTTATTTGAGAGAGACAGAGAGAATGCACACAAGTCAGGGGAGAGGCAAAGGGAGGGAAAGAAGCAGGTTCCCCGCTGAGCAGGGAGCCCGATGTGGAGCTCAATCCCAGGACCCTGGGATCAAGACCTGAGCCGAAGGCAGATGCTTAACTGACTGAGACACCTAGGCGCCCCTCAGTAAATATCTTTTGATGGACCATTATGTACCTAGTGAAAATAAGAACTAGGAAAAATCTTATAATTTTTAAAAAATCATAATATTGAAATAGAAGCTATTCTGTATTCATGAAGGCTAATAGAAAACATACAAAAATAAAAATAAGTTTGTCAAAATGTTGAAGTCATGGATGCCTTTTCCCCCCTCAATTTTCTATGTTGCTATTATTTTTGTCATTAAAATACTAAGTAGTGTCACCTGCGGGGCTCATTCTATTGAGCATCCGACTCTCGTTTTTGGCGCAGGTCATGATCTCAAGGTCCTGGGATTGAGCCCCAGGTCCGGCTCTGTGCTCAGCAGGGAGTCCGCTTGAGGATTCTCTCTCCCTTTGCCACTCCCCTCACTCACACACTCTCTCTATCTCTCTCAAATGGATGCATACATCTTTAAAAGATAAAACAAACAAACAAAAAAACCCAGCAAAAAACAAACAAACAAACAAAAACTAAATTGTAAGCAGCTGAAACCCAGAACAAAAATCTATTGATAAATGCACTCAACCAGCCATTAATTGGTGTCTTTTATGTTTCAGGCACTGGTAAAAAATTAAGACAGTGTAAAAAAAAATCTATAGTTCAGTAAAAGAGAGAGACATAAAAATTAACAACTTCTCCTGGAGCATATTAAATGCTATAATTGAGATTCAGTCAGGGTTCAACAAGGTCACCGAAGCGGAACATCTACTGACCCTACGATGGAGAATGGTCAAGGAAAGCCTCACAAAGGATGTTATGCATGCGAATAATCTTGAAAGATTGGTAAAATCTAATTAAATGAGGAGGGGAAGGAAGAGTAATCCAGGGAGGAAATATAATTAGAAAGACAAAAGTGAATTAAAGCAAAACGGGTCCAAGGAACTGAAGTATATGAATCAAGCCACGACATGGGAGAGTGTTGTAAGAAAAGAGCCCAGTGGTGTAGGCAGGGGCTACATTTCACAGCTGAGCTGGACAATCTGTGTTTTGCCCCGAAAGCCAGGGGGAGCCGTTGACAGACACTGTCGGAGGAGGTCACCGAGAGGACATGACTGCAGGTTGACCCTTAAACTGGACCCGGGCAGTTGGCAGCACCCTACCCCGTCCTTAGAATCTATAACCCACCCACTGTTCCTGCAGCAGGAGTCCCTTCGAGGGCAGAGAGAGCCTTGAGAGAGTACCGTGTTGAGACCATCTGAACCATACACAAGACTGTACCCAGGCACGGCCTCTACAGAAACTCTTAAGATTCTGGTGGGCGTGTGTGGAGATCTATTCCTCTTTTTTTTTTTTTTTAAGATTTTATTTATTTATTTGACAGACAGAGATCACAAGTAGGAAGAGAGGCAGGCAGAGAGAGAGGAAGGGAAGCTGGCTCCCCGCTGAGCAGAGAGCCCCATGTGGGGCTCGATGCGGGGCTCAATCCCAGGACCCTGGGATCATGACCTGAGCCGAAGGCAGAGGCTTTAACCCACTGAGCCACCCAGGCGCCCCGGAGATCTACTCCTCTTGCTGGCACCCAAGACAACCTTGTATGCAAGTTTCTTTGCTTATTAAAGCTGCCACATACCGACCTGGAATGGCTGGCCTCTGCCTTCTGTCTCTCCTTACCCTCTGAGTCCAAGGGCTGATTTTGATTCTCACTCAGGGAACTCCCAAAGCTGTGGGCCAACAATTGGCGGGCCAACCAGGAGACCAAGGAAATGAGTCTTGAGAAAGAGGCATCAAAGGGGGTATCCCAGGTTGGCCCTGTGGGGAGGGGTGGCCCATAGGTCAGATGCCTGGGGACTGCTGCATGGGTACAGGGACACCCTGAAAACATCAGCTGGCCCAGTGCGTTTGGTGGAGGATGTGTGCACAGCATACGGTGGCCAAGAAGGGAAAGCAGGCCTGCCACAGGGGGCTGGCCTGCTGACGGCTCGAAGGCCACCAATACCCAACTACAGACTGTAGCTTGACTCGGAAAGTTGGAAGAGCTGAGTTTAGAGAAGGCTGTGCAGGGGTCCCCTACTTTTCTAGCTTGGGGGCCTGGCAGGCATGGTGGGAGAGCAGGATAGTATCAGAGACCTTGGCATGCCCTTGTACAAAATGAGGAGGTTACAAGCTGCTGCAGATAAGGGTCAGAGCACTTGTGAAGGGCCTGGTTGGGATGGTAAGAGGTGGAACCCCTGGGAAGATTTGGAGAGCAAAGAGGTGGTGATTGGTGGCGTGCCCTTGCACCCCAACACAAAGGAAAAGAAAAGCACAGCTACAGCCTCCACTTCAGGAAACAATCATTCCCACGGAGAACAAAGGCAAGAAGGAAATACAGATAAAATTCAATGTCCTTATAACCCGCAGCCCAAAGACAAATTCTTGAAGGGGGCAGAGTAGACCATTCCTCCAGGAAACTCCCAACTGTCTTCGTGTTAATGCATGTGGGGCTAGAGGCAAAAACCACCTTAGCTTGACAACAGCAAGGCCTCCAGGACCGTGGGAGTCTTCTTTAGCACATGAACGTTCTTCTAGAAACTTCTCTCTTTCTTTACCTCCCCCAACTCCAAAGATACAAATCAGTCACCCTGAGGCTCCCAGGCCCCTTCTTTCTACCCAGGGGTCCTGTCCCCATGCTGCAATAAAAAAATACCGAAAATCTCAAGAATTCTTTCTTGGCCATCTGCTCTGAACCCCAATATTTCCACAGCAGCCATGATGAGAGAATATCCTTGCAATGAGCTATTTTTTTTTTTTTTTAAGTAGGCTCCATGCTGAACACTTCGTGCCCAACTTGATCTCAGTTCAAGACTGAGATCAAGAATCGCATGCTCTATGGACTAAGCCAGCCAGGTGCCCCCTCCCCCGCCTCTTTTCCCACTGAGCTTACTGACATAGCTGCCAAGTTCCAGCAGAAGGCCCTGCAAACACGGTTGGTGTGACTATGGAATAAGCGGGCCATAGCATTTCTCTGACCAGGCTGGAGGCAGAGATGGTGAGCAAGGTCACCACACATCCTGCCCTCTGACAATGCCTACAAGGGGTTCAGGGCGTCAAAGTACTCACTCCCAAATAGATTGAATTATTCTAGCGTAAAGGGAGGTTTGGCTCAATGCAGGGCATGCGGGAAATTGGAACTCTATAGGGGAAGGGCAGCAAATTCTCAGGGAGGCGGTAATGCCACAGGCCATCTAGGCCCCCATCTTTGAGGGGTGTGATGCGGCCACAGTCACTGCAAAGAATGAAAACCAAGATTCTCCATTCTGCCCCGGCACCTGGTACAGGATACTGATATCTGCGCTGAGCCCAGCTGTGGGACAAGACAGGTATGATGCTGGGCAATCCATTGTTAATCTGGGGGACATGGGCAGATCCTGGGAATAGGTATGTGATATAGAGAAGACATTAGGGTTTGAAGCTGATGGCTAAGAAAGAATTCTTGGGACATCTTTGGTGCAAAAAGGTGATTTTATTAAAGCACAAGGATAGGACCCAGTGGGCAAAAAGAGCTGTACCAGGGTCACAAGGAGTGACCCATTATATGCTTTCAAGTTGGGAGGGGATTAAGGATAGTGTGAGTCTCTAAAGAATTTTGGAAGCAAGGTTTCCAGGACCTCCAGGGGGCTGGCCCCTGTTAGGAAATGTCATTCACTACTATTTAATAAAACCCTTTGTCATGAGACCTTTCAGATGTATATCGGTGGGCCATATGCTTGGGGATGATCGCCAACGTGTATCTTAAGGGGTAGAGATAAAGGAAATTTCTAAAGGAATTTCTTTTTAAAGATTTTATTTATTTATTTATTTGAAAGAGAGAGAATGGGGAAGGGAAGGGGCAGAGGGAGAAGGAGACTCCCTGTCCATGTGGGGCTCGATCCCAGGACTCTGGGATCATGACCGGAGTCAAAGGCAGATGCTTAAGGGACTGAGACACCCAGGCGCCCCTCTAAAGGAATTTTTATCTGTTAAAGTAGGCTTACGGATCCTGGGGAGGGGGTGGTGGGGTGGGGTTGGAGGCGGGCTAGGATTGTCTTTTGCTCTTAGCAAAGTATTAAAACTGAGGCAGTTGAGTCCCTAGAGGAAGGTCACTCTGCCTGTTTCCAGGACTTGTCAGTGGGCTGTAGGTAGTAAGGAAATTGAATAATTTTTCTTCTGTCTTTGTTTCTCACATCAGTATGGGCTGTGGGAAAGACAGAAAAGGAACTTGAGAAGACAATAGGCTACTCCAATTAGCTATAAAGGATCCCGTAAAGAAAAATAACCAGGAAGTATGTAGTTTTGTTACAGAACCTGGCCTGGATCCTGACGGAAGAACCAAGTGGCCCTCGGAGACTCTGGAGGATCAGAGGTTTATTTAACACTCGTGGGCTCAGAGGAGACAGTTCTCCTAAGGTCTATGCCCTGAGCACAAGCGGGGAGGGGGACTTAAACCCTTCGACTTCCGCACACTTGGGACTTTGGGTGCACGCGGGAAATGAGGTAGGAAAGAACCCAGAAGGGCTTTGAGACAGGGGCTAGAATTCCCTTGCTGGTTTGGTCAGCCAGCTTATGAGGCAGATAGAGACACCCCCCCACCAACCCCTAGCCCCAGCTTCTTCCCGTCCTGCTGAGGTGGAAGAAAAGACCAGCTGGCCGTCCTGTTTAAGAAAAGAAAAAGAAACAGTCCCCGGGGGTGATTTAGCACTCTCCTGAGATGCCTCTGCATGGATTATATGGCCATAGCAAGGGGCTATTCGGCCTTGAGAGACCGTGAAAATGTCCCATTACCATCCCCCCTCACCAGTAACCGTAAAAACTTACCCCTAACCCTGTCGGGTGCTCAGCCTTTGGGAAAGGATCCCACTGAGCCCGCAGGCGATAATAAAGGTAAGTTTTCCCTGATTTCTGTGGGCCGCTTGAGTTTCCCTGGTCGCTTCAGATTTTCTGCAGCCCTTAGAGTACAGTTTTTCCCTTGTCAATTTGACCTCATTACTGCCAGACCTCACCTGAAAAGACAATCTCACAACCTATTGCTGTGTTGGTCAGCCTTCTGGAACCCCTAAAACCTGAGCAGTAGTTCAGCCCTGCCCTGTCTGTCCCCGCCACCCCTAGCGCCCTGCCTGGTCCAACAGAGGCCTTAGGGATACAGTCCTCTTCAGGGTGACTGGTTCCCGTGCCCTGGGTTTAGGACACAGGTCAAAATCGTCTCCAGAGGGGGTCCGTCGGGGGTGATCAGAGTTCCCAGGTTGAACTCACTATTCACTGGTCCCCAGAAATAAACAAAGGGGGACAGCTTTGGTGGATACTGGAGCCGAATGTACTCTAATCCTCGGAAACCCACAGAAGTTTCCTGGCCTCTCAGTGCCACTGATAGGAAGGGCAGACAGTTGTGCTCAGGAGGGTTCTTTGGATGCAGAAAATTGGAGGCTCCCCCCCACCCGAGAATACCAGGTTTTTAACTCTCCAATACCAGAGAACATATAGGGGATTGAGAACTTACAAGGTCAAACAGAAAATCTCTATCTTTGAATTCTCCGTCTGGGTTTAGGAACCATTGTGGAAGGGAAGTGCTGACTAGGAGCCCATAAGCCGGACACCCTCATGAATAATATTAACTGTTCAACAATATAAATTGCCTGGGGTGGGGGCCGGAGGGACTAGGAGACTCTACCTGAGAACAGCGTTGAGTAGCTCTATTGTACTCCCTGCCCACAGTACCGTCAACAGCCCAGTGCAGCCCGTAAAGGAGCTGGATGGGGAGTACTAAGAATTGAACAAGGTGGTGCCCCACCCCCTCACCCAGGCTGCTGTTCTCAACGTGGCCGCCCCTTAGGTACCTTGGCCATGGTCCTAGTAGTGTGCCAAGCTGCGCTGAACTTGGCAAATATCTTTTTCACTACACCCCTGGGCAGAGTCATTAGCCCAAATCCCCCTTCCTGTGGGAGGGACAACCTGAGCCGTTCAGGTGCTTCCCCAAGGCTACCTGAACAGCCACAGCGCAGGTCAAGGGGACTTGGAAATACTGGAGTTCAGCATTTCCAAAAGGACTTTCATATGCTCAAGAAGACTCACAGGATCCTGGAGGCCTAGCTGTGGTCGAGTTAGAGCTGTTTTTCCCTCCAGCAAAGCATACCTTGAAGACAGTTGGGAGTTCCCTGGAGGAATGTCACATTCTGCCTAACTCTGCCATTTGTCAATGGGCTATGAGAGGTAAAGACACTGAATTTTATCTACATTTCCTTCTTGCCTCTGTCCTGCACATCAGTGGGAAGGTAGCCGAGACTTGTCCCTGTTTTCCCTCCCCACAAATAGGCCCTTTACACTGGTGACAAATGGAAGACTTACTTCTTCGCAGGCCACCCTGAGGGCTTTGCTGGCACATCAGCAAGGGAGAGGATGGGCAGACAACTCCCAGAAAACTCAAGTCCCAGGCGCCACCGTAAAGGTTCCGGGAGTCAAAAGAGGAAGGGGAGACGCACATTGTCCCAGAAGCTGGGATTAAGACGCAAACCTATCCAACCCCTAAGAATGTGACAGGGGCACAAGCTTTGATAGGGATTTGGGGGGTTGGGAGGACTTTTACTCCCCAGGTGGCACACTCCCTCTGTCCCTTATGCCACTTGGTTTAAAGTGGGGGGGGGGGCACAGACCGGAGTGGGGATGAGAGCAGCAAGCCGCCCTTGAGAAGACCGAGCTACTCGTGAGCTGGGTAAAGCTCCGGGCATCTCTCAAGCAGGGTTACTGCTTGCATTAGCTATCTCTCTGACTCCAGAAGGTACGGGCCAGTCACTGGGGCAGAGACAACAGGAAAGAGAAACCTCAGGATTTTGTTTCCAACTCTGAAAGGACGTAGGACAAAAAGCCACCAAACACGAAATGGTGCCTCACCTCACTATTTAAAAAAACAGAAATTCGCTCAGGCTGATAATTCCAACAGCAAAGTGTCACCTGCACTCGCTCGGGTGGCACACCGGAACCACTTTGGACAACAGGACAGGGTTATTTCAAACAGGTAAAGAGAAGCAGTTGTTATAGCACATCAGGAAAAACTGGAAAGTAGACAGTCCTCCCAACACAATGATGTGTCCACCCAGATGCACTCTTTGCCGAGATCGCTGTCCTCCCTCCAATGTCGCTGGGCAGCAAGCAGACATCTGACTCAACCTGGGCCCGCTCCATTCCTCTGGGAATCTGGACCTTGGATAAAGAAGTTGGACTCTCCAAGAGGCTGAGGCTGAAACCTGCAAAAGAAAGCAGCTATGCGGGCTCCTCTTCAAACTGATGAGGGAGCAGGAGACTGGCTGAGGACAAAGCAAAAGCTGGCACCTCTACCCCCTCTCCACCCGCTCCCCTTGGTAGTGTGTGAGACATTCCTCAGGCACCCCTGACCGCCATAAACTAGAAACAAATAGTTCCCCTTGGTTTACAAATGTCCTAGACATCTACAAAGAAGTTACCTTGTGCTATTGATAATTTCCAGAGGCAAATAACTCAGTTCCTCAAGCCCTCCCCTCCATACACAAAACTGAAGGAGGCTGAGGCAGAAGGAAATGTAAATAAAGTTCAATCTCTTCTGAACCTAAATCTCACTAACAAAGACGCTTGATAGCAGGATTGTGACATCCCCCCAGGAATCTCCCAACTATCTTGCTGTTAATGGCTTGCCAAAAGACAACAGTGATCAAGCAGGAAGACCTCCGGGATACTTCCGGCACCTTGGCACCTTGTAGGCCTCTTTAGCATATGAAAACTCCGTTGAAACCTCCCTTCCCCTCACCTTCCCCCAACTGCAGGGTACATAACCTGCCATCCCTCACAACCCCGGGGCAGCAGCTCTTTCTGCCCACGGGTACCCCCCCTGCTTTAATAAACCACCATTTTGCACCAAAGATGTCTCAAGAATTCTTTCTTGGTCATCGGCTCGGGACCTCAGCCCACCGAACCTCACCTAGGTTCTAGAACTTCATCAAAACTGCTTTGGGGTGCCTGGGTGGCTCAGTGGGTTAAAGCTTTTGCCTTTGGCTCGGGTCATGATTCCAGGGTCCGGGGATCGAGCCCCGCATCGGGCTCTCCACTCCACAGGGAGCCTGCTTCCTCTCTCTCTCTGCCTGCCTCTGCCTACTTGTGATCTCTCTCTCTCTGTCAAATGAATAAATAAAATCTTAAAAAGAAAAAACCAAAAAACTGCTTATGAACTGAGGCCCCGGGGGGACAATCTTCTGCTTTTTGAGCGGTCGATGCAACTAGGAGGACAATCTAATCAGAGTGGACCTGAAGTATCTCATTTACATTCACGTGCATCTTGATTTTTTTTCTCATCAGACATTGAGTTTACCCAAAGCCTCGTCTGAATGCGCGGTGTATTAATAAGTCCCGTGGCTTCACAACCCGTTGCCGTCTTTTCCTCAAGTACTGGGAGGCTGTGTCTCTTATTTCCAAGTCTTTCTCTAAGTTTTCTCTCAGGTCCAAGAAAGGCTCTAGGAAGCCATCATTGAGGCCAGAAGAATGGCAGGAAACGGCAGAGATGTTACGGACAGCCCTATTACACTTACTACAGAGAAGGTCTTCAAGATGGTTCACCCCCGAACTGGCATCTCAGAAGCCCTGTGAATGGATGAATGTGCGTGACTTTATAGCAGCTCCCCAGTGAGTCTACTCAGCTGGCTCATTACGATGGGCTCTTTCTATCACGTACAGGGAATTCCAGACAGTTCCGGCACGCTCATGCCTGGGGAGCTGGCCAGCACACAGTGTGTAGGGCACTATTTCCTATCACCAAGTATACCAGCCACAAATGAGGTTTTTTTGTTTTTGTTTGTTTGTTTTTTTCAGAGAGAGAAATCTCAAGTGGGACAGGGAGGGAAGGGGAGGGGCAGAGGCAGAGGGAGAGAGAGAATCTTAAGCAGGCTCCATGCCCAGCACAAAGCCCGATGAGGGGCTCGATCTCACCACTCAGGGATCATGACCCAAGTCAAAATCCAGAGTCAGGTGTCCCTCAAATGAGTTTTTTATGAGGACATGAGCATCCAAACCCTGGAGACTCCTTTCAGAGCCAATTACACTGGCATGCTAAGAGCTGTATTTCACGTGTTTGCTTTTAGATTTAGAACTTTTCCTTGTTTTTTTGTTCTGTTTAGTAAATTTGAGTTTATTGTTGTTCTTTTCAGTAAGTTTTCTAACTTAGAGTAATTTATTTATTTATTTGACAGAGATCTCAAGTAGGTGGAGAGGCAGGCAGAGAGAGAGAGGAGAAAGCAGGCTCCCCGCTGAGCAGAGAGCCGGATGTGGGGCTGGATTCCAGGACCCTGGGATCATGATTTGAGCAGAAGACAGAGGCTTTAACCCACTGAGCCACCCAGGTGCCCCTAACTTAGAGTAATTTTAGATTTATAGAAAGGTTGTCAAGATAAGAGTCCCTGCCTACTCCTCACCCAATTTCTCCTACTGTCAATATTTGTGCAATTTTTACAAGCAAGGAGCTAACACTGGTAAATCACAGTGACTTGAACTCTAAACTTCGTTTGGATTTCAATAGATTTTACCTAATTTGTTTTTCCCCTGTTCTAGGATCTAACCCAAAATACATAACATTTAGTGGTCATGTTTACTTAGCCACCTCGGGGCTACAACAGTTTGTCAGAATTTCCTTGTTTTTCATGAATTTCATAATTTTGAGGGTTTATAGTCCAGTATTTTGTAAAATGTTCCTCAACTTGGATTTGTCTGATATTTTCCTCACGGTTTGATTGGAATTATGGAGTTCCTGGAAGGAAGACCAAAGATGTGAAATGCCCTTCTCAACATACCATGTTAAAGCCACAGTTTCGACATGGCTCATCACTGATGCTGTGCACTGATCACCTGGTTGAGATAGTGTTTGCTAGATTTCTCTACTATAAAGTCATTTTCTTTCTCCTCCGCCTTTCCATACTCTGTGCTTTGGCAAGGCTGGGGTCTTAAACTCTACTTGCTTGATGGAAGCGTATCTATTGAAATTATTTAGAACTTTTCTGTTTAGATTTTTCGCATATCCCTCGTTTAGACATTTATGCCATTATTCTTCTGTGACTTTAAAATTTCACATTAAAAAATTTAATTGCTATGTTCTAGACATTGTCTAATTTTGTTCAATATATCGGTACAACTTTTCAGTCTTCAAAATTTTTTCTTCCTGTAGTGTCTTCCCCAATTGCATGCCTTAATTGATATTTATGTCCATTAATTCAAGAGATGGTTAAAACTCTTTCATAACCCAATCTCTCCAATTGACATATGTATTTTATGCTCATCTTTAAACTTCTTATAGAACTTTATACCTTTCTTATATCTGCTTCTTTACATATCCTATGTGTAGACTCAAGTGTCTGGAATGGCTTTTTTTTTTTTTTTTTTTAAACTGGTGAAATTCTTTTTCTTTTACATAGACTACTGAATATTTTGTAGTTATGTATTTGACAGTCTAACTAAATAAATGTTCATTTGTTTTCCAATTTTTCTTGGTGTTCGCAGTACAAACAACTGAAACTATTTTGTACTCAAAATTTTTGAAAAGCTTGGCCAAGATTTCTTAATAATTTCAAATAATTATGATAGACATTTAAAAAAAAGATTTTATTTACTTGATAGAGAGACAGGGAGAGAGGGAACACAAGCAGGGGGAATGCAAGAGGGAGAAGCAGGCTCTCCACTTCGCAGGGATCCCCACAGGGGGCTGGATCCCTGGACCCTGGGATCAAGACCGAGCAGAAGGCAGCTGCTTAATGACTGAGACAGTCAGACGCCCCCTCCTGTTTGTTCTTATCTAATCATCACTTAAGTATAGTCCTTAACTCAATTTTAGCATTAATATTGCCTGTCTACGGATGCCTGGGTGGCTCAATGTGTTGAGCGTGGGACTCAATTTCGGCTCAGGTCATGATATCCGGGTCTGGAGATCAAGCCCAGGTGGGTCTCAAGCTGAGTGTGGAGCTTGCTTGCTTGGGATTCCTCTGCCCCTCCCCCATGCTTTCTCACATGCAAATTCTCTAAAAAGTAAGTAAAAGTCACCCCTTTACATTAGCTCAGAAACTAAGTGGTGGTTGCAAAGATAAGAATAATTATAGTTCCTTCTCCCAATGTCTCCAGTATGTGGTGACTAAACTTTGCTGTCTGGGGTGCCTGGGTGGTGGCTCAGTCGGTTAGGTACTCTTGACTTCTGCTCAGGTCATGATTAGGGTGGTGAGATTCAAGTCTCCAGGGGGATCTACACAGAGCATGGAATCTGCTTCAGATTCTCTCTCGTCTCTCAAAAAAATCTTCCTTGCTAACCACTTACAGGAAGGCTTGTTGATCCTTAACAGCTTTAAAACTCAGAAGAACCCATTAGCAGAACCAAAGGCCTGGTGTGCCGGGATTTTTTTTTTTTTTTAAGATTTTATTTATTTGACAGAGATATCACAAGTAGAGAGGCAGGCAGAGAGAGAGGAGGAAGCAGGCTCCCTGCGGAGCAGAGAGCCCGATACCAGGACACTGAGATCATAACGTGAGCCGAAGGCAGCGGCTTAATCCACTGAGCCACCCAGGAGCCCCTGTGCCGGGATTTTTTACCAGGATTCATGGCACGTATGTAGATGTATGTAGAAAACCCACATACATGGCAGCTTATGCACAGCCTTCACTGATCATTTGAGTGGCTCTGAAAAAAGCCTTTGGTTTTTCTTCTCCAAACGTTCAGGTCACTCACTAGGATTCATAACTTGTTAACTATTTGCTCTGGACTTTGTGGTGGTGGCTCTCTGTCTTCTTGGGCAGCATGCGGCCCCGCAGGATGGTCACACCGCCCAGCACCTTGTTGAGCTCCTCTCGTCGTTGCGGATGGCCAGTTGCAGGTGGCGCGGGATGATGCGCGTCTTCTTGTTGTCGCGCGCCGCGTTGCCCGCCAGCTCCAGGATCTCCACAGTGAGGTACTCGAGCACGGCCGCCAGGTACACAGGTGCACCAGCCCCAACGCACTCTGCATAGTTGCCCTTTCGGAGCAGACGGTGGATTCGGCCCACTGGGAACAGGACGCTGGCTCTAGACGACCTGGATTTGGCCTTAGCGCTGCTTTGCCACCCTGCTTCCCGCGCCCAGACATAACTGAGCGCACTGCAGCAAACCAACCGCTAGAAACGCTACTGGGCCTATTTATAGTCTGACAGTAGGTTGTGATTTGCTATCTGATTGGCTGACGGCTATCTAGCCAATCAGAAAGTCTTGCCAGAATCACCTCATTTACATTCACGCCACTGCCCACTAACCAATCAGACGGTGTCTGCTCTACGCGTCACTTCAGAGCTGTGCCTATAAATACTGCTCTCACCAGCCTCCAGTGCTCTTCGCTTACTTGGGGTCTACTGGAACCGTTAGAGCTGTAACTGGAGAGCTGTAACGCTATAGAGCTGTACACTCATCATGCCAGAGTTGACTTCGAAGGGCACGACCATTTCTAAGAAGGGCTTCAAAAAAGCTGTAACTAAAACTCAGAAGAAAGAAGGAAAGAAGCGCAAAAGATGCCGCAAAGAGAGCTATTCTATTTACATCTATAAGGTGCTGAAGCAGGTGCACCCCGACACCGGCATCTCGTCCAAGGCCATGAGCATCATGAATTCTTTTGTTACGGACATCTTCGAGCGCATCGCGGGCGAGGCGTCCCGCTTGGCGCACTACAACAAGCGCTCGACCATCACGTCCCGGGAGATCCAGACGGCCGTGCGCCTGCTGCTGCCCGGGGAGCTGGCCAAGCACGCCGTGTCCGAGGGCACCAAGGCCGTCACCAAGTACACCAGCTCCAAGTAAACTAGCACAAGTAAGCGTCCTCACCTAAACCCAAAGGCTCTTTTCAGAGCCACTTACATTTCCTGGAGAAGGGCTGTGGGCTCTATGCTGACTGGGCATATTGTGGCAATATGTGGCAATATATATTGTGGCAAGCTGAGAATTAAATCTGTTTAGAAAACCGGTGAAAGTTGGTGCTAGTTCTTAAGCAGTGACTTGTTTAGCCAGTTTAGGACCAAATAGTGATGTAAAAAGAAAAACCGCAACTTAATTTGCTGGAGTACTGTCCCCAATGGTGCCAAGATTACCATTACATGCTAGGGCTTCTGGTGTTTTCCATGCGAGCCCTGAGAATCTCAATAGAAATTCTCTAATGCAAGTTCTGAGAAGCATTTGTAATTGTACATGTGGACTGGGATGCTGAGGAAGACCGGCTCACAAGGGATGCAGCAAGGGTTTTTGTTTCGTTTTAGCATAGTATAGCAGGGCAGAAGGAGAGGGCCAAGGAGAGAGCCGGAAATGGGGCTGGTTCCCAAGACCTTGATATGACCTGAGCTGAAGGCAGATGCTTTAAATGAGCCACTCAGGTGGCCCTGTAGCAGGCCTTTGTCCAAAAATCTTCCCCAATAGAAGCCATGGACCTGAAGCTGTGAAGAGCTCTTGGGACCCTAGGGAATTCTGGAGAATATTAACGGTATTTTGCTTCCTGTTTATTGCTCTGCATGAAATAATTGGTCCTATAGACTACCCTAGCTGCCCTCAAGCTAAAGAGTTTTGAGGTGCTGTCTCTTGGTTCAAGGTCTTCTATGTTAGAGGTTCACAGAGGTCATGTTGACACTGAAATGTGTAAATGTTAGCCTATGAGGTTTTCAGATTGTAACTCACTAACCTGGCTAGTCACAATCAGCTGGTAAACAGTAACTTTAACTGAATCATTACATTGATTTTCTATCCTTATGATCTTGTTCTGTCGTAAGATTGATCATCAAATGGTGTCTGTGTCCTGGGGTGCCTGGGTGGCTCAGTGGGTTGAGCCTCTGCATTCGGCTCAGGTCATGATCCCAGGGTCCAAGGATCGAGCCCTGCATCTGGCGCTCTGCTCAGTGGGGAGCCTGCTTCCCCCTCTCTCTGCCTACTTGTGATCTCTCTCTCTCTCTGTCAAATAAATAGAATCTTTAAAAAAAAATGGTGTCTGCGTCCTGTATTACTGCATCATCTGGACTCTTCTCAGAGAAGCCGACCAAGTACTAAAATCCATACGTGATTGAATTCAATGACCTTAAAAGGAAGGGATCAAATTACTTCCAGCAGACCTGTGATTTAGCTGGAATTCTCAACTTGACTTAATTTAGAGCTTTTTTTTTTTTTTATGATTTAGAAGTGTATATATGTTTTCTTATTAAATAAACTTTAGTGCCGCCCGACAGTGCCAAGCCTGACACAGCTTTTACCTCAGATTATGTTTTGGCTGTAAATAGCAAGAAGTACCAAATAAATGAGCTGATAGAGTAAGTAATGTCAGTAATCAGCATGTCCAAAGGTAAAGAAATTGCAGGAGTGGGATGGCTGAAGTCCTGGTTCCATCGCCGTGATAGCCTCAGCAATTCTCCACATCCTGACTTCACCGTCATGCTGGCTACAGGTCCAAGTGTTCATGCAGACAGGATGAAGTAAAAGCAGGAAGAGATAGTCTATTTCACTGGGTTTCTGACTGAGAGCAAGAAAAGCCTTCCCTGAGCATTTCCTCGTCCCAGGAGAGGGAGAGAGAATCTCAAGCTGACTCCCAGCTCAGCAGGGAAACAACATGGTTCTCACAACCCTGGGATCATGTCCTGAGCTGAAGTCAAAAGTCAGATGCTTAACTGACTGAGCCACCCAGACACCCCACCTTCTCCCTTTTCTAAACCTGAGTCTAGTCCCAAACACCGCTTGAGCCATTCACCTACAGGGAATGGGGCCATGTGCCTGGTATGGGCAAATCAATTTCCTTCATATAAATTTGTCATATTTTTTATTAAGTATAATTCTAGATGTTTTCGTTCTGCTCTTACTGTAAATGGTGTATTTCCCTATTCAAATCTTCTATCATTTAATTGTTCTATGTGAAGGTATTGATACTTGTGCATCATTTTTATATCCTATTATACTTTACTTAATTGACTTATATTCTTGTTGGCTTTCTGGTAACTTCTGTTGGGCTTTACATTTTTGTGATATTATCTGAAAATAAACATTTTACTGCCTCCTTTTAATTAGCTTTCTTCTAATTTCTTTCTTCTGTCTGATTTCAATGGCTCACAGCCTTCATAATGATGTTAAATAGAAATGAAGAGAGTAGGCATTCCAGTGTTTTCCTCACTTTGCTGAAGAACCTTTTGCACTATTCTTCATTAGATATATTTCATCATTATGAGAAATAATTCTTCTTTGTCTACTTTATTGAGAACTCTAAGTTAAGAATGGATATTGAGTTTTAGAAAATGCTTTTTCAGCACCACTGGGGATTGATCATAACCCTTTCTTCTTTAGACATATTATGATGAGTTATTTTAATAAACTTCCTAATACTGAGTTATCCTTGCATTTCTGCATAAAACCCCACTTGGGCATCATGTTGTTCACTTAATTCCAGTTGCCAATATATCATCTACAATTTATGCTTCAATATTATAAATTAGATAATCTCTATTTTCCTTTTTTGTGTGTAATGGTATTCAGCTTTTGGTATAAATTTTTACTCAATTCATAAAAGTAATATGGAAGATAATGCTTTTTTTTTGCTTTTAAAGATTCATTTTAGAGAGAGAGCATGTGGGCACATGTGCACAGACACGCACGAGTGGGGGTTGAGGGGAAGGGGAGAAGGAGAGAGAGAATCCCGAACTCCCACTGAGTGTGGCGCTCAGTCCCACGACCCTGAGATCATGACCTGAACCGAAACCAAGAGTCCAATGCTCAATGGACTGACCGACCCAAGAAAATAACTGTCTTTTTAATACTCTGAAACTGAATACACTGGAATTATCTTTCTTGAGAACTCTGGTAAAATTCCCTTTCCAAAACAATGGGTACTTGGTGTCTCTTTTACAGTTGACAGTTCTTTGACTATTTTCCCTGTTCTTTTATGAACCTGTTCTGTTTAGATTTGCTAATAATTTGTAATAAGTTTTGGTAAAATATATTTTACAAGAAAATCATTTAAAGATATCCTCTTAGAGACAAGCAAATTGGTCTCTAATGATTTTCTCTCCACTGTGTGTGTAACTACAAGTCCTTTATTATTCCCACTTTTGTGTCTGTGTTTTCTCACTTTTTTACAAACTCCATCAGTTACTGGCTAATCTTTTATTTTTTTTAATGTATTCATTTATTATTTCTTCGCTTTTACATTTATTATTTTACTGTAATGAAAAATTCAAAAACAGTTTCGTCATTTCTCTTTCTCCTAAGTACTTTTTTCCAGGTTTTTCATTATTTAGCCTTTTGCCTTCCACTGACTCACTTTATTTTTATTTTTTCCTAGCTTCTTTAGTGGGTGATTACTTCAAAGAGACGATTTTCACACTGCACAATTTCGATATAAATGAATTCCAGTTATGACAGCTCAGTTAAAGAACACCATTTGTCCAACAACACGGTATGAATTTCAGTAGTGAGTGATGCATAAATTACAAACTTCAGTGTTATATCTTTAGTTCATATAAGTTACTGCACAGAAAACAAATGCACATTGTTTTCTATCATGTGATCTACTGCATCACTTATTTTATGTATTTTTTTTAAAGATTTTATTTATTTGTCAGAGAGAGAGTATAAGCAGGGGGAATGGCAGGCAGAGGGAGAAGCAGGCTCCCTGCTAAGCAAGGAGCCCGATGCAGGACTCGATCCCAGGACCCCGGGATCATGACCTGAGCCAAAGACAGACGCTTAACCGACTGAGCCACCCAGGCGTCCCATATCACTTACTTTAAAATGTGTTTGTTACTGGACACTGCAAAATGTTACTCAGTTTATGCACAAATAGGAAGTGTGTACTTTTATTTTTTTATTTTATTTTTATTTTTTTTTTAGAGAGAGAGATCACAAGTAGAGCAGCAGGCAGAGAGAGAGGGGGAAGCAGGCTCCCTGCGGGGCAGAGAGCCCGATGCGGGGCTCGATCCCAGGCCCCTGAGACCATGACCTGAGCCGAAGGCAGTGGCTTAACCCACTGAGCCACCCAGGCGCTCCAGAAGTGTGTACTTTTAATTGCCACTTTGTCTCCCAGTGATAAATGTATATGACAAGAATTGATCATCAAAGGAGGGATTTGCCCATCAAGATGAAAGTATAAGAAAAAAAAAAGAAAAATGATTATCCCGGCAGTGGAATTCAAACTGAATATAAAAGGAGTTCTAGAAGAAACAGTTGGCAGTGAGACTGCCTGCACTGGTGCCATCGAGAGAGGAGCTACACGACCAGAGGAACTCGGGGAAGGTGAACTCACTGACATAAATCGGAAAGTGCTTGTGTTGAAAAGGATGAAGACGTTCCAGAGAAAGTGGCTCCGGCAAAACACTTCATAGTACAGGAATTCTCAAAGATATTTCACAACATTATTAAAATACAAAGAAGAAAATGGTGGAAGCTGATCCGAATTTAGAAAGAACCTTCACCAAGGTGTAGACAAGAAGCTCAGTGTACCCTAAGTGGTATGATGAGGAGAAGGCAAGCATGCCTAACTCTGTTCACAAAGTTCTTAAAAAAGAAATGACACTTTAATTCTGTAATGGTTTTAATATTTTAAAGCACAATGTCCTAAATATTTTTTTTCTACTTACCTCTATAATCATAACAGACAGTTAAGGGAGTTTTTGAATATCTGGATAAAAGTGTAGAAATTTTTAGTCATGATTTTTCCCACTGATTATTAAGGTTGCTTTGCATCATCATTTTAAGATTTTGTACTACCTGAAGAACTGCCTGTATTTATGCTTTCTGATTAATGTAATCAGTTAAACCATCTTTTTTCCCTCTAAGCCATGCTCCCCCTCATTCCCATAGGTTCTGTAAATATTCTGAATTCTCATTGATATGTAAGAGTTGCTGAAAGATACGACTTTCTTCATTCTCCACTAGGAACCTGGAAATGTTTATTATTAGAAAAGCAAAGCCTTTGGCCAAACTGTCTTTCCTTAGATCAGACTTGCTGGCCAAGAACCCAGCTTTAGGGACCTTGGTAGCACAAAGGAGGGTGGAAAGGGTTTGCGATCTCCGAAGACTTTTTTAATGTCAGACAAGTAAGAGCAAAGCTTTAGTCCAAAACCATCCACAGGAGAGCAGTGAAAACACAGGGGTTCTTTTTATTGTTTCAGGTATTTTAAATGTGTTTTAAGAAGAGTGCCTGTCTGCCTGTTGCCGGCACCTCAGTCCCTGAGTAACAGAGGACAGGCATGATGGAATTTTCTGAGGAAAGCGTCACAGCAGAGCTCCGGCTCGGCTTTAAATACAGTGAGGTTGGGGTCGGGAACTGGAGAGAGCAGATCCTGAAGGTGCGCCCCTCCCTAAGCCCCTCTAGCCGTTTACTCCACCCCGACATCACCAGCAATGACTACCTGTTGGGATTTGCCCTGGAAGCAGGGAAGGTCTTCCCTCTCTCTCCCTAATTCTAGGCTGTGGCGTTGTTATGCCACAGAGCAGAAAACACAAGGAGTGCCAGGTGAGGGTTGGAAAATGGACAGAGCACCCAAGCCTGTTGAGAGACCCGGATGCTGCCATTGCCCTCAAGCTACCATAATTTCTCTGAACCCAGAACAGGAGAAAGACCTCTGCTGGTGCAACTCTCAAAAGAGAAACTTCCCAGTCCCATCTCGGATGGGACTGTGAGGTGTGTGCGGCAAGGGAAACCCTCCTGGGGAGCGGGGCCACAACGAGCCAGACCCACGTAAGTCCTTACTCTACTGCCCCGGCAGGCCCGCATCGCTCTTCCTTGAATGGAGGCCAGTCAGAGAAAGTGGCTGCATTTTGTTGTTACTCTTTGTGTTCCAAAAAGGATTTTAAAATTGTGTTTCTTTTCCCTCTGGTCCTCACACATTTGCTCAATGAATGAATATGTGTGTGTAAGAGGACAAGACGGAGGAGGAGCTTTCTCTTCTTGTGTCTCCTTTCTTGTGGAGTGAGGTACACACAAACACAAGGTCTCAATTAGTTATGAATGAGGGAGATAATTCGGTGCCCCCAAAAGGCTTTGTGTGGTCTATAATTTAGTCTAAATTACTTCAGTTCAGCTTTTCCTCAGGTGACCAGGAAGACAGCGGACGTTCAGAGTGAGCGTGCCTACTCACAACAGCCAAAAATCTTTCAAACTAAGAAGGTCCTGCTTGGAGAAACTGGCAAGGAGAAGCTCCCATGATACTATAGGAACATCGGTCTGGGTTTCAAGGTGCCTAAGGAGGTCACTGAGGCTGCCTACATTGACAAGAGATGCCCCTTTACCAGCAATGTCGCCATCTGAGGGTGGACTGTGTTTGGTATGGTGACCAAGATGAAGAGGGACAGGACCACCAGTTATCCAGCAAGACTGCCGCCACCACATCTGAAAGCACAGCTACTCAGAGAAACACCATAAGAACATGTCCTATACCTGCCCTCCGGCTTTACAGATGCCCAGATCAGTAACATCATCACAGTGGACAAGTGCCAGCCCCTGAGTCAGACCACGTACTTCACCATGCTCAAGGTCACCAAGCCCATTGGCACCAAGAAACAATCTAGAGGTTCTGAGACTGGATGCCTGCCAACGCCAGACAAAAAAAAAAGAGTTATTTTCCCCATTCATCGGTCAGTCAATCAATCACTTCAGCCCAGATAGAATGAGGTAAATTTTGTGGGCATCAATGTTAAGCTAAACCTTAGGAGCAATCTGTTAGTTTGCGATGTGTAATGGGTTCAGTTTTGCTCTGTAAAAGGATATATACAGTCTTAACCCCTCATACCTATGAATGTGACCTTGTTTGGAAATAGGGTATCATTAAGAGGTAATTAAGAATCTTGAGATGGAATCAACTGGATTTAAGGTACCCTTATAAGGGAAAGGAGGAGGACATCGCAGACACAGAGATGTGGAATGGAGGGCCATGTGAAGCCCGAGGTGGGCAGAAGGAGTAGGAGTGTCTTAAGCAGACTTCACACTGAATGTGGACACTGACATGGGGCTTGATCTCTGGACCCCAGATTATGAGCCAATACCAACAGCTGGATGCTTAACTGACTCCACCACCCAGGAGGTCTCAAATATGAGCTTTAATAATAAAATAATGCCAGATTGAAACAGTTTTCAAAATGTTTGATGTAGTAATATTTGTGCTTTTTTATTTGCACTTGAAATAGCAAATAACAATTATAATATTTTGAGGTTCTCATGGGTATTAATATTTTGAGAGATCTGTAACCATGGTTAAGAGCTAGGAATATGGCTGTGATTTCCAATGGCAACAAAGCCACAGGTCTAGCTAATGTGACTGGTCTGTTTGCTATGTAGTATTCATTACTCTGCCAACTGAGTGGAGAATGGATTTTATGGAAACAAGATTAAGAACAGTGAGGCTAGCTAGGGACAGTAATTTAGGTGTGAGATAGATGACAGGGTCTGGACAAAAATGGCAGCAGTGGAGATGGGGAAAAGTAGCCAGATAACAAAAATATACCGGAAATAAAATGGATATATCTTGTAGATAGATTGAAGTGGAGACTGAACAAGGAAAAAATACCTCATCTCTGGCTTGGACAACCACGTGAATGGGATGGCACCGTGGATACCATGAACCATAAAATTGAAAACACTGTCGAGACTGCAAACCCTTGTGGAGAGAATTTTGAGGTGACTGTTAATGTCAGAATGGCGATGTTGAGAAAGCAGTTGAATTTACTGGTTTGGAATTCAAGGGGAGCCCTAGACTGCAGATATAAATCTGTGAGTCTGCCACAGGTGTTTAGAGCAAGGGGTGTGGTTTTGGCTACCTAGAGTGAGTTTAGTGTCCAATATGGTAGTCACTAGCCATACGTCGTTACTGAGCACTTGAAATGTTGCAAGTCTGAACTAGGACATGCTATAAGTGTAAAATACACATTGGATTTCACAGACCTAATTCTTTAAAATGCAAATTATCATAATTTTATCTTTATTACATGCTGAAATTATACATTTTTGGTATATTGGATTAACTAAAATATTTGATTAAACATAATTTCACTAATTTCTTTTTTCTATTTTATTTTTTATTTTATTTTATTTTTCCAATATTTTATTTTTTTTTATATTTTTATTTATTTGACAGAGAGAAATCACAACCAGGCAGAGAAGCAGGCATAGAGAGAGGAGGAAGCAGGCTCCCTGCGGAGCAGAGAGCCCGATGTGGGGCTCAATCCCAGGACCCCGGGATCATGACCTGAGCCGAAGGCAGAGGCTTTAACCCACTGAGCCACCCAGGCGCCCCTCTTTTTTCTATTTTAAATGTGGCTGCTGGAAAGTTTCAAGTGACATATATGGCCAATGTTTGTGGCTTGCATTATATTTCTGTTGGACATTTTTGAAATTAAAAATGTAAGCTCGGCTAAAGACCCTGGGTAAGAGAATGAAAAGACAGGCCACAGATGGAGAAAATATTTGCGAATCATCTATATGATAAAGGACTTGTACCTAGAATATATTTTAAGAAATGCCTGAAACTCAACAGTAGGAAAATCAACCCAATTAAAGAATAGGCAAAAGATCTGGACAGACATCTCACCAAAAAGATCTACAGATGGCAAATAAGCATTTCAAAAGATCCTCAACATAACTGTTATTAGGGAAATGCAAATTAAAACAATGAGCTATTACACACCCATTATTAGAATGGCTAAATCCAAAACGTGACATTGCCAAATGCTGATGAGGGTTTGGAACAACAAGAATTCTCATTCAGTCCCTGCTCGTGAGAATGCTGAGTGGCACAGCCAGTTTGGAAGACAGTTTAACAGTTCCTTATAAAGCAAAACAGACAGCCCAGAAATTGTGCTCCTGGTAATTTTTACCCAACTGTTTCAAAAGTTATGTCAATATAAAACCTGCACACAAATACTTACAACTTTACTTACAATGGCTAAAAAGTGGAAGCAACCAAGATCCCTTGAAATATGTAAATGGAATTCAAGGAGAGCCCTAGACTGCAGATAGAGATCTGTGAGTCTGCCATAGATTTTTAGATCAAGCACAGTTGGTCTATCCACACAATAGAGTTATTCATTATTAAAAAGGATCAATATCGTAATCCACATAACAAAAATGGATAAATCTTAAATACATGCTGCTAAGGGAAAGAACCAGCCTGAAAATCAAAACTTCTCAGCTCCAGAGTTGATCAGGATTCGGGAGCTGTGCAGATACCTGCTGTTTCATAAGGTCTTATTAGGGCAGCTGGGACCCCTGACTGGAGATGATGCCCCCTTCCCATACAATGTGGCACAGATGTTCCATCTATTACCTCCTTCAAGGACTCCCGGCTAAGGCATTCAGAGGTTCTGCAGGGGCATGTGACACTTTTTTCCTATGAATTTTTACTATACGTATTCAACTAAATGGCATTTCAGTTTGTTTTTATTTTTATTTTTATTTCTTGTAAAGAAGATGTATATACATTAAATCTTTCTAAAAAAAGGAAGAAACTAGAAATTAAGAGTCAAACTGAGGATTCTAGCCGAACCACAGGTTTCTGGGAAGTAGTCATAATAATTTGATTCCTTCTTTTTTTGGTCAATTTCCATGGCCCTTTTCACTGATTTTTTAAAATGCTTGTGGGCTCTCTCAGAAGAGTCCAGATAATTATGACAGATTAGATCTTGTACTCAAAGTCTTCTGCCATGATTACTGGGCATCCTATTTTGATAAATTCTGTATGACCCGATTTGGAACATCGTGGTATTTGAGCCCAGTAGTACACGGCACAAACACAATTTAATGATCCAATCACAATATAAAAAACAATTGGCCCTATTATAACTTGTAATAAATGATGCAAAAAAAGAGTGAATGCATTAATGTTACTCGTTTGCCAGTTGATTGGGGTTAGCCAATTATCAGGCTCCAGTGTGAATTAGTTGGCACGGCAAAATGTCCACATTCCTGTCAACCTGCTCTTGATATGTAGCCAGTTTAGAAACCACAATAAGTGTTCAGATAAAATCAGACCAAGAAATTCTGGGCATTGGGCCTCAAATATCAGCAGCTTATGGGCAGCTAGCCTGACCCAAAGAATTTTTTTTTACACACCACAGCCAATGTAAAGAGGAAGTAAAGCAGCTGTTAACTAATGCTCCCATACTAGACGATCTTAAGGTCTGTAAATTCTGTCCACAGCTCCAGGCTTTCACTGTTATCTGATACAAAGCATTTAAAACTAAGATTTTTTAGAGAAAGGGAAGCCATATTCCTTATGGCTCTCATGGCCCATGGAAGGATCTCCCTGAGGACACGGGGAGATCCACATTACTGGAATTTTTTTCTGTTCAAAGGATTCCCTTCTCTGAATTTCAGCTGGATATAAAGTCTCGCTGAAAATGCTGTAAATGCATAAAGAATCCAGTTAGGTGTTTAGTATTAAGATAGTCATGCAACCACTCCGGTGAGACCTCATTATTTCTCAAAGATACGGTGTGAGCAAAGTGAAACTGGCAAAATGGACCAAGAAATCTATTTGCTTGTTACACCAGCAGTTTCCTAGTCAGAACACCTACCCACATACTTAACTAGGAAGAGCCTACAGTCTTTTGTAAAGTGTGGGTGGCTCTTAAAAGAGCCTTTGGGTTCTAAAGCTTGTCTAGTGACTGGAGTCCTTTTACTTGGAGCTGGTGTACTTGGTGACGGCCTTGGTGCCCTCGGACACGGCGTGCTTGGCCAGCTCCCCGGGCAGCAGCAGGCGCACGGCCGTCTGGATCTCCCGGGACGTGATGGTCGAGCGCTTGTTGTAGTGCGCCAGGCGGGACGCCTCGCCCGCGATGCGCTCGAAGATGTCGTTGACGAACGAGTTCATGATGCCCATGGCCTTGGACGAGATGCCGGTGTCAGGGTGCACCTGCTTCAGCACCTTATAGATGTAAATGGAATAGCTCTCTTTGCGGCATCTCTTACGCTTTTTCCCTTCTTTTCTCTGAGTTTTTGTTACTGCTTTCTTGAAACCTTTCTTGGAAATGGTCGTACCCTTCGAAGTCAGCTCTGGCATGGCTGGTAAATAGCTCCAATGTGGCCAACAACTGGCACTCGGGGAAGCCAAGTGTGGTATTTATAGGCGCAGCGCCCAATGACGCATTGGGCAGCCAACATCCGATTGGTCAATGGGTAGTGGCTTGTTTTAAAGTGAGATGATTCCAGGAACATCCTCTCATTGGTAGACTATCAGCCAATCAAATAAATAGGCCTGGTACCTGGCCTGACGGAAATTTTCTCCGTTATCATACAACTGTTCTTAAGCTATGCCGGGTCGCGGGAAGCAGGGCGGCAAGGCGCGCGCCAAGGCCAAGACGCGCTCGTCGCGGGCGGGTCTGCAGTTCCCGGTGGGCCGCGTGCACCGCCTGCTCCGCAAGGGCAACTACTCGGAGCGGGTCGGGGCCGGCGCGCCCGTGTACCTGGCGGCCGTGCTCGAGTACCTGACGGCCGAGATCCTGGAGCTGGCGGGCAACGCGGCGCGCGACAACAAGAAGACGCGCATCATCCCGCGCCACCTGCAGCTGGCCATCCGCAACGACGAGGAGCTCAACAAGCTGCTGGGCCGCGTCACCATCGCGCAGGGCGGCGTGCTGCCCAACATCCAGGCCGTGCTGCTGCCCAAGAAGACCGAGAGCCACCCTCATAAAGTCTAGTGCAAGTAATAACCTCAGAAACAGTAAAGCTTCGCGAGTGAAAACAAACCCAAACTGAACCAAAAGCTCTTTTCATATCCATTCACATTTTCTGAGAGAGTTTAGATTTACAAAAAAGTTAACAAAGTACAGTAACGGATTCACCTGCAATAAATACGGATTTAGTTGACCACAACTCTTTTTAACAGGACGCGGAAAATTATCTAGTTAATGGTGACCATGGCCTGTGAAGCAGTTCGCCTTAATGTGCAGTAATTTTTCCAACGAAACTGTTTTAGCCCTCCAGAGTACACAGAACAGCCATCTGGCAGGCTCTTGGGGCAGAAGTGCCTCTCCTTGGTGGAGCAAACTTAGATTAGGGCTGTTGTGACAACAAATTTAGCACCAAATAAGGGGGATGACTGGCCTTTTGGGCCTTTGTGGATCATCAGAACATTGAGACTCAGTTCCTTGAGGTCATTAACCCAATCTTACCCTCTGCTGCTAGAATCCATAAGACGGTACTGAGATAGGCTAGTCTGTCACTTATGGTTTCTTCTCTTGCCCCATGAGCCCTCTAAAATCCTGAAATTTATCAGAACTGGACCACATTGAACATTCTACCTAATAGAAATAAAACTGACATGTGACTATCTTCCCGTCTTAAACTATACATTCTTACACAGTCCAACTAAACTCACCAGTATGTTAATCAACAAATAATATATGACCATCATATAAGAATGGCACCCAAATAACACAATGCTGGAAATAAGAAGTAAATTTGTTGCCTTCATTGGAAGATCACAATATTATTAGATCACTGACCATTTTCTCTTTAAAATCTAGTAGGAAAATTTGGGTTTCCCAGATGAATCTCCTCTCCCTTTGTTATCACAGACAAATTAAATCCTACATGATATAAATAATTTTATTCCTAACACCTTTCTTTTGATCCTCCTTAATCCCAGCCATTCAGGTTCTGCTTAGATTCTAGGCTGCTATCTGTGTTCTTTTTGGGCAATTTAGGATCTTGTATTATCTTAAGGGCCCAGGTGGAGCCTAAATCCAGTAATAACTGGTTATAAGAAACCAAAGAGAAGGGAAGATCATGTGAAAGTCGAAGGCAGTTATTAGAAGTGATATGGCTACATGGGGTGCCTGGGTGGCTCAGTGGGTTAAAGCCTCTGCTTTCGGCTCAGGTCATGATCCCAGGGTCCTGGAATCGAGACCCACATTGGGCTTTCTGCTCGGCGGGGAGCCTGCTTCCCTCCTCTCTCTCTCTCTCTGCCTGCCTCTCTGTCTAATTGTGAGCTCTCTCTGTCAAATAAATAAATAAAATCTTTAAAAAAAAGAAAAGAAGTTATATGGCTACAAACCAAGAGACACTAAAGATTCCTGGAAGCTACCAGAAACCAGGAGGGAAGCATGGGACAAATTCTCTCCCTAAGCACCCAGAAGGAACCAGTTCTGTTATCACTTGATTTTGACTTCTTCCTGCCAGAAATATACAAGAATAAATTTCTGTTTTAAACCCTCAGTTTATGATTTGTTATAGCAGACATAAGAAACTAATACTCTCTTTTAAGAGATTGCAAAGACAAGCTATAGACTCAAAGAAACTAGCGGCAAAGCACGTATTTTACAAAGGACTAGTATTTAGGATATATAAAGAACTCCCAAAACTCAACAGTAAGAAACTAGTCAACAATCCACTTAAGAAATGGATGAAAACGTAAATGGGCATTTCACCATAAGGATATACAGATGGCAAATAAACACATGAAAAGGTGTTCAATATCATATGTTTTTAGGTAATTTCAAATTAAAACCACAATGAGATGCCATTATACACTGACCCGAATGACCAAAATCCAAAACACTGACACCACCAAATGCTGGTTAGGAGCTGAAGTAACAGAGAACTACTGTTCATTGCTGGTTGTAGTGAAAAAATGGGACAGCCACTTTGAAAGACACAGTTGGTTATAAAAGTAAACATTTGCTTACTATTTGATCCAGAAATTGTGATACATCTATCTAAGATTATGTGTGTGTGTGCATACCTCCCAAATGTTTAAAGCAGTTTTAGTCACAGTACAGTTCAATAGATGACTGGATAAATAAACTATGGTACATCCATAAAAGGAAGTTTTATTCAGTGATAAAGTGAAGAAGCCAGTCTGAAAAGATGACGTACTACATGAGTCTAATAACACCCGGGAAAGGCAAAACAGTAAGAAAGACCAGTGGTTGTCAGGCTTTGCTGGTAAGAGGGGGCAGGGATGAAGAGATGAAGCATGGAGGACTTTTAGGACAAGGGAACCATTCTCTGTAATACTATATGGTGGGTATGTGATTTTAAGCAGTTGTCAAAACCTGCAGAACTAACTGCACAACACAGAGTGAATGCTAATATAAATTATGGATTTTCATTAATAATAATATACCAATAGGGATTCATTAATTGTAACAAATGTGCCACACTAACACAGTGGCAGAGGAAGTATATTAGGTATATGCACTTTCTGCCCAATTTTTCTGTCAACTTGAAACTGCTTTTAAAAATAAAGGCCAGGGGCGTCGGGGTGGCTCAGTGGGTTAAAGTCTCTGCCTTCTGCTCGGGTCATGATCTCAGGGTCCTGGGATCGAGCCCCGCATTGGGCTCTATGCTTGACAGGGAGCCTGATTCCTCCTCTCCCTCCACCTGCGTCTCTGCCTACTTGTGATCTCTGTCTGTCAAATAAATAAATAAAATATTTAAAAAAATAAAAAAATAAAAATAAAGTCCATTTTTAATTTTTTTAAAAGATTTATTTATTTGAGAGAGTGTGTGAGAGAGAGATCATGAGAGGGGGGAGGGATAGTGGGAGAAGCAGACTCCCCACTGAGCAAGGAGGTGAATGTGGGACTCGATCCCAGGACCCTGAGATCATGACCTGAGTGGAAGGCAGATGCTTAACAACTGAGCCACCCAGATGCCCACAAAGTCTATTCTTTAAAAAACAAAACTCCAAAAGATTACCTACTATATAATTCATTTTACATAACATTCTTGAAATGACATAAAGAAACAGAAACTGTATTAGTGGCCCAAGAGTCAAGAGGGAGTGTGGGTGATAGAGAAGTGTCTGTGCTATAAAAAGGAAAATATGAGGGATCCTTGCCATTACGGATTGCCATATTGATTATCTCAACATCAACATCCTGGTGGTGATACTGTACCAAGTTTTGCAAGATGTACATTTTGGGGAAACTGAGTAAATGCTACACGGTATCTGTAATATTTTTTACAATTGCAGGTGAATCTACAATATCTCAAAATAAAGTTTACTTTAAAAATTTTGGGGGGCACCTGGGTGGCTCAGTCATTAAGCGTCTGCCTTTGGCTCAGGTCATGATTCCAGGGTCCTGGGATCGAGCCCCATATCAAGCTCTCTGCTAAGCGGAAAGTCTGCTTCTCCCTCTCCCACTACCCCTGCTTGTGTCCCTCATCCTGTCAAATTAATTAATTAATTTAAAAAATTTTTATAGGATGCAGTTGAAGTCATGCTGAGAGGGAAATCTAGCACTAAATGGTCATGGAAGAGGAGGAAGTTCTCAAATCATTACTACAAACTTCCACATAAAGGTATAGAAAAAGAAGAGCAAAATAAATTCAATGCAAGAAAGAAATAAAGATAAAAAAAGGATTCAGGGCACCTGAGTGGCATAGTCAGTTAAGCATCTGACTCTTGGTTTTAGCTCAGGTCGTGTTGTCAAGAGTCAAAGAGATCCAGCCCCAAGCTGGCTCCACACTCAGCATGGAGTCTGCTTGAGTTTTTCTCTCCCTCTCCCTCTGTCTCTCCTGCTCTTGCTCTCTCTCTCTTTAAAATCAATCAATCAATCAAAAAAAAAAAAAAAAGAGAGAGAGAGAGAACTCAATGAGATTAAAAGCAAACAAACAAACAAAAAAAACCAATAGAAAAACCATGGCAACAATGTTTTAAAAAAATCAATACAATTGAGAAGCTCTATCAAGACTGATAATAAAAGAGAGAAATTACAAATCTCAGAAATAAAACAGGGGTGTATAACAGATCATTAAAATGATAATAAGGGAATACTGCAGGCAACCACAAACTAGAAGAATTTATCCAAGACAAATTAGAAAAACGGAATATTCTTATAACTTTTAAAGAAATGGAAATAGTAACAAAAACCTTCACTCAAATAAGATCTGAAGACCTAGATGGTTTCACTGAAGAATTCTACCAAATGTTTAAAGAAGAAATAGCACTTATTTTATACAGTCTCTCAGAAAAATTAAAGAAAAAATAATTCCCAACTAAATTTATGATTCTAAAATTAGCTCAATACTAAAATCATATAAAAGCAGTATAAAATAAAATTACAGATCAATATCCCTATGAAGACGGAAAAGCAACAATAATAGCAAATCAAGTCCAACAGTGTATAAAGATCAAGGAATGCAAGACAGGTTCAATATTCAAAATTAATCAATGTAATCTACCATATTGACAGTATAAAGAAGAACACTATAACCATAGTAATGAATGCTGAGAAAGTGTTTGACAAAATTCACTATGCTTTCCTGACTAAAAACTCTCAACAGAGTAGTAATAGAATTTCCTTAGTGTGATAAACGACCTCTACAAGTATCCTACAGATAACATCATATTAATGAAAAGAGAGTCAGTACCTCCCCATAAGATCAGGACCAAGGCAAAGATATTCATTTTCACCATTACATTCAACTTCTGAAGAGCACAAAAGAAAATAAAGGCACATGGATTTGAAAAGAATAAATATAACTCTTATTTGAAGATGATGGGATTGTCCATGTGGAAAATCACAAGGACCCTACAAAACAAAACCAAACCAAAACCAAAAATCCTAAAACTTAGTAACTGAAATGTAAAAGAACTATAATATCAGTTTTGAAAAGAAAGAATAAAGTGGGAGGAATCACTCTTCCCAGTTTCAAAGCTTATTATATAATATGGTGATTAAGACTGTGTAGTAATAGGAAAAGGATAGATAAATAGATTAATAGACCAAAACAGAGAACCCACAAATAGTCCAACACAGGTAGGGCTACCTAGCTTTTGACACTGATGAAAAAGAAATTTAAAGGAGGAAGAATAACCTTTTAAACAAACAATGCCAGACCAATAGGCAAAAATAGGAAACTTAACCTAAGCATCACACCTTCCACAAAAATTCACTTGAAACTGATGGTAGATTCAACTGTAAAATGTAAAACCATGAACCTTTTAGAAAGGAGGAAAAATCTTTGGGATCTAGAGCTACACAAAAAGTTCTTAAACATGAAACCAAAATCATCCAGGAGAGAAAAAAAAATTGGTAAATGTCATCAAAAGTAAAAATGTTTGTAAAAATTAAAACGACAAGCTATAGATATAAAGAATATATCTGCAAACTATAAATATGACAAATTTACATTTAGAATATATAAAAACTTTTCCAAGCTCAATAGTAAAAAACAAACAACCCACCCCCCTCCCCCCCAAAAAACTATCCCATTTTAAAAATGGGCAAAAGTCACTAAGGGACATATCACAGAAATTAATAAACATTAACATTAATAACCACTAGGGATATGCAAATTAAGACTCTGATGTGATATCAATATATACCTATCAGGCAACTAAAATAAAGAATAGTGACAACATCGATTGCTGGCACAAATGTAGAGAAATTCCATGTCTCATATATTGCTAGTGAGAAAACAAAATGTTATCGTCACTTTGTAAAATTTCTTGGCAGTTTCTTAAATTGCGAAAGGTATTTCTTAAAATGCGAAAGGTATTACCATATGATCCCATACTTCCGGTAGTGAGCACTCATCCCAGTGAAATGAAAACTGACGTTTACACAAAGACTTCTATGTTCACAGCAGGGTTTTGGTGGTTTATTTTTGTTTATTCTGTAATAGTCGGAAAAGCTAGAATGTCCTTTAAAAGGTGAATGTTAAACCAGCTGTTATCTATCCCTACCACGGAATACTATTGAGCAATAAAAAGGAAGAGCTACTGACACACGCAATGCCCTAAATCCACCTCTGCGGAATTTTGCAGAGTAAAAATATGGTTGGATTTCATTTACAGGACATTTCAAAACAGAATTATTGAGTGTATATTAATGCTCACTTCCAGCTGGTGTCCTTGGTGGACATCACAAGGAAATAGCCATCTGATGAAAACTTCAAGGTCTGAAGAAAGCCTCTGCTTCCAGTGAGACTGCCCAACACGCCCCCAGGACCGCAGAAGAAGCATGACTCCCCAATCACCCAGGTTCCCCAGGAGAAACAACGTCCACGACCATCGCTGAACTTCAGAGCCAAGCTGCTTTAGGATATTGCCCAACAAACAAAACTCCCGTTTACAGTCCTCACATTCCCACTGCCTTCCCTAGAGACTCAGGAAAACCCCCTAGATGATCAACAACAGGAACACACTCGGCCTCTAAGGAAGACTTATGACTTTCCCGGACTTGGAGTAAGGGGTTCCTTTACAGTCCGTGTATTCAAATGAGTTTGACATAGCCATGTCTGATTGGACGAACGGTAATAACAGACTGTAGGTCAAAGCCGAACAGCCCCGTTCGACTCTCTGGTTGGACAGTAGCCTAGGTGACCTCAGCCAATCAGAACATGCCCCAGTGCAGTGACTGGAGGACCCTTCCCTTTAGTTGTGCCTGAAGTGCTCTCATTTCTGTTCCCTGTTTTTGAAGGTGGGAAGAAGTAAGTAGACCAGGCTGAGAGCAGGTGCACCGTGTTTCCTCCGGGGCTGGCAAGCGGCGAGCCTGTGGGGAGGAAGGTGGACTCAGGAGCTGGCCGACCTGGCAGCTGCCAGCCCAGCGCCGGGCAGGGATGGCAGTCTGTCCATCATCCAGGAACACCAAGGGCCACCACCACAGAGGCAAGTGCGATCCAAGTCTTCAGTTAGTAAAAGCCCAGCGAGTAATATGCACTCCTGGGAAAGGACACAACAGCAAAGCAAACATCAAAGGCTCTTTTTCAAAGGTGTGTGCCCAATTTCAGAGAGTGAGCTGTGGCCAGATTCCCAAGAACCATATATATTTCCATAAGTCAACCCATTTAATTATGTTTTCTTGATAGGTTTCCTGTAAGTTACTCTGTGAGAACCGGTTTTACTTGAAACTTCGATTGTCATTAGATTTTTAAATCCTGTTCTAACCTTTTCCATAAAAAAAAAAAAAAAAAAGCTCTAGGTGCCCACTAAGTTGATTTCAAGGCAGGGTAGGGCACTGACTTGAAAAAGTCTGGGACAGTCATTGCCAAAAGATAAGTGCCCACCCCCAACTTTTCAGCCAGTAGAACTACTGTCCTGGGTCCTGGGTCCTGGGTCACAGTTACCCCAAAGGTGGGAACACAGCCTGAGCTGATCTAATGAAAGAACTTCCTGAGATTTTTCAGCTCTGCCCCTTGAACACACTTTTTCTTTCTTTTATGGAGCTGTGAATAAAGCTCTGGAGCTGCTGAGGAAGGTCTCCTGGCTCTCAGAAGATTGAAAAGTGAAATGAAAGGGAACAAGAAAAATGGGTTTGGGGTGTCTGGGGAGAGGAAGAAAGAAAGCAGCCTTGACAACCAATCCCAGCCACTGAGTTCCAAAGGCCCTTAAATTTTGAGCGCCCCAGACTACTTAGCACTAAATCTCCCCTTTGCTTTTGGCCCTTCTTTTAAAAAATGCTATTCAGTTTGACTTCTGTCTCTTGCAAGAGACTGTATCTGACAAATCAAAGCCAAAACTAACTCTGCCCATGGGAAGTTCCACCCCCCATGTGCTAGCATAACAGAAAATTAGTGCATCTGCCCTTAATTCTGTCCCTCCTCTTTTGTAGCAAAAATACTGATGTCTTTGCTCTTCACCCTTATGTTTCATTCAAAGAGAAGTGAAAATCAGAGTGGGAGAGAGAGGAATATGGGGCATTGAACCCAATCAAGACTTTCAAGTAAATGGCTGAAGCAGAAAGTACTAACACAGAGTCTCAGGCTATGCCTGACTTTCCTACACTGGGTGTTAAGAAAAAAGAAATGACTCTTGCTTTGGTCTCCAAGCTAGGATTAGAAGAATGCTGAGGTAGTTGGATGAAGAGGAAGGAAAATACAGAAAATTTAAGGGAAACTCTTCTTTTCTAATAGGTGGCATTATGGCTAAAAAACCCCCCATGAATGTACCTTAATTTTAAAAATATTTTTTTTCCCTTTTTATTAATTTTTTCAGCGTAACAGTATTCATTCTTTTTGCACAACACCCAGTGCTCCATGCAAAACGTGCCCTCCCCATCATATACACAACGGAATACTATGCAGCCATCAAAAGAAATGAAATCTTGCCATTTGCGACGACGTGGATGGAACTAGAGCGTATCATGCTTAAAAATATTTCTTAAAAATGCTAGCCATTATCTGAGCCTCCAGCGAGTTGCAATCACTGATCACAGATCACCATAATGAATATAACGATAAAGAAAATGTTTGAAATATTGCAAAAATTACCAAAATGGAGATACAAAGTGAGCAAATGCTAATAGAAAAATGGCACCAAGAGACATGCTCCACACAGGGTTGCCACAAACCTTAAACTTGTAAAAAACAAAACAAAATGAACCACAGTATCTGTGAAGTAGAATAAAGTGAAGCAGAATGAAATGATATATGTCTAAACGATGAAACTGAGTGAAGGAAACCTCATTTAAAAATGGAGTCAGGAGGCCAGAAGTGGGAACTCTGATGTTTTATTTCTTCTGCTCCACAGAAGAAATTTTCTCCTGCTCCAACAGGAAGAAGCATACTTTACTACTTGGATAGGAGGAAGGAAGACTTTCTCTTTGCCCAGCAATAAGCTCAGCCAGTAAGAAAATACCACAACTCAGCCAGTGAGAAGCTGTTATCACCCTGAACTCTCACTTTCCTCTAATGGGCTTTCTTTCCTTTAAAGAAACCCCTTCCAACCTCCTCCTTTTCTCTACCCAGTAATGTTCCTCTCCTTCGATCTCCGGACTTGCCTATCGTTTGCCATAGCTTGCGTGTCCCAAATTACAATTCCTCTTCTACTCCCAAATAAACCCATTTTTCCAGTAAAATAACTGGTTGTTTCACTTTTAAGGTTGACAAAACCATACATTTGAGAGTGGCCCCTAAGTGAAACACACAATGACAGAACAAGGAGACGCAAAAGAATACTTTTAACACTCACTTTTTCTTTGGCTTCAAATCCCAACATGTTTCCTGAGAGAAGAGAGGCCAGATCATGGGAAGAACTTCTTTTCCCTGCACTAGAGAAAACAGAGAGGAAATAAAATCTGCTTATTATTCCCGTTATAGACTTTCCTAAGTTGAAGGATTTTCTCCAGGCTCCAAATCCTTGTATCTCAGACCTATGGAATAACAATCATTTAAGTAGCAACAACAGATGATATGGCCTCTTTCCAGAAGGGACTGACTCAGGGCTCACAATACTCTGCTCTTGCGGCTGAAAAATCTTTAAAACCAAAATGCATGGGCATCATGGAGGTATTTAACTGGTTTTTCTCATTAGAGCTTCTTTTATTAGAGAAACTGTCTCTCCCATACCTATTCCAGCTAACAAATCCTCAGAGGCTTTCCAGAAACAGTGCCTTTGCACAAGACTGCTTTGGCAGAGCTAAAAGACATGCCGGGAAATAAATTCACATGTCTGACTTAAAGACAGAGGAGATCACTCATGAGCACATTTTGCAGCCCTAAAAATAAGTACAATTAATGTAATCAACCTGGTAAACTCAAGTGTTTATCACATGTGCAAATAATAAATTCAACAAAAAGATGCATCAGGTCTTATCAAAGGAACTGTGTGAATCACAGCCATTATGAACAAGGAAGACAGTTAATCACAGCATGTATTTTGGAAACTTAGCTGTTTTGAGAACACTTTGGTTTCTGATGATCTTTAAGTAGCTTATCTGCAGCTGGAGGTCTTGAGAACTGCCTCCTGGGGTTCCTCCCAGAACACAAGGATGATTCAATACTGGTGCATCCGTAAAGATGATTCACTGACTTAGTGAATCAATACTGCTACAGCACTGAATTCCTAACAATGGTTACTAAAAATACATTTGACAGTGCTTGCTCTAGGTACTTTAAAGTTAAAAACCCTTAATAAACTGGGGATAATGGGATAAACTCTAAAAATTATTGAATGGACTAAAAAAACCCAAGTGTCATATATTTATGACACCACAATGAATGTAATGATAAAGAAAATGTTTGAAATATTGCAAAAATTACCAAAATGGAGATACAAAGTGAGCAAATGCTAATAGAAAAATGGCACGAAGAGACATGCTCCACACAGGGTTGCCACAAACCTTAAACTTGTAAAAAACAAAACAAAATGAACCACAGTATCTGTGAAGTAGAATAAAGTGAAGCAGAATAAAATGATGTATGTCTAAATGATATTTATTTTTATTTTTTTTATTTGTTTATTTTCAGCGTAACAGTATTGTTTTTGTACCACACCCAGTGCTCCATGCAATACGTACCCTCTCTATTGCCCACCACCTGCTTCCCCAACCTCCCACCTTCAAAACCCTCAGGTTGTTTTTCAGAGTCCATAGTCTTTCATGGTTCATCTCCCCTTACAGCTTCCCTCAACTCCCTTCTCCTCTCCATCTCCCCATGTCCTCCATGTTCTTTGTTAGGCTCCACAAATAAGTGAGACCATATGATACTTGACTCTCTCTGCTTGACTTATTTCGCTCAGCATAATCTCTTCCAGTCCCGTCCATGTTGCTACAAAAGTTGGGTATTCATCCTTTCTGATGGAGGCATAATACTCCATTGTGTATATGGACCACATCTTCCTTATCCATTCGTCCGTTGAAGGGCATCTTCGTTCTTTCCACAGTTTGGCGACCGTGGCCAATGCTGCTATAAACATTGGGGTACAGATGGCTCTTCTTTTCACTACATCTGTATCTTTGGGGGTAAATACCCAGCAGTGCAATTGCAGGGTCATAGGGAAGCTCTATTTTTAATTTCTTGAGGAATCTCCACACTGTTCTCCAAAGTGGCTGCACCAACTTGCATTCCCACCAACAGTGGAAGAGGCATATATTTAACAGTGAAGTAACAGTTTCATTGTCATCAGTGAACCTGCAAAAACAGTCCTTGTCACCACTGTATGTCCTGTTGTGGAATATTAGACACTATTATTAAGTAAAGCATGTAACCTGGTCAACTCTAAGACAACATCACACTTTCCCATGACTTACCTGTATACCTAGTGTGGTAGCCAGCTTCCAAGATGGCGGCGCTCCTTTGGCGATCAGGTCATAATAGATAAAGCAGCTTCTTCCAGTCAGAAAGCGTCAGAACATAGCAACTGTCCGATTCCCAGCAATATACTGACAATATGAAGAGATACTTCCATTTGTCGCAACTTTTATAAATTCAGAGTACTCTATAAAAACAATCTTTGATTTGGAAGGACAAGGGCCTCCCAAAGCAGTTCACTGAGACTATCACCGAGAGGAACTCCTGATGCCCGTGGCACGGAGGATGCAGGTAGGAAGTGAGCCCACCCAACAGGGTCTTGAGCAGCACTGCCATCCTTTTTGGTCAGGGCATTTGTGGAGCTACCCTAGGGTAACAGAGCAAAGTACTGTACCAAAGTACTTTTGGAATCATGACAACAAAACAATGCTTGAGAAGGAAAAATAAATATGTAGCTACTAGTAGCTGTATGGGGAACCTTATTTTAGGGCTTTTCTTTCAGTGATGTAAGGAGCTGGGCTTACAGGGTGATGGGATTAGCGGCAGTAGAAGGAGGTGCATCAACTTTCAGCCTTCAGCTCAACTGGCTCATGGCAGAGTACCCCCCAAGGTGGTCCATGGCAGTCTGTTGCTGGGAATCAGTCAGTTGCTATATTCTGACACTCTCTGACTAAAAGACTTATCTATTACAACCTGGTCCTCAAAGGCGGGCCACCATCTCAGAAGCTGGCTACCACACCACCACACTAGAGGCTGGCTACATGACAAGTACCATCTTACCTCTAAGGCTGTATAACTTCTCCAAGTATCTTCCGGTCAGGAATAACCTTCCAAGACACTTAGCATATATTAACATGGGGAAATGTATCATAGGGGACGTACAATACCTAACCAAAATATTTCCTTTCAATTTATCACCAACAGTATTGAGAACCTAGAGGTGGTCCTTATTCCTGTTTTATTAATTATTCTTCTCCATAAAAATTAATTTTGCTCTGGCATGTGGCTCTTGAGACAGTGGTCAAATGAATTATATGACTGTTTTGCTCTGGGTAAATATTAGAATGTAACAACTCTGTCTTGTAATTTTGATATACTGGTCATCAACTTTTAAATTTGAGAAAGAATCTTATATTTAAATGGTCTTAGGTTTATGTACATAAAATGTACTTCCGATTGAAAAAAAAAGTAAAAGATTAGTGATTTGAAGAGAAGGCAAAGCACAGAAAAAGCACAACCTTACAAGTGGTTAAGAAGTATCATGAAACCACAGGTGTCAGTACTGTGATTATAGTTAATCACACTTGGTCCCTAAGGCTACAGTGAATATAGAATCACCTAATATATGCCACATTACTGATATTTTTCCTTAATGAGATTTTAAATATTGCTCTGTCAAAAAGAATCCATTTTATTAAAAATCTGAACTTGTTCTTACTTAGAGGTATATGTAGTTTCTCTGACATAACCTCATTTGAGAGGGAAGTGACTAGGAAGCAGTGCAGGGATAGGACTGATATGTAAGACCAGCAGCTACAAAGACTTCTCAATTCTTCTTTTAGAACTAACATTTGGGAAATCTCCATACTGTTTTCCTGAGTGGCTGCATCAATCTGCATTCCCACCAACAGTTCAAGAGTCAAATATAGAACTACCCTACCATCTTGCAATTGCACTATGAGGTATTTACCCAAAGGATAAAACAATACTAATTTGAAGGAAATACATTCACCTCCATGCTTACAGCAGCATTATCTACAATAGCCAAACTATGGAAACAGCCCAAGTGTCAACGGACTGATGAATGGATAAAGAAGATGTGGTATGGATGTACAATGGGATATTCCTCAGCCATGAGAAGAATAAAATCTTGTCATCTACAACGACATGGATGAAGCTGGAGTGTATAATGCTAAGTGAAATAAGTCAGTCAGACAAAGGCAAACATCATATGATTTCACTCACATGTGGAACTTTAGAAACAAAACATAATGAGCATAGGGAGAAAAAAGGGGCAAACCAAGAAATAGACTCTTAACTCCAGAGAACAACTGATGGTTACCAGAGTGGAGGTAGGTGGGGGATGGGTAAAGTAGATGATAGGGATGAAGGGGGGCACTTGTTGTGATGAGCACTGGGTGTTGTATGAAAGAGGCGAGTCACTATATTGCACATCTGCAACTAATATTTTTTTAAAGATTTATTTGAGAGAGAAAGGGAGAGAATGCACATGAGCCAGGGGAGGGGCAGAGAAGGACACTCCTCGATGAGCAGGGAGCCTGATGTGGGACTCGATCCCAGGACCCCGGGATCATGACCTGAGCCGAAGGCAGATGCTTAACCGACTGAGCCCCCCGGGCAACCCACCTGACACTAATATTACATGTAGGCTAACTACTGACATTTGGTAGAAAGATTTTCATAAATTTGGGGGTTGCTTTACTTTAACAAATTGTTTCTAAAAGTGTTTTCATTTTTTTCCCAAGTGAATGTTATAGTTCCTCAGAATACCCTTCTCATTTTCAGAAGTCATTTTATATCTTAAGTTGCACACAAATAAATCATTTAATTCATTGCCTTCCAATACAATGTCCTGAAGCCCACTGTTCAATGAAAAGGGGCTGTATTTTTGAATATGAAGTACTTTAATATTGACTTGATAGTAACTAGTCTATTTTTTCCAGAAAACAAATTGGATATATATGTATAATGTATAAAATTTACATAGAAATTCCAAATAGTAGACCACAAAAATTACATCTAACTCAAAAATGTCATGATCAAATATCCCCTTCCCAGCCCTCTTGTTCACTTTTTTATTTTATTATTTATTGTTAAATTATAAAAGCATAAATTAAAATAACAGAAATTTTTAACATGGATTTTTGCTTCCAAATGAAATGTGACATTTGCGCTAAAAAAACAAAAAACAAAAAATCAAGATCCAGAAGGTGTTAAATTCAAAATTTGTTGAAAGGTCATATGTGCCTACTTATTACTTATGTTACTGAAAAAAGCACTTAGTAAAACAAGACTAATAGTATTCGTAACATATGGGCCAAAGATATCTCAACCTTAAGTCCAAGATCATGTTTGATGACAAAATATCATAGTTTTCAGAAGAGACGAGATGCAAAATGAATTCTTTATATCATAATCACTATTTGATGACACTTTGTGATTTAGAAATATCAATATTATATTAATATAAATTAATTAATATATTATAATTAATTATAATCACAACACAATAAATATAACCATAATATTATAACAATTGATTATATAAATAATATATTGATAAATATATTAATATAAATATTGAATATTAATATTTAATATTTAGAAATATTAGTCAAGGAATTTTCCAAGTAGTTTATTTATTGCTTGGCATACAAACACCTAAAAAAAAAAAGACATAAAAACCAGAAATGACCATTTTAGCAAAGTGGACAAAGACATTTCTGTGAGGGAAAAAAACCAAACAGACATGAAGAACTTTTTTTTAAACCATGAAGCTCTGAAGTAAGACAATGTAATCCATATACCCCATAAATTATCACACACATCCAAAAGTTACAGAGATTTGGGGCACACATAACAAAAATGTGTAGTAAGGGAAGAAAAGTCCACAGCTCTTTAAGAGGTTTAACCTAAGGGACACCTGTGTGGCTCAGTCGGTTAAGCATCTGACTTCAACTCAGGTCCTGTTTATCCTGGGGTCCCGGGATGGAGCCCTGAATTGGGGCTCCATGCACAGCGGGAGCTTGCTTCTCCCTCTCCTTCTGTAATCTCTCTCACTTTCGTTCCCACCCAAATAAATAATAAAATCTTTAAAAACAAAAAAGAGGATTAACCTAGGATTAGAAGAAGTTACAGAATTTGATAGTTAAGAATGATCACATTTGTGAAAGTCATTTGCTCCTTTAAGCACATGTATTCTCTGTCACACATACATGTGTGTATGTTGGCTGAGGGGCTCCCCCCGCAAAGAGGCAGAAAAATTCTGGAAGATATGAAGAGAAAATGGAACCACAACTAAATTACACAAAAATATATTTCATTTGTATTTATGTAGAAAACATAATAATAGGGTCAAACCTAATGAAGAACATGCTTAAAACTGATCAGTATGGATCAATATATTTCCCACATTAAAGATTGGATGTCAACTCTGGGAGAACATTAAATAATGAGCATGTAAGGCCAACCTGAGGAGAGAACAGAAGGCAAGCAGAGGACAAAGCAGAAGCTGACCCCCCTGCCATCCCCCCCAGCCCCCACTCCCCGGTGGGATATATGTGACGTTCTTCCAGGGATCTCCCAACTATCTTAGTGGTAATACCTTGCTAGAGGGAAAGAAGAACCTTAACTTGACAATGGCAAGGCCTCCAGTATCTTGTAGGTCCTCTTTAGCATAGGAAAGTTCTTTTGAAAACCTCCTTCTTCCTTACCTCCCCCAACCCCACAGTATATAATCACCACCCCCACACCCCTGGCGCAGCAGCTCTTTCTGCCCAGGGGTCCTGTCCTCATACTTTAATAAACCACCATTTTGCACCAAAGATGTCTCAAGAATTCTTTCTTGGCTGTTGCCTCCGGACTTCACCCCACCAAACCTCACCTATATTCCAAAACCCCATCGAACCTATGATCCAAAAGGTTCAATATCCAATAATAGGCGAAAGGACAAGTCAATGGTTGTATCAGTCCCTCCAATCAGGACATAGAAACCCCACAGTGAACTGAATGAGGAAGGTTGCACATGAAGAATTACTCTCTCAGCGCCCCGGAGAAAGGAGGGCGTAGCTAGTGAGAAGTAAGAGAGCTCGAAGTACCAGAGGAAGGGCAGAGGGAAGGGCCCACTGCCACCCCTGGGGCTGGAGGGAAGACCAAGCACGGGGATCCAGACCTTACTAGGGAAGGTGCCTATGGAGCTCACTGGGTTGCAGAGAAACTTCAAGAACTTGGCACTTGCCGGAGTGGCTGAAAACGCAGGCCCTGGGGTATGAGGGAAAGTGCCCCCCACCCCCCACCCCCGGGGTATGAGGGAAAGCTCCCCACCTGGAAGGTTCTGCTGGTGGCCTGAGAGAGCCACGTTCATGAGATGTGCAGCTCCACACCTCTCTGGAGAAGCTCAGGGTAGCCCTGGATCATGGTTGGGAGGGAATGGTGACTGGAAGGGGAGGGGGGTACACAGCCACATCCAGCAAGAAAATGCTTCTCCTCTAGGGTGTCTCTCCAGTGACCCCATCTCATGAGGCTTCGGTACCAGCTGACAAAACCCTAACATTTAATAAGGGCCAAGACCACTGCCCAGAGCAGGCCAAAGGGAATTGCCTCCGAAAGTAGTAAAATCCATTACTGACATCAGGTAGGTGGGCCCCTCTGAGGACAAGTGCGGGGAAAGCTCAGAGCACCCCTGACATCATCTCCAGGGGTCCCTTCTTCCAGTTCCCTCCACTGCAGCTCAGAACGACCCAAGGAGCTGAGACCACAGTTCTACCCCACCTACCGATGATAAAGGCGTCTTGGTTATTGTCCTGTTACTTTTATAAAGCTGCTCAGAACTGAACATTAATTCAACTAGTTTACTTCCAAAGCCACTCTACAGAGAAGAAATAGAAGCAACATTCTACACTTACTCTAGAGGAAATCATACTCCTTTCCCCTGGCCACCCCACATCACCAGCATTCCAGAGTAATTACAAGCCAAATTCAAAAGATATAATGCAGTAAGAGAGCCACAGAGTTGTGTCTTTCCAGTTGTATTTACTAACTCAGTTGAGAATTGAGAGCCCATAACTCTCAATTTATTGTTTATCGACATAAAAATTAAGATCCCTACAACAAAACGTCCTCTTCTTATTGCTGGTCACACCAAGCCACAGCTACTCTGATGGGCAAACTAGAAAAAATACATCTGTTCACCTGCTCAGAGAGACAAAAAGCTTTTCTCTCTTGGCCTATACTCTAGATGGTAAAAACAAAATAAAACAAAACAGACAAACAAAATAACAGAACAAACAAGAAACCCTCCCCAAAATATGAATAACTACAGGGTTCTACAGGCTTTAGTTTTCGATTCACATATATGCTATTTACATAAGTCCAAGAAGACTAAGGTCATAAAATGGACATACAAGTGGCCTCAGGTTGGTAGTACTTAGCAGAAGCAAACACAAAAATCTCTCTGGAAGAATAATCCCTCAACCCCCGACACGATTTCCTTGAGTAAAGTTTATTAACCGTGAGGCCACAATCTGGAATTACACAACACAGCCAGAAACACTCCAGCATGAGCAAGCGCCAGAACACAAACAAGATAGAACATCCTTCCCTAGAACTTCAGATAAGAGAACAGCGTAAGAGGTCTGACAAATTAAGAAAAGAGCACGTAAGAAAGCACAATAAGGACCTGGCGTATATGGGGGAAAAGCAGAAGGAACAAATAAAACAAAACAAAACACGAAAAAAGAGTCACTGAAAATAAAACTCAGTAAAAAAGGTGAGTTTTGTGCCAGATTAGAAACTGCCCACAGAGCAGAGCTACGAGCCACGAGGAAAGATATTCCGGGGGCACTGCTGTCCTCTACATCACCTGCAGAAGCCCCATTGGGAACCATTCATACAGCATGAAATAGCTGCCTACATGATTTCAGATTTCTTCGAACTAGCAACGACCAACGTGTGTTCCCTCTGTTTGCAGTTGCCTTTCTGTGTTCTAGCCTCACACACTGGGTGTGTGTTGAACAGAAGACAACTCGTTCATTCACGGCTTTCAGGAACAAGAGAAGTAACATCCTGTCCTGTGCTGTGCATTAATTTGGTCCATTTTGTCCTAATTTTACTGAGAAGGCTTTGGAAGACGTTAAACCAGTAAACGGTGAGTTTACATATTTACAGATTTATGTAAGTTACAATATATGCATTTACATTTTCAGTATTCTGCCTGCCATGTGGAGATGAACTGAGAAAGAGAGGAGAAAGAGTGGGGCCAGGTAAGAGTATGTTTTATTTGCCCCAGTGACAGGCGACTGTGTCAGGAGCGGAGGAAATGAAAAGCAAAGGCATTTGGGGAAAGGTCTGAAGGCGGAGCGACAGGACGTGCTGGTGGGGGGGAACACTCGCCGAGGGAAAGAACAGACTAACTGAGGAGGACTCCAAGGTTTGGGGCAAGGTGCAGTCTTGCCCCAGGGATGAAGATGGAGGGGGTTGAGACATTCTCCTTGTTGTCATGTGAAGACCGAGATACCTACTGGATACACCAGGAGAGATGATGGTGGCCGAAGAGCTGAAGTCCTGGCTCGGGAAGGGGTGTGAGGAAGGGCAGTTAGAGAAAGGAGACTGTGTGGGCTCACCTTGGGAGTGAGTTTGAATAGGGAAGAAACTCCAGACCACAGTCCTGGGGACACTGACATTAGAGGTTCCAGAAAACATGAGGACTTGCTAAAAGGATTCAGGAGGAAGACACAATAAGGCATGAGGAAAATCAGGTTGGAATCATGGATGACAATCAAGTGAAACAGTCCAGGGGAGGAATGAGAGATGAAAGCTGTCGAGCTTAAAAGGTAAAGTCTCGGGACTGGCCACTGGATTCACCAGAATGGAAGTCAGTGAAGGCTTTGCCAAAAGCTTTCTTGTCTTGAGTGGGGCAGGGAGACAGAGCACAAGTATGTGTGAGTCTTTTGAAATGTTCTGCCAGGAAAGGGAGCAGAATCACAGGCTATGAATGTTCCAGAGAGCTCAATGATCTTCATGCCAACAGCTATCATCAGTAAACCACAAAAGTCACTTGAGTCAACCCAAATGGATATTAAGTCTCTGCTTTGTGGAGAGCCCATTTCTACTAAACAGTTCTGGTGAGACAGGACTCAAAGGGACAGGACATACCCCATCCTAATGAAAAACACAATGAACAGCACTGCAAACACAGGGTATGTGGTGTCGGGATTCTGGCTGGAAGATTAGGGAAAATGGAAGTGATCTCAGCTGGCCTTTAAGTCTGAGGAAGATCTAATGAGTTTGGTCTACTTGTCAACTAATAAAAGTTAAAAATTAAACCATTCACCAAAAAAATCTTTCCATTGGGTAACATAAAGGCTAAAGGTTTTAAGGTAATCATTTACCTCCTGGGGATGTAGGGCCATGTCGAAAATTTTGAAAAGCTTAAAGGAATTTATTGGAAAGGACTGAGGACCCCGCACTCTGACTTCCTCAGGTTAGCCTTCAATCTTTCCTCCAAATTCTGCTTTTGAGATGATAGGAGAGGGACTTTCTTTCATTTGCTGCTCTGGGGTGGACGCTATGGGGTGCAGAAGAGAACTCCTCTTTCCCAAGATAATTCTGGAAAGTAAGAGAGGATATCACCTTCTTCTAAGAGAAACAAGAGCCCCAGAATTCCAGAGAATAAAATTTCAGGGAATAAATTCACCCAAAAGAACAGTTGCAGAGGCAGATTCGGAATTTTCTGAAGCATGTGGAAGTGAACCGGCAATTTTAAACTATGCCTTTAAGGCTTAACATCACCCAGATACTGGGACCAGTCGAGATACCTTCAGCTTAAGGTTGATATATGGGGCTCATTTTTGTGGGATGTGTTAATAATAATCGTAGTAATAAAGCAGTGACTGCATCTGTGGTGAGACAATAAGTGTAAAAGCTGAATTTTGGCAAAGGAATGTTTTTTATCAGGGCTAAAAGACCAAATTAGTCAAAACAGATGAGACCTCCCCAGTGAGCTGATGCAAATGGAATCCCATGGCCTAGGGCAGTAGTAACTGAAGGAAGGGTTTGGGGCCCAGGACTCTGATTTTGGAGCTATGAGTATGAGCCACAAGCTACTTCTTATATGGAGGGAATGTCCAGGGCTGAGACCAGATATAAAAATATGTGAGCTGCCAGGTCATGATCTCGGGGTCCTGGGATCGAGCCCCGCATCGGTCTCTCCTCCGTGGGGAGCCTGCTTCCTCCTCTCTCTCTGCCTGTCTCTCTGCCTGCTTGTGATTTCTGTCAAATAAATAAAATATTAAAAAAAAATATGTGAGCTGCTTACAGCTCAGTACAGGACCTTAAGGAAAAGCCTCACTCCATATGGACTAGTTTAGAGCAGAAAAGCAAGACACGGTTTCATGCAAAGAATAAACACAGAATCAGTTTTGGCCAGGGAATCAGACAGCAAGTTGACAGAATGACTCATTCAATATCTTTGCAGGTTGTTCCTCATTTACTTAGTCTGTAAGTAAACAGATAAAAGTGATGACTTTCAAATTTCTATTTCTCCCTTGGCCCCCTGCCTCAAGGTACAGCGTCATAGACACAATGCCTACTGGGCCATCGTTCCCTTCTGGGTCTAACAGGCATCTCAAAACCAACAGCACAGAATGAAACTCTTATTTTTCTTCTGGAAACCTGCTTCCCTCCCACTTGCTTTCCCATCTCTATGGAGCATAACACCATTTACTCATTTGTATAAGCCGTGAATCTAGAAGTCGCCAATGATCTCCCCCATTCTCTCTTTCCCTACCCATCTCATTAGCAATTCTTGCTGGCTTTCACTCCCAAACAGACCCCCAGTCTGCTCTTTTGCACCACGGTCGGCCTCCCCTATACATCCATCAGCTCTTGCCTGGGTGATTGACCACCACAGCCTCTTCTTGGCTCTCTTGGTTCCTGGTCTTGCCCCATAGAGACCATGCATCCCCCAGCAGCCAGGTGAATCCAGTCCCCTTACCTGGCCTGTAGGAACCCTGTGGTATGGCCCCTGATGACCACTTTGGTCTCCCTACTCATATCAACCTTCTCACTCACTCTGCACTGGACTGGACAAACTTGCTGGTTCCTTTTACTCAGAGCTCCATTCTTCTCATCTTTCCCAACTTAGCTCAAATAGACCTTCCCCAAACAACAGGGTAAAACTCTTGCCCTCTTCTTGCTAGTTACCTGGTGGCCGTCACTGTGACTCTCATTTTCTCCAGAGCAAATGTCATTCTCGCATTTTCCTTCTCATATTGTGCCTCTCCCAGAGACCTCGCTGGGGTTGGCGAGGCAGTGGAAGCTGGTAGTGGAGGAAGAAGGTAGGACACGTCTATGGAGGGCAAGGGACGCAGCCGTGGACAGCATGTGAGACATCGTTTCTGGTTACCAGACCACCTGGCATGTACTTCTGTCACAGTAAGCACAGAGAGGGGGCAAATTTAATGAGAACTAAACACTTCAGTCATAAATGTAATAGAAAGAGCAAAGACGTCTGCCTTTGGCTCAGGTCATGATCCCCTGTCCTGGGATCAACCCCCAATCAGGCTCCCTGATCAGCTGGAGTCTGCTTCTCCCTTTCCTGCTGTCCCTCCCTGTCATTTGTGCTCTCTCTCTCTCAAATAAATAAATATATTTTTTTTAAGAGAAAAAGCTAAGGAAGCATAATATCCACTGGTTCAACAAATATTTACTGAATCAATGAATGAACTAGTGATCAGTGAACTCTCAGGCACTGGTGTGTGAGAAAAGTCCTTCTACTTGTCACTGTGGCAAAAAAAAGAAAATGTTAGTCTGAAAGCTAGGGCTTCGGGTCTTGTGAGCTCAGTTCAACTGACAGCCCGAAATGTGGACAGACGTGATGAGCAAATTATTTTTACAGGAAAATATTCCATCCCTTCATTTGATGGATTTCTTCTCAGAATCACCAGGGCGACTCACTGGTTCCTTTCAGTTTCCAAATAATCTCATGTTGTAAATGAATAGGTCCCGTCTGATGAAAAGCACAAAACTCCAAACTTTATCTAAAAGTAGAGCTTCTCCCTAAATAGGGATTGAGAGCACATGTATCGTGATGAGCACTGAGAACTGTTGAATCACTACAATGTACACCCGAGATTCAAATAACGTATGTTAATTCTACTTAAAAAAAAGGGGGGTTGGTGCCTGGGTGGCTCAGTGGGTTAAAGCCTCTGCCTTCGGCTCATGTCATGATCCCAGGGTTCTGGAATCGAGCCCCGCATCGGGCTCTCTGCTCAAGCAGGGAGAGCCTGCTTCCTCCTCTCTCTCTCTGCCTGCCTCTCTGCCTGCTTGTGATCTCTGTCTGTCAAATAAATAAACCAAATCTTTAAAAAAAAAAATAGAGCTTCTCTCCATCTCCAGCTTGGACTTTGGTGCGGGTCAGTAGTCACTTGGTTTGGCTTCTTGTTCCCTCTCTCTGTCAGCTCCTCCCCACACCCCTCCTGGTAGCTGTGGCTTCTGAGTCTTCTAGTGCTGGGGGTTAGGGAGACGGAGGGGTGGCTGGGAAGAGACCGGAAGTGGTTTCTGGCTGGGACTCTTGTGATCTGGCTCTGGTGCTCTCTGGGCTCCGGTGGATGTTCACTGCTGAATCCTTCAGTCGGTTTCCCTCTGGAGACATCCCACAGTCTCTCCCTTACGGCGCCCGTCAGCCATCTGGCATCCTACGGTTCCTCCACCTCTTTGGGGCTCATGCGGCCCTTCTAGAGAGTTCTCTCGGGTATGGCTGTAAGCTGGATCCCTCCTGAGTCACCCACACCTGGTTCAGAGGAACCTGAAGCTCTGTCTGTGCATCTCTGCACCTGTCGCTGGGGGACGTGGAGGCATCACGACCTCTCAGTGGGGCGGGGGCCTCTGCTCTTCTCTGCCAGCCTCGTGCCTGTGGATGCGGAGGCAGGTGTCACTCACCGGTCTCCTCTCTCTCTCACACACAGGCACACACACAAGCCTCCAGGGGACATAGGTCAAGCTGTCTGGGTGACACCCCCTCCTCCCACAAGCAGCCCCTGTCCTCTGACTTAGAGTGAAGGGCAGCACCCTCCCTGCTCTCCCTGAAGGCAGGGTGGAGAAGTGACAGGCCACACCGGCAGCTTTCTCTAGAGATATTCTCTCCCAGGGTCCCAGGGTTGTCATCTCAGCCAGTTTGTGCCTCAGTGGTGGGCTCGACAGCCCTCTCCTCGAGTCCCGGGGGGTGGTCTCCCATGGCTTTGGGGCAGAGGCAACCCTTGCTGTTTTCTTCTCAGAATGGTCTGGGGGCAGTTGCACTAAGTGAGAGGCACCATTTTTTCTTTTTTAAGATTTTATTTATTTATTTGACAGAGATCACAAGTAGGCAGAGAGGCAGGCAGAGAGAGAGGGAAGCAGGCTCCCTGCTGAGTGGAGAACTCGATGCGGGGCTCGATCCCAGGACCCTGGGATCATGACCTGAGCTGAAGGCAGAGGCTTAACCCACTGAGCCACCCAGGTGCCCTAAGAAGCACCATTTTAACATCCAGTTATATACACAGACACACAGACACACACACTATCACACATGGACAAAGATGAACACAATTTGTAAAGCTGTTGTCAGGAGGAGAGATTCCCATGCCCCAGACACTGTGATCACAGGTTTTATGGTAGTTTTTTCTGTCGTTGTTGTTTTAAATGTATTTAAAAATTTATTTATTTATTTGACACAGAGACAGAGCGAGCGCACACACACAAGCAGGGGAAGCAGCAGAGGGAGTGGGAGAAGCAGGCCCCCTGCTGAGCAGGACCCTGGGATCATGACCTGAGCCAAAATCAGACGCTTAACCGACTGAGCCACCCAGGCACCCCCTAAATGTATTTTTGAATCCCAGTAATAATTTACAAAAACATTATTGTTGTAACTCATTTAAATACCTAAGATAAAGTGAAGTTCCCTCCTGGCCATTCCTCCCCAAAGGGAATGGTCCCCTGTATTCCCTTCTACACATTTGACCAGTGTTATCAGATTAATGTATCTTAATTTAACTTTTCTTTATTTTTATTTTTTAAAAGATCTGAGAGAGAGAGAGAGAGAATGAACATGAGGAAGGAGAGGGACAGAGGGAGAGGGAGACTCGGCACTGAGCAAGGAGCCCGATGAGGGACTTGATCCCAGGACTCCAGGATCATGACCTGAGCCAAAGGCAGACACTGAACCAACTGAGCCACCCAGGCTTAGCCAGCCGTGTATCTTAATCTTAAAACCAGTGCTAAGGACAATGTACAGGAGAGCTGTCATTGTTTCAATGTGAATTCAATGTGAATTCTCTTTTCACAATTTTCTACTCACTTGTAAACACATGAATTACCTAACGTAATGTTGTGTGCATATACGTTTTACTTATCACCTCGGTACTTACTGTTCTACAACTTGCTATTTTTCTTTTAAGTTTTTATTTTAATTCCAGGTAGGTCACATACAGTGTCCTGTGAGCTTCAGGTGTGCAATACGGTGACTCAGCACTTCCATATATCCCCGGGACTCATGCGAGAAGTGCCCTCCCTCATCCATCACCTATTTCCCCCATCCCTCCGCCCCTCCCCTCTGGGGACCCTCAGTTTGTTCTCTGTAGTTCAGAGTCTGTCCCTCCCTCCCTCCGTTCCTTCCTCCCTCCCTCCCTCCCTCTCTCCCTTTTCCCTTTGCATGTTTGTTTTATTTCCTAAATTCCACATAGGAGTGAAGTCATATAGTATTTGTCTTTCTCTGACTGATTTATTTCACTCACCATTAAATTCTCTAGCTCCACCCATGTTGTTGCAAATGCCAAGTTCTGTTCTTTTTGATGGCTGAGCGATAGCCCATATTTATCTATATGCCACCTCTACTTTCTCCACTCCTCCGTTGATGCACACTGGGCTGCTTCCGCATCTGGCTGTTGCAACTAATGCTGATATAAACACAGGGGTGCCCGTGTCCCTTCGAATTTACAACTTGCTTTTTTTCACTTAATATGTCCTTTAAATTGTTAATATGTATGTCGATTTTTAGTTCTTTTTTTTTTTAAATTATTTGACACAGAGAGAGAGATCACAAGTAGGCAGAGAGGCAGGCAGAGATAGAGGAGGAAGCAGGCTTCCCGGTGAGTAGAGAGCCCGATGTGGGGCTCGATCCCAGGACCCTGAGATCATGACCTAAGCCGAAGGCAGAGGCCTAACCCACTGAGCCACCCAGGCGACCCGATTTTTTAGCTCTTTTTGATGGCTGTAGAATGTTCCAAAAATATACGTACTTTGCTTTACTTAACTATTCAAACATTAATGACCACTAGTTAGCTGTTAATTTTTCACTTTTACAAATATCGCTACAAGGACTGTCTTGGGACATGCTTTTGGGTGGCTATGTGGATCATTCCCTGGTAGAGGCCTTGAAGCAGCAATACCAAGAGGAAAGTTGCCCTGACTCCCACAACAGCAGCTTAGTTCCCCACACTTTTGCCTAAACTAGAGAGAAGTCTTCCAAATATTTGTGGAAGTGGACAGGTAAGAAATAATGTCTTGCACTTCGAAGGTTCATGTCTTTGATAGGCAGGGCAGGTTCTGCCGTGTCTGTTCTCCATCTGTGCGTACATATCGTACTGACAGTTTTGTCCTCTTCACTCACTTTCTTCTACTTCGTCTTTTTATTATTATTATTATCTTGAAGTTTAAAAAAGAATACCGCTCCCTTCTCTGGTATTATATTGTAATTACTTTCTACCCCCTGCCCCCCGCCAGTGACCTCATATGGTATGTATCATTACAGATAAGTTTCGTGCTTTTTGTATTCTACAGGATTTTCATGCTTTATCTAAGTATAGCTTTAACTTCATTTTTCTGGCTTTAGACTCACTGTAATTCCTGAATCTGAGAAATCTCATTTCATCTCTTCTGGAAAAGCCCTAACCATTATTTCTTAAAGCATTGCCTCTCCTCAATTCTGTTCATTTTCTTTTCCCAGAAATCTTACTGAACATATATCAGAACTTTTAACTCTATTTTCCAAGTCCCCTAACTCTGCTACGATATGTCATTATCTGCCTGAGCTTTAATCTGTATAATATACTTATTCTGTTTAATATTCTGTATAATTATTCTGTATAAATCACTTTATTCTGTATAATTCTGTTCTATCTTCTATTTCACTCATTCAGTCATTAGCTCATTGTCTTTGTTTCTAAATATTTCAAGTAGTGCCTTTCTTAAATATGCCTGTTCTTTTGGATATCTTCTTACGTTTTGGTCTCTCCTTTATTTCTTCAGTTATTTTAAACATGCTTATAAAAGGCAGTTATCAGTTTCCGACTCTTGGAAGTTCTCAGCAATTTGATTGTGCTACATGTTGAGTCTGAGGACTTGCTTTGGATGGTTGCTTCTCTGAGTGTTTCTAATTTTGGATCTGGAAGTCCTATTAAGCGGAGCTTCATCAGTAACTCTGTGTGATCTGTGTTAAGGAAATCGGCCTGGGCCCAGTTCTTTTGTCCAGTTTTTCAGCCAAAAAAGAGTTCTCTCTCAGACAATGAAAACAGAGAGAATTGCAACCCCCAACTCCCCGAAACATAGTTGTGAATTTTTGGAATTTTAAGCAGAGGCTCTTTCTTTTCAAACCAGAGCTCAGGAGGATGTAAGCTATCACTGTCTCACTGTTGCAATGGACACAGCCTCTTTAGCTCAGTTTTGAACCCCTTTTAGGGTTCTGGCTCTATAATAGGCTCTCCATGATAATCGTCTTCCTGGCAGAGGTCTAAGGCTTCACCCCTCATCCCTAGGCACCTAGATCTCAAGACCCTGCATCACGGAAACTGATGTCTGCTCCCCACCCCAGTCCCAATGTCACTGAGGAGTTAGCTCATACTGTAAACTTTTCATTACATCCATGGGGATATCTCTTACTATCTTTGGAGCTATGTATTTGAAAAGACATTTGCCATATTTTATCTGGTATATCTGGTATATCTAGATGTTCAGAACAGGCAGTTTTCTCAGGTAATTTAAGAAGTTGGAACCTGGGGTGCCTGGGGGGCTCGGTGGGTTAAAACATCTGCCTTCGGCTCAGGTCATGATCCCAGGGTCCTGGGATCGAGCCTCGCATCGGGCTCTCTGCTCAGTGAGGAGCCTGCTTCCTCCTCTCTCTCTCTCTGCCTGCCTCTCTGCCTACTTGTGATCTCTGTCTGTCAAATAAATAAAATCTTAAAAAAAAAAAAAAGAAGAAGCTGGAACCTTCCCGATGAAATTTCAAAGAAGACTGTCAAATTTTAACATCCAGTCAATACATTTATCAGTGGAGAGACAAAGGAACACAGAACTGGGAAGAATATTACAATCCATTACGGCAATCTGGGCCAGACCCTTCATTTCAGAGAAGCAGGGGTAACTGTGACATTCCCAAGGTCACACAATTGACTAGCAATAGAGTCTGGGCAACAGATCCGGTCTCCTGAACCCCAATCAAATATTTCCTCCTAATTCACAGAATTGGGGCAGTGTCATGTGTGATACAGGACATTTGTCGCCCTGTATTTGCTTTTGCATTCTTTTATTTCAGCAGGTGAACGCCAGTCCCTGGGAGAAGAGAACCAAAATGCCTACTGGAGCAGAAGCCAAGGGAGTGGCAGCTATTTCCAGCGATGGTCATTTAAGCACGGCTCAAGAGCAAACCTCCAGGAAAGGTAAAATCATGTACTGGCTACAGATAACACTGGTGTCTGTGTCACCTCGACTTCCCTCTTGGTGACATAGAACATGAGGCTACCCCCAACTGCCAAGGGCTCTACATAGCTATAAAGCCTATTTTATGGAGAATTATTTCACTTCCTGTAAGAAACCTTGAAACTATATAGGACAGGTAGGTGTCAAGACATTATTAATAGACGAATGAAAAACTTCAGAGCAGATGCTAAGTAGAAAGTATGGAAACCAGTCGTGGGTTTTCCGACTCTAAGTCCAGGAGCATCCAGTTAGATCTCTCTGTTCATATAGATTCAGCCCTGCCTCAAAGAGAACAGGCTTTTCCTTTCCACTATGTCATAAAAGTCACTTTTCCTCCTCCACGTTGTCTATGTCACAACTTGGTACTTTTCTATAACATGTCCGAAGAAAACCTGCTGAACACCTTGTTTTCCCCTAAACTCTTAAGGGTTCATAATTACGTGATTCATTAATTCTCCTACAGAAATAGACTTTTCATAAGATAATGCCTTTGAACAGTAAAGCATTAACCAAGGTGGGATGCTTTACAAGCCTCAACATTTCAGCCAGTGTGTCTGTTGGGAAGTGAGCATGTCTCAAGGACAAGAGAATTCTCCTACTCTTTCCCATCAAAGGAGAAATAAGGAGATGTGCATTCTAATACTCTATCTATAGTTAACTAGGAATCATTTGACCTGGAATGCATACTATCCCATTGCCTCAGCTTCCTCATCTAGAAAATGAGAGAGCTTGATTCTTGTATCTCTAAGATCTCATCTACATCTAAGTAGTTAAGAGCCTATCGGTCAAATTCTCCTATCTTAATGCCCGTGTGCACTCTCTCTCTCTCAAAATCAGTAATGTGAAATACTTAGAGATAAAAATTTTCCATGTTTGCAATCCTGATTTTGCCATTTCTGAGCGATGTGACCTTCAAATTTGTATGTCTGTTTCCTTACTCATAAACACAGGATGATAATGGTAGCTGCCTCACAGCATCTCCATGAGAATTAAATTAGTTATAAAATGTAAACCACTTAGAACAATGCCTGGCACATAGTAAACACTATAAATTTTAGCTATGATAATCACTTCTCCCACAGTGTCCCCTCCTCAGTCATCTTTATGGCAGTGGTGGGACTCATGTGTGGTCTTTCTGGATTCTTCTATAGTCTTCTAGAACATCCATCCCACCATGCTGCTTAGTCTGCTGCTGACACTCCAGAAGCTCCAGAAGCTATACCCAATCCTTTCGTAAGCCATTTGACCTGTCATTACAAATGGCATCATGCGAATAATAATCCTTCTTTGGATAAATCTCGTCCCACTTGATAAGGCACAACCCCAACTACCCATGGTCCCACCTGGTTATTTTGTTAAGTCTCCAAGTACTTGTCACGGTGCTTGTGCATAAACCCTACTGGCTGCTTCATCCATAGGTGGCCAACATCAATTTCCACTCATCTCTCTTCCTCTCTGGAGCACACGACCTGGGCACTCCTGGGTCCTCTGCCTCACACCTTCAGGGCACTGCTGGGGTTTTCTCTAGGTCTCTCTGCCCCCAAAGGCTACTGACATCTTTGCTGAGTATGATCGCGCTTCTTAGAAACTCACAGAACCAAAGCCAGCTATTCTGTGGGACACACAGAAATGCCCCTCTCCCATTACAAGTCACATACAGTCACAAGATAGAGTTGCTTATGCTCCTGTACCCCTAGAAACCCAGGGAAAAGCTGAACCTTGACGTTCTGCCAGAGGTCAGTTGTTTCTATTAGGCTCAGTTAAGGGCTCTTGGGACTGAGTGGGGACAGACACCACATTGCCCTTCCTATCCCCTTATCTCCCAGAGGCCTGTGAGCTTCTGTCTGGGTTCATTCAGAAAAACAGAAGGCACTCTAGATATTCCAAGAAAAAAGAGGCTTAATATAGGGAACTGGAAGATTCCACAGACTTCGGAAGGCTGGGGAAGCAGGAGTCAGATTAGCCCTTCCAGAAAATCCAGGAGTCAGGATGGATGGGTCACTCTGATGACCACAGGCAGCCCCAAGTGGGCAATTTTCAAGGTGACTCCCAAAAGTTACAGGCAGAAGTCCCATCTCCACCGTCACCGGTCCTCATCCATGGGCCTCTAGGTGCCTCACAGCCATCATGGCTTCTCACTGCGTTCCCCCTTCCACACCTTGTCAGAAGGCCCTCATGGTTGGAAGCCTGTCTGTGTGAGAGACTGACAGTCGTCACTTCCAGGTATTTGTCTCTCCGTGGAGAACTCGGAAGGGCAAGGATGGCAGGGAGAACTCACAAGCAGCATCAGGCACGGCTTCCTTCCTCCCATCCAAAGCCCACGAGGAGGCGAATGTACTCCAACCCACAGAAAACATGTCACCCAGGGGCCAGGCTACAGTAATATCCCTCTCCGAAAGTTCCAGAATTAAATAAGCAAGCATGTCACTTGGAGAACGTATCTCCATCCAGGTTAAAACTAGGGAATTGCTCCTACAACACACTATGAATCCTAAGGCTCATTGATGGGTTTAATATATTTGGAATGAGATTGAGAGAGGATGCCAAGTGCTTACAAACCTCTCCTCCGTGGAGCATGGTATAGTCATTTAGGAAGAAAGGGAGGACACTCGTTAACTGTTAAGCCTCGGCTCACACTCCCTAGCTCTGAATGGCAGTGTCTAGAGGCCAGCAGCCCACCAGCAAGGTGAGGCCACCACAAGCAAGGGGAGTCTGTTGTGCTGAGATGTGGTAGGTGAAGCTCACATGGCCCACATCCTGCCATCTCCCCCTCCACAGCTTACCCATTTTTCTGAAGATCTGCATCTTAGCATCTTGGGCTAGGACAACAGATCAAGGCAGTACACGCGTGATGGCCAAAATTAACTTGGAATTCTGGGGAACCTGTCCTCAAAATCAACCAGGTCATTGCAAAATTCAAATGAACTGGCAAAAGAATTCTGAGATGTCCTCCTCCATCCCACCAGCGGTCACCTGTGCAATCATGCACGCACCATTACCACCACACGGCAGCAGGCCTCAAACCAGCAAAGGTGGCCCAGTACAACATGTGCCAAGGGTGTCAACATACGGGAACTAAATCATAAAGGACTGACCTTTACGGTCCAAGACCATGGGGAGGAGGTACATGTAAAGATGTTAGCACAAAGAAAAGAAAAGGAAAAGGAATGTATTAGATCAAAGAGTAATTGTGACATATTAAATGCATGTTTGATGTCAGGCACTGGTCTAAGCACTTTATGTGGATTAATTTACTGAATCCTCCCAACATTCCTGCAAGGAAGCTACTCCTTCCGGCATCCTCTCCACTGAAGGAGCCAGAGTTCAAGCAGAAAGGAAGAACTCATTTAAGTCACTGAGGCACAAAGAGGGGTCACATGGACTCACACCAGAGCAGTCTGACTGCTAACCAGCATATTACATGGCTGCACTTATTTTATCTGGGGAAACCAAAGAATATTTTCATTTCCAATTTAACATCTCAAGAATAACAAGAAGCTCACAGTGCAGGAAGGAGATCAACAGGAAAGTGTGCAAGAAGAGCCCAAAGTAAACAAGAAAGGAAACTAAAGAGGAAAATATATGACTTCAGAATTAAAGCGGAATGAGTAGAAGCAAGGAAAGACATGACCACTGCTGAAAATCACATCAGTGACATAGGGCCAAGGCTTCGAAAAATAAGGAAGGACGCAGAAGGGGAGTAAGACAAGTGACTCAAAAGATGATGAGTATGAAGAAGGGAAGAAAAGAGAGAGTGCATAAGAATAAATGAAAGCAAAAAAAAAAAAAAGAAAGAAAGGAAAAAGAAGAATAAATGAAAGCAACTTAATCAAGCATCCAGTTCACAGAGTCTACACCTTTGAGGAAAGGATGTGGAAAAGCAAAAGAGACAACCTCAATGTAGGAACAAAGCCAACTCAAATCATGAATGAAACTGCCATGAAAATATATACAAGAGCAGAGTCTTTGACAGCAGATACCTTTCACGGCAATAAAATAATTCCTGACTTGGATGGATCAGGCGGAGAGAATGAGCACACATAATCGTGGGGACAGAAGCACTTCAAATGTGTAAGGCGTTAAACACAGGGAAGGAGATAATGTCCATGATTTCTATGGAGATAACGTTTATAAATTTGAATTAAAAATTGCACATGTTGAAAAAACATGCAAGAAGTGAAGAAAGTATCAAAAAGCCCTCTTAAAACAAACAAATTGTGTCTTGGTGGTTTCACTAGAAAAATTCAGTGAGATTCTACAGCGCAGAAAACATCTCTGTACCCAGTGCATTTCTGTAGCTTCCCGCCTTAAGGGGGCGGGGCACAGTTCCTCACTCCCTACGTGCGGACTGTGCACGTGACTTCTTCCAGAGCACAGCACGGAACAAACAAGAGTAACTTCACGATGGAGAAACTGGACAAATACTGCCTCAAACCTGTCGTTGAGGGACATTCTACAAAACATCTGACTGGTACTCTTCAAAACTGTAAAGTCATTGGAAACAGAGAAAGTCTAAGAAACTGTCTTAGCCGTAAGTATCCCAAGGAGACATGTCAATTATTGGATTGTGCTATCCTGAATGGGCTTCTGGAACAGAAAAAAGACATCAGGTAAAAACTAAGAAGTCTGAATATAGCATGGACTTTAGCTAATAATCATACATTCTAGTAGGTTCGTCAATTGTGACAGACATACCATAGCAACAGGGGAAAACCTGTGTAAGGTGGACTTCAGGAACTTAATAGTTCAGGGGCGTCTGGGTGGCTCAGTCCTTTAGCCTCTGACTCTTGGTTTCAGTTCAGGTCATGATCTCAGGATCATCGGATCCAGCCCAGCGGCTGGCTCTGCCCTCAGCAGGGAGTCTGCTTGAGATTTTGTTTCCCTCTTCCCTTCCTGCTCTTTCTCTGAAAGTAAATAAATCTTTAAAAAAAAAGAAGAAGAAGAAGAAGAAAAGGAAGAAAAGAAAAAAGAAAAGGACTACATACCTAAAATACTTCAGGTCATAGATTGAGATGAAAAGCCTAAAGTCTTTTTCTTTATAAAGCTAGCATATCAAAAATTACACATACATACATATTCACAATAATATTCACCTGAATTCAATTACATATGCCAAAGTCAAGTTCCAGTCAAGATATTAGCAAAATAAAGCATGTGTTTTCATTACAACAGCCTATTAAGAGATCATTCCAAGAATGTAAGCACAGTCAGATATTATTAATAATTATAATGAACTTACACAAATGTACTCAGTCTCTATTTTTTATTTTAAAGATTTTATTTATTTATTTATTTATTTGAGAGAGAGAGAGCAAGAGCAGAGAGGGAGAAGCATGCTCTCTGCTGAGCAGGGAGCCCAACGTGGGGCTCAATCTCAGGACCCTGGGATCATGACCTGATCCGAAGGCAGGTGCTTAACCCACGGAGCCCCCAGGCACTCTGAGGTAGGCTCTATTATTAACCCCATTTTACAGGTGGAATACTGAGGCTGCAGATAGCTCAGGAATTTGCCCAAGAACATACAGGTCTAAATAGACCAGATCCCGGTGTCTGACTCTATGACTCAAACACGGTTTATAAAACTCCTGCATTCACATCAAAATAATAGGAAACAGCAATAGGACAGCTTCATACAATAAAAGTGCAAGTCCCACCAACAAGTACAACTCCCACGGCACACTTGCTGGTGTGGTGTGAGAAACACGCTCAGTAAATTCAGATAGGCTCTCACCACTCCTATCGGACACTGTTTACAAACTGCCAGTGGCTAAACTGCCCAAGAGGATGAAATATTACAAATGACAAAAATAACCATGTATTGTTTTCCACTATTAGTACTTGCCACCTGCTTGTGTTTGGCTTTCTGCTGTAAACCCAGAGGAAAGAAACATGAAAGTAATAAGGGGAGGACTCAGTTATAGAAACAATAAAAAGTCTCTGAAGAAACTTGTGTGGGACTTAACTGAAGAGAACTAACTGTAAGATTCCAGCTCCGGCCAGAGGAAGAGACCGGAATCCACAGGGAGCCACCCTGCTCTTGGCCGGGAGAAGACAACGCTGTCCATGGGGCAATCCCTCGCAATGTCATCTGCCCTCTCTATACAATGTTGATCAAAACTCTAATGTAAATTCGTGTGGATCGGGGAAGGGCAGTCTCAAGTGAATGCCCCCCAAGTTAAACCAAAGGTGGGGGTCCTGGAACTTGACAGTCTTGTCACCCCTCAACATGAGACAGCGTTGCCCATTTCAACTGCGTTTGCTCCCTCGTAGGAGCCAGGAAACGGGGCACCCACGTGCCTTGAGGGCGGGATCACACATTATCCCTCTGGCAGCTGATCAATCCTTCTAGCTGTTGCCAAACTGATGTACTTGGACTCAAGTCCAGGATGGCCCCAGACCCCTCCTGGACTGCTGGCAAATTTCGTGTGAGCCCAGATTACAGTAGCAAGATGAAGGTGAAATGCTTCTGGAGTCTAACCTAGCCTACCTCTCAAGTCTCATCTCCTCCCAGCCCCTAAACTGTTAATGTGCCTTGTTCCCTGGTAATAGGGTTGGGGACCTTGGGAGTCATGTCCAACAACTCCTCTCTCTTCCTATCCGTCTCCCCTCGACCACTACCTCCAGCCAGTTCTCCGTCCCATTTCACTTCTTTCCAGTCCCACACTCATGAGCTCATCCCAGAGCCCGGGCTTGAAACCCTTCCTAACGCTTGCTCTGGCCAGTTCCACACCTTCTTCAAGTCTCTGCTCTGCTCAAGTAATGATTCTAAGCAAGTGACTGACCCACTCACCTCCCAGGGGTAGGGGCGCTGGGTGTCCACCAGCCACCTGCAGAGCCACTCCCACTCTCTATTTCTCCTTCCACAGACTTCAGTCTTCTTCCTCTTCCAGACTTAGGGAAGGTGGGAGAAAATTACCCCGATCTTAAGACTTTCTGTGCCCCTTCATCCCAGGCTTTTGTTCGGTCCGACATGGGCTGGCCCTCCTTGTGCATCTCTGCAATTTTCTGATTAACTCCCAAAGGATGAGCCTGAGCATCGCCATGCCAGCCATGGTGAACAGCACGGCCCAGCTCAGGCCACTCAATGCCTCTGCAGAAAGGCCTCCTGCCGACTCCCAGGATGGATGGAATGGAACTCTGCAGCAGTCTGAGGCTGTGGTAAGTTTAATGAGACTCCAGACCCTTTCTCGGACTCAGATGGTTTGACCTACAGGGTTATTTATGAAGCATCTACTATGTTCGATGAACTAGACTACACGAGAACATAACAGGTAGCTAAGGAGAAGATATCTCTTCTCTATTTAGTGTCTAGCGGTGGAACCGGACCAAGCAGACTAAGTGAAAATGCAGAAAACCACTTTCATCTTTAGTGGACATATGTTCTTCACTGACAAGGATGAACATTGCAAAATAAGTTTCACAGATGTTTATCTTGGCTTTCTTTCTTCACATGTTTTTCTAGTTACCCCATTGCCTATAATGCTTTCTTATTTATAGTTTTCTTCCTTTACAGGATCTCTTACACTTTAATGGGTCAGTTTATTGTGTCACCAGGGAAACTGTGTAAAAGGAAAGAGTATGTAGTGCATAAGTTTGGGTTTTTGGTTTTGTGTTTTGCGTTTTTGTTTTTTTTTTTTGAATGAAATTGGTAGACTGGAGGAACTGAAGAGAAGTATGAGAGAGAACTGCCCATTTTTTTTTTTCCTCTCAAATTTCACATGATCAAAACTGTCAACTCTCTGGCCAAGATAAACAGTGAGATTCTCTTATCTCCTAGGCTCCCATGTATGACTGGAGTCCTGAAATTCAGGGGATCATTCTCAGCTCATACAACTATGCCTCATTCTTGGTTCCCATCCCTACTGGCTACATCGCTGGAATATTTGGAGCCAAGTACTTGGTGGGTGTTAACCTGCTTCTTTCCTCAGTCTTGGCCCTCTTGATTCCATTGGCTGCTGACGCAGGAGTGCTCTCGATCATTGTCCTGCGGATTTTTCAAGGCATGGCCCAGGTACCAAGATGCTTTCTAATTATAAGTGGAATATTAATTCCAAAATGACCTCAATAGCCAAGAATGGAACTTTCCCCCCTGCCCCCAGGTTATAGTATTAACAAGCCAGTTTTCACTTTGGGTCAAATGGGCTCCCCCACTAGAGAAGAGTCAACTCGTCAACATTGCTGTATCAGGTAATGTAATCGAGGCCCTAAACTGTTAGTTTGTATGCACTGTCCAAGAGTACTCTACAATGGCCTATCAACACAAGCAAGACCTTAGACTCCGACTACCCTGTCTCCCTGCTCCTGCTTGGGTGAGAGAGGACGCTGACTCTCTCACCCAAAACATCCTCACATCTTCTGTTTAGGGCAATTGATGGGATCCTTCATCACTTTGCTCATCGGTGGTTTCCTCTGCCAGACTAAAGGGTGGCCTTCTATCTTCTATATCTTTGGTAAGTTTGGGCTTCTCAGATCTCAGGATTTTTTTTTCTTTTTGTTATTTGTTTGTTTCATTTTATTTATTTATTCATTCATTCATTTAAGAGAGAGTGAAAGAGAGAGCATGAGCAGGGGCAGAGGGAGAAGCAGACTCCCCACCTAGCAGGAAGGCGATGTGGGACTTGATCCTGGAATCCCAGCATCTGGATCTGAGCCAAAGGCAGACACCCAACCGACTGAGCCACTCAGGCATCCTTCAGGATTTTGTTTTGCGATGGAGAATGCTGGGCATGATTTTCGTGATGCAAGTCATCTATGGTTAACCAAATCGTAATAGATATGAATATTTATATAATTATATAACTACAGGTGATAATGTTCACAGCTAATCATGTTGTGAATCATGCAAAATGATATTTAAATCTCAGGAGCCTGGATACATAGTCAGAATAACCTAATGACTTCAAAGGCATCGTAATGTTCTGTCCTGCCTCTAAACCAAACACACAATGAACCGCAGAGGGATTTCTTTCATAAGATGCTGAAAATGGTATCTTGATGGGATGATATTTTTAGTTATGCTTATTTATTTAATTCATTTTTTATAAAATTCTCCTATTATTACAACCAGAAAATTCTAAGACTGTACCTGATCGTAAAATGCTGATTGACACAGAATTAACCAGTAGAACCTGCAAGACAGGGCAGATCGTGGGAGGCTCCAGAGTGGATGTCATACATTAAGAGATGCCGCAGAAGGTCCCAAAGATGCACGGGGTATTCCAGAAGCCACATTCTACTACTTCACTGTTTTGCCTTCACCCAGCCCTGATTGCGATCTCCCCAGCTGCCTGCAGCTCATGTTTGTGTCTGAGTTTTAAAACACTCTCTGAAGTCCCATCTGCAACCTGTGTGATTCCAGTAAGACCAGTGAGCGACAGCGGTGTTTCTGTTAGAGGACAATGCTCTTATATCAAGGGTTCCTATAACATCGGGTCAATATATTCACTAGAAACAAAAATTGTGTGAAGATGGATTACTTTTGCATGGCAACCGCAAAGGCTCTGTCATGGAAACTTCAAAGGGCAGGTTACGAAAATTATCCAAGCAATGAGAGAGGTTTACTCTGCTCCTAGTTTTCGGAAAGGGAAGCTACAAATATAGATCTACAAGGAAGGAATTCAGTAAAATATTTGTTGACATCCTCTACTCGACCTCCAGCGGTGGAAAATTTTCCCATTCCTCTGTACTTGATTTTAAGTTCCTCCATGGCAAGATGGTATCTTTGTATTCTTATACTATCAGAATCTCACAAAACACCTGGTGTATGGTAGTTCTATACTCCATGATAGCTCTTCACTCTCTGTGAAGGCACAGGTAAAGGCCCAGGTGGCAACTAAAAAGAGCTGCTAAGATTAGGGCATGCATGGTGATGAGCACTGGGTGTTGTACACAACTGATGAATCATTGACCACTCCATCGAAAACTAATGATGTACTCTATCTTGGCTAATTGAACATAACAAAAAAAAAGTATTGGGAAAGTTGGTGATGTTTATATAAAATCTGTAGATTAAACAACATTTTCATTAAAAAATAAAATCTATATTCTGCTTCAAAAAAAGACATTTTCTTAAGATTCTAAAAAAGAAAATTTTAAGATGAATTTTATTGCCACTCAATACTGGTAATGTTGGGTTGTACAACACTGTCATAATGTATATACAGGTGGTGGGGAAGCACCCTCCACCAACGATGGGGGCCAGAGCATAGATACAGGTAGGAATGGAATATTGGGGTCAGTGATTCTGTCAAACACAGAGATCAGCTCAGTGCAGAGTCAAACTGAAAGAACTGCCATCAAGGGCTAATGGGATCCTCTTCCTAGGTGGAATTGGCTGTGTCTGCTCTTTTCTCTGGTTTCTTCTTGTTTATGATGACCCCATACATCATCGGTTTATCAGCGCTGATGAGAAGGAATATATTGTGTGTTCACTGGCTCAACAGGTGCGTTTGATGAACTTCTCTGCCATTTCCCTGTGTTGGTCCAGGTGTCTCGGGCTGAAGACAGCATTAGAGCAAATCTCTTGTCTTCTGATGGAGCAGTACTGATATGTGCTTTCTTCCAGGACTGTTCGCCAGGCTGGTCCCTTCCCATTAAGGCTATGATCAAATCCCTACCACTTTGGGGCATTTTAGTCTTTTATTTCACTGAATTCTGGATTTTTAATATTGTGATCACATACCTGCCAACATACATCAACTCTGTACTTCAAGCTAACATCAGAGACGTAAGTATAGAGAAAGCCTATTCTGTTCTTCTGTTTAAATGCCTCATTATATAATCCTCTGTCTCACTTACGGCCACAAAATCAGGGGATTAGGCCAAGGACCTTCGTGTAGGAAATGCAACCTGGTTGTACGAATTCTTAATCATCTCACTGTGACCTACCGATTATTGGGGAAGACTGGGATGTCTAGGTAAGCTTGACTTTCACAGAATGTCATACTTTTTAAGGGACCAATGTAAAACTTTGATGTTCAATCCAACCAACATTTGCAAACAAGATAGTCTGCATAAGACAGTGTTAACAAGACAAACTGTGCCCTCAAGAAGGCTTGACAGGGAGCATAGACATCATACGCTGAAAATAAGAACTTATGACTAGGATATAAAGTTCCAAATAGGACTCCTACCCAAAACTTGCAGATAACGTTCTTCTAAAAAATGTTATTCAAGTATGACGCATACCAAGAAAAGTGTATGTGTACAGCTGAATTTTCACAAAATGAACAGGTGCCCTGACAGGTGGACAGGAGCCTTTAAATTCTTGCAAGATGAAGGTCTTAGAAGTGGCAAAGAGTATATCAGATTTCAGAGCCTATTAACAGCAGTTCACAAAGTTATTGAGTGACTGATACTGTGTTTTGGACTCAAAAAGCAGTGCTCTCATGTTAACTGGGCTCCTCTTGTGAAAATGTGCTAACTGGCCAACAGGAAGCTGATTTTTGGAGCAGAGGTCAGAGTCTGGGGTGCACATGTGCAAACAGGCTGGAGGTAGTGAGGTCAGAAAGCCCAAGGGTTGAGTGGCCATGGGTCTTCACAAAGAAGAGGCCCGAAGCAGGCAGCAAAGCCATAATCTCAGGCGAGACCATCAGGGGACAGGAGGTCCAGACAGACATCTCTGAAGGCCAGCTGTTGAGGATGGTTTGTCTGTGGTGTGAGGCCAAGTGGGTTCCCCATCTCAGAGGCCAAGGCTAAGGACAGGGAGAAGGGGGAAAAAACTGGAGAGACCAGTGGAGACCAGGTTTATCAGCTTGGGAAGTCAAGAGGCCCCAACTCCCGTGGGTCTCAGGATGGCTTCTCCCTAAGTCATAAAACCGTGGTGGCTTCGGTCTACTCATCCATAATGTGAACAGCTGGGACATGGTGACAGTTAAAGCCTTTCCATTTGGGGAGTTTTACACATTTCTTTCCTTATATTTTCTTTAAAGCACTGTAATAGAGAGGCTGAGCTGATAAAACCAGGGTTCAACATTTTAAAAACTCTATCCAAAGAGAGGAGTGAAAAATCTTCCTGCCGTTCCCATCCCTGGTCTGCCCTGTGCCCTCAGCCCGTTCCCAGCCACAGACAACTCTTTTTTATTCATTTCGTAAATATTCTTCCACTGCTTCTTTATCTTCTTTATGAAGTTGCAGGCTTACATGAACATACCTTATTTTGTCACTTTTTTTAAAACACAAAACATTATGTGTTGTGTACATTGCTATTGTTTGTATATTACACCACAGTGATCTCTTCAGATCAGTACACGAGACTCTGACTGCGAGACATCAGGGTTGTTTCCAATCTCTGAGCAAAAAACCTTGCTCGTCAGCCACCCATCTATGCAACTCTTTCTGCATGTCTGAGTTCAGGGTAAACGCAGTACAGCTTTTGTATCTGTTGTTAAATTGCTCTCCACAGGGCACTGATATTTGTAAGTACCCAGTTTCCCAAGCATCCCAGTGGATCAGGTCAAAACACTGCTGGATTTTTGCCAGTTTGATCCATGAAAAAGTAGTTCTTTTCGCTACGAGGTTGGAGCCCCTTATTTTCCTTTTTCTATAAATTGTTCCTATCTTTTGCCCATTTTTCTATTGGGCTTTGCTCTTTTTTAAAATCTTTTTCCAGTTGACTTTACCTAAGATGAGAGCATTAATCTTTTTTTTTTTTTCAATTGAACTATATGCATATTTTCTCTTAGGCACCAAAGTTGTGTTCTAGTAATTCCAGTAACCTGAAATTTGTATTCGAGGAGATAGGTCGATATAGAGAAGCTCTACATGTAGACAAGCCACACAAGGGTCAGTGTGTGTCACGGCATACGAAGTAAGGCAGGCGCCTTCTCTCTGGTCCTCAGAGTGGAATCCTGTCAGCCCTGCTGTTGGGTGCTGCCTGTATCGGCACTATCCTTGGAGGTCTACTGGCAGATTTTCTTCACTCCAGAAAAATCTTCAGACTCGTTACCATCAGGAAACTCTCCACGGCCATTGGTAAGGACCCAGGGGGACTGTGGGATGGACGTGGGAAGCTCAGGACAGTTTTTATTCACTCTGTGTTTGTCCTCCTGCTGCAGGGGTTCTTTTCCCATCTGCGGCCTTCGTGTCCCTGTACTGGGTCAGATTCAGCTTCAGTGCCAGTATGGGCTTGTTGGCACTGTCTTCTGTCACCATCACCTTCTGCCAAACGGGAGCCCTTGTTAACATCTTGGATATTGCTCCTCGGTAGGGACCCCTTGGCCACATCCACATAGGAGCTCAGCTCGGGTCCTGCAACTCTAAACTCGCTCTGATGCTCCATTCCGTGTGTGTGATTCGTGCTACAGGTCACAGGAAATGCCAGCATTAGCCCTACATCGAAATAATTCCTGGAAGGGACCCAAAGCTAGCCCACCACTGTGCACTCAGTTTTCCGGGTGAAATGGGGAGGCAGTGGCCACACTCACAGCTCAGCTAGGGACGGGAGGGGACTCACACCCCCATCTGTTGGGGAATGCAGCGGTCCCGCAGGGTTGGATCGGTGAAGGACCCGTAAAATACTACTGTGCCGGCTCCCAAAGGCAAAGCTTGACTAATGGGAGAGTAAGAGAAACACTGACCTCCAAGAGAGCTAGTATCAAGGAGGACTGGGGACTTCCAAATGCAACCCCCAAGATCCTTTCACGGTCAGAAGAACATACTCTATCCTCAGATAACCAACCACCATGACCCATGGGAGATGCCTTGGTCTCAGGGGAACCAACGTCTCATCCAGTGAGGGGTCTTTTTTACCCAGAAACAAAGCTGCGAGATCAGGTTCCATAGCAGAAACTAAGAGAACATACAAATTGGTGCAAATCATCAATCTGTACATTTTGTAACAACAATGTTGACAAGTTAGTACAAATGACCCTTGGGAGCCTCAGACCCTTACACGGGACTGTACTAATCACTAGTCAGCATATTTCACTCAGGCTTGACCGAGGGTCGCCTCAGGGCACCCCCAGGGACAAGCACAGAATTACAACAGTTTGCTTACACTGGAATATTCTTTTCTGTCTCAGGTACACCAGCTTTCTTCAGGGACTACTGGAAGTCTTTGCGTACTCATCGGGAGCCATTTCTTCCACTGTTGCTGGATTTTTAATCAGTCAGGTGAGGTTGAATGCTCTGATGAAAATATTCATGAGAGACACCTAGAGAGGTCACTCAAGAGAAGTCAGACTGAAGATATTTTTGTTCACTCCCCAATGGAGCTCAGCTTAAAGCTCTAGAGTCCCAAGCCCCCTCAGGATCCCCCCCCCCCAGGCTCAGCTCATGCAGGACAGTTACCACAGGTTTAGGATGTGGAGTGATGAGGAGCGCTCAGACTTAGAGTTTATATTTTAAGAGTTTTTAGAAGTCTTTCATGCTAATCATCAAAATTTCTAGCAATATTCATGGCACTTCTTACAAAGTACAGACGGGTCAACCATTCTGGTTTGCCTGTGACTGCGGGGTTTCCCTTCTAGTCAATAATACTGTCAGGAAACAGCTTTTTTTTTTTTAAATTTTAAAAAGATTTTTATTTATTTATTTGAGGGACAGAGATCACAAGTAGGCAGAGAGGGAGGTAGAGAGGGTGGGTGGGGAAGCAGGCCCCCTGCTGAGCAGAGAGCCTGATGCGGGGCTCGATCCCAGGACCCTGAGATCATGACCCAAGCCGAAGGCAGAGGCTTTAGCCCACTGAGCCACCCAGGCGCCCCAGGAAACAGCTTTTAATAGGGAAATTCTCAAACTGAATTCGTTTCCCTTGTCATCCCTTCATTCATTCATTCGTTAATTCAAACTTAGCGTGTGCCATACACTGTTTAAGTGGATCAAATAAATGAACAGAAATCCCTGCCTGGTAAAGCTTATATTGTAGGAAAGCAACTGGCGGAAAACTAATGAAATCAATAACATATGAAATATACTGAATGATGGCAAAGTGTGAAGAGAAGAATAAAGCAGGAGAGAACAGGGCGTGCAGGAGGGGGTGGGATTTCCATTTTAAATAGGGTGGTCTTGGAAGGTAACATTTAAGTAAGGACTGGACACAAACCAGGGAGTGAGACAAATGGCTATCGGGAGGAGTACTGTTCTGGCACAGGGAAAGGCCAGGGCCCAGGAAATGACCCGCATATTCTAGAAACCACCAGGAAGGCCACAGAGGCTGGAGCGGGGTTGGGGCGCCAGATCTGCACCAGGACCTTTCTGAACAGGAGGACCAAGAGCCAAGAGACTGTTAACACTTTAATTTCCTCCTTCCAGGATTCCGAGTTTGGCTGGAGAAATGTCTTCTTGATTGCAGTTTCTATTAACATGTCAGGCCTGGTCTTCTACCTCATCTTCAGCCAAGCAAAGGTCCAGGACTGGGCTACAGAACAGATGTTCACTCAGCTCTGAGCAAAATGGATGCGTCAGATTCCAATGCTTAGCCATTCATCGTTTGCTGTCATGGACATTCCCCCAGTACCTGCTTGACTGGTTAGCCATTTGATTTGCATTGACTGTTTCCAGTATCTTCTCAGAGAGGTTGGCTGTGTAATACTGAAGGTTCCACCTGCAGAGGTTACGGTGGTTGGTGGGGGAAGGTCAGTTATCTAACTGTAAGCTCTGGAAAGCATAGGTGTGTCTGAATTTCTAAGTGTTCTCCACTCTGCCCATTATTATGACTTAATAAGAAATTATCAATAAGAAATACATATTTAGTCTCTGTCTCTACTTTCTGGAACAGAACTCCGGAATTTCGGATTAGTGAAATCTCAGATCTCTTGAGTGGTAGAGATGATAGGAGTACCTTTTGTCAAAATATTTGGACTTGGTCCCTAGTTCCCAACACAAGAGCTTCTAAGACCCGTGGAATTCCTGGAGTGATGAGAGCATCTTGGGTATTCCATGGAGATGACCGGTGGCTGGGGGACACTGAAGCCACCCATAGCTTCAGGATGGGAGCTGGTCTGATTCAAAGGTGGGAATGTCTAGCTCCACGATCCCACCTCCAGAGACGCGAGAAGGGCTGGAGATTGAGTTTTTCATCAGTTGCCATTTACTCTAATCACACCTATGCAATAAAGCCTTGATAAAAACTTAAAATACGGGGTTCTAAGATCTTTTGGCTTGGTAAGCACAGGGAGGTGCTGGGACGGTGGTGACCCGGAGAGGGCAAGGAAGCTCTGCAGCTCTTCCCATATTCCTTGCCCTGGGCATCTCTTCCTTTTGGCTGTTCCTAAGTTGTATCCTTTATAATAAAGCAGTAGTAATAGTAAGCAAATTGTTTTCCTGCATTCTGTGAATCATTCTAGCAAATTATCAAATGTGAGGGGAGAGGGGTCATGGGAACCCCCAATTTTGTAGCTAAATCAAACAGAAGTGTGAGTACCTTGGGTACCCACTACTTTAACTGGTGTCTGGGTGGGGGCAGCCTTGGGGGATGGAGCCCTTCACCTGTGGGGTCTGCACTAATCCCAGGGAGTTAGTGTCAGAATCGACTCACACGGCACCTGGCTGGAGTCCCCCAGTGAAAGAGAGAACTGTCTGGTGTTGGAAAACCCACACATTTGTTGTCAGAAGTGTTCAGGACAGAAATCCCTTTTGTTTAGTTGTCCTGGCAAAAGCATGAGGGGACAGAGGACAGTTTCTCACCACAGCAAAAAAGGAAGCTGGAACCATGGGAGTGAGGACAGGGGATCACAAGAGGAATTATGTCCAAACAACCAGATGACGAACGCTGAGAGCTACCTTCCAAAGAGAGCCCCAAACAATGGAAGCCGCAGTGTACACAATGCAAAGTCCTAGGCCAGGAAGTCAGAGCAAGTCAAGCTGACCTCACATTTACGGAGGATGGACAAAGGATACCCAGGAGAAAAATACCAAGGAGGGAAAAACGATGAAGCTTGAATCCACTGCATACAGAGAAAGGCTCATGTTTGCCACTAGTGGCAGTGGGGTAAGGAAACGTGGGCCCTTTCAGAGAATTTGCTTTCCGTGGACGACGGTGTAGGAATCAGAGTGGCCTCTGGAAGGTGCGGGGCGCTCGGACATGCCCTGGCCATCACTTTTCCCAGCCACTTACTTTCTTGCCATCGTGATCTCTGCTCCCCATCTTGTTTGTGGATCCCTGCAGATACCTCACACCTCAGGGACCAGACATCTGCCCTCCTGGTGTCACAGCTGCTCCTCTGACCGCTGGAATCCTGCCTACCTTCAGTGAGCCTCACTCCACAGTCGCCTCATTCACTTACCAGTTCTTCCTAACGTGTGTGTGCAAGACTCACGCTGGCTTGACTCCACTCCACAGTCTGCAGGGTGTGTGCGGTGTGTCCGCTTTCATTAATCCCCCAGGTGGGGAGGATCAGGATCATGAAACACAGCAGCAGCACTGAGCAGCGGGAAATGAGTATTGATAAAGATATAACATGCGTTCCTAGCAGAGGCCGAAGTCAGACCCAGCTTCAGGGAAGACAATGTCTCAGGAGAGTGGATGACACAAAGACATGTGGATGATGACTGTAGGAAAGGAAATATAAAGGGGTCCACAGGTGAGGGGTAAATGGATTATCTGCCATAGGGGATACACCTGACAAGACCCAGACACCAAACGGGCATAGGGCAACTCCCAGGTTTTGGTTTGGTACTGTCCAGATGGAGATGCCTAGGAGACGGAGATCATACCCAAGTGAAGAAGACAGGAAGGAAAGTAGACACGTGGGAGATCTGGGCTTCACGTGTAAATCTAGGAAGCTTCTAGATACAGGCAGTGATTGAAATGCTTAGCACAGTGGAGGCTGTCCCGGGCAAAAGGATGGCGTAGGGAGGGAACGCCTGTCGAGAACCTTACAGAAGTCCCAACACTGAATGGCCAGCCTGGGGGATCATTAGCCTTTTTAAGAAAAAGGAAAAAAGAAGAGACCAGAAAGAGAGAAGGAAAACCAAGAGAATATGGTGCTTCGAGAGGGAAGAGAGACATGTTTCAAAAAGGAGTGGAGCAGGAAAGGAGCTTAAAGTGAGCATGATTCAAACCTGGGGAAGAAACGAAGTGGACTCTTGAACACACACGAGCGCGGTTCCTGAGAAGGCTGAGGGTTCGGGAGGAACCTGGGCCCGAAGCCCAGTTGGGTGGATGACTGGAGATGCGTGAGGGCCTCTCCTGCCCTCTCACAGCCAGCTCAAGACCACGTCCTGCCTTCAGGGCACCTCCAACACCTCCCCTAGTTCCTCCCTCTACCCCCAGCCCCCACCTCGGTTCATTTAGGACAGTTCCCTCCACCCCATCTGACTACAGACTCTGGAATTGCGGGAACCACGACACATACTACTTTGTAGTGTCTTAAACACAACAACCACCTTGTCTTGCACACAGTATCAATATATTTGTGCGTGTGTGTGTGTTGGTGTTCAATCACTGTGTGCCTCAGTGCCAGGCCTGTGGTGGTGTGGAAGACCAGTTAGAGAAGAAATGGCTGAGAAGGTAAAGGACCCAATTCTTCTTTAATTTCCTTTGCTTTTCAGAACATAGCATTATCTAAACCTACCAAATCCCTTCCTTATCCCATCTGGTGTTGAGACTGAGAGATTGGGTCTCTCCATTCCATGTCTCCAACAATCACAGAGCCAACCCCAGGCCCTAAGCAGCGAGGATCACGGGGTTCGCCCATCAGGGCAGAGGCTCATACTTGCTTCTGAACGAACCCTGTTGGCATGTAATTCTGCTCCTTTCCTTCAGTGGACTCTTCTGGTTTTTCCTCATCTATCACTTTTCATTGCTTCTAGAAACAAGTTTGATTCCTCCCCAGGGCCTGATGAGTACAGTTTCCCCCAAATGGCTCACTTAAAGTACAGAAACCTTCTCAGACTTCCCACTGACCCACACATTGACAACACAGAGGACTGAATGCTGAAAAGTGGGGAAAGGGTCTTTCAGAAAATCTTAGAATAAAATTGATTTTCTTGCACTTGTTTATTGGTTGACTCAGCAATCATTTATAAAGCAAAGAATGTGGATGGAAGATGAAAAAAATCCACATTTAAAATTCAGACCTGCTAGCTGGTACAAACAATATATGGTACAAAAGAGATGCACACGGGGCGTGGGGTGGGACCTCCCAGGAAGGTGCACGCCATCTTCTTCCTTGGGCCGCTTACTGCCCCTCAGTCCCAGCTCCGGGGCTGGTCCCTCTTCCCTTCAATGAGGAGGTCAGTCCCAGGCTCTCCCAGGGTTCTGCTTTACACGAAGTTTGGTAGAGAAAGAAAAAGTGCACACAAATGTCACTGGTGAGTCCTGGCGGATAAAGGAAAGCTTTCAGAACAATTCAAAGCACCAAGTGTATTTTTCTCCAGCTATCTTCCTTGTCCTGATGACAGCTTATCCCAGGCATGTGCTACTCTGTTCTCCTCCTGACATAAAAATAAATATGACTGGTGAACAATTCCAACATCGTGCTAGGTCCAGGCACACAGCATGAGACCGTCCATCCCCTGCTCCCTGTCTCTGCCGTGTCCGGAAACATTGGGCAGCTTGGACTTTGCAGCTGAAGCCGTCTTATACTGCTGCCCTCTCTTACTGATATGAATACGTGTTATCCACAGCAACAATAAGGTACAGTCTGTGTACTTTGGCAAATGCCTATTTTGTGAAAAAAAGACTTCCGTTTGTGCCTCCACACACTCTGGACCTGCTCGGACGCACCCCGGCCTTTCAAAGAACAAACTGCCAGAGCCCGTGCCGACTGGCAGACCGGACTGCAACCCAGCTTCACCTGGTTACAAAATCCAGAAAGGGCAAGTGTTCTAGACACATCCTTCCTCTGCCTGACAGACGAGTCTAGGGCTGCCCAGCAGGCCGGGATGAGGAGTGTTGGAAGCCACGGGAGGTCAGGACTGTTGGGACAGGACAGCCTGGCATAACGTGCTGAAGTCTGACCAGGGGTGTGGACCATGTCTGCGCTGGCTGACAGCCTGGCACAGGGTCTGGAGGTGACGCAGGTGAGGAAGGCTAATGTCCATGAGCACCAGTTAGCCATCCCAGGTGACCCTCCCATGGGCCAACCCCCTTCCTGTTTTCTGTAATTCTTCACCTGTCTGACTCTCCTGAGCCCCTATTTTTCCCCTCTCCTTATTCCCTTGTCCTCCCTTTAAAATGCCCCTCACCTCTGTATGAATAAAAATTTGAGTTCGGATCTCTCTAGACTCATTTCCTTTTTGTAACAGTATATGGCTGATTAAAATCTGTCCTTACCACTTTAAATAGCGTCTAGCTTTGTTCTTCTTGGATATTAGGGTAGAATGTCAGCACCCAAGAGAGATGAAGAGGGTTTCCATGGTCCAGGAGGGGTGCCCCAGGGTAATGGTGCCAGAGCATGGGAAAGAAAGCAGGGAAGAATATACAATGGGGAAAAGACCCTCACTTCAATAAATGGTGCTGGGAAAACAGGACAGCTACATGCAAAAAAATGAAACCGGACCACTTTCTTATCCCATATACAACATAGATTCAAAATAGATTAAAGACTTAAATGTAAGATCTAAAACCGTAGAATTCCTAGAAAAAGACATAGGCAAAAGGTTCTCTGTCATCGGTCTTAGCAATATTTTTTAAAATCTGTCTCCTCAGGCAAGGGAAACAAAAGCAAAAATAAACAAATGGGACGATATCACACTAAAAAGCTTTTACACAGTGAAGAAAACTACCAACAAACAAAAGAGGCAACCTACTGAGTAGAAGATATTCACAAATGACATATCTGATAGGAAGTAAACACCCAAAATACATGAAGAATTCATACAATGCAATATGTTTTTTAAAAAACTAGGAATCCAATTAAAAAACAGGCAGAGGACCTGAACAGACATTTCTCTAAAGACATCCAGATGGCCAGGAGACACATGAAAGATGTTCAACATCACTGCTCATCAGTGAAATGCAAAACAAAACTATAGCGAGGTATTACAGCATAACTGTCAGACTGGCTATGATCAAAAAGATAAGAGATAACAGATACTGAAAAGAATGTGGATGGGAAAAAAGCCTCATGCATTGTTGGTGGAAATGCAAATTGGCACAGTCTCTACGAAAACAGTACAGCAGTCCCTCAAAAAATTAAAATAGAACTATCACAGGGGCTTCTGGGTGACTCAGTTAGTTGGGCATCTGACTCTTAATCTCAGCTCAGGTCTTGATCTCAGAGTCATGCGTTCAGGCCCCATGCTGGGGTCCATGCTAAAGAAACAAACAAACAAACAAAACAAAATAAATAAATAAACAAACAAGCAAACAAAGAATAGAACTATCACAGACTCCAGCAATTCTATTTTGAGGTATTTACCTGAAGAAAATGAAAACACCAATTCAAAAAGACACATGCATCCTTATGATTTGTAGCGTTATTTACAACAGCCAAGATATGGAAACAGCCCAAATGTCCATTGACAGACAAATGGATAAAGAAGATACGGCATATTTACACAACAGGATATTACTCAGCTATAAAAAAGAATGAAATCTTGTCATTTGTAACAATGGGGACGGAGCTAGACGCTAAATGAAATTAAGCCAGGCTGAGAAAGACAAACACCAAATGATTTCACATATCTGTGGAATCTGAAAAACAAAACAAGCCAACCAACACCACAAAAGAGAACCAGATTCAGAGATACGGAGAACAAGTGATGGTTGCCAGAGGGAAGGAAGGTGGAGGGATGGAAGAAACAGGTAAATGGAATTCAGAGGGATGATCTTCCAGTTATAAAATAAATAAGACGGAGGGATATAATGTACTGTATAGAGAATATAAGAATAATATTGTAACAATTTTATATGGAGACAGATCGCAACTATGCCGTGACCATTTTGGAATGTACATATATATCAAGTCACTACATTTTTTTTGAATCATATGCTTCATACCTTAAACTAATACAACATTGTATGTCAATTATTCCTCATAAAAAATTATATAGATAAAAATAAACAACTGACTTACTAGAGTAAAACTAGAAGGGGCATCTGGGTGGCTCGGTCAGTTAAGTGTCTGCCTTTGGCTCAAGTCATGATCTCATGGACCTGGGATCGAGCCCCACGTTGGGCTCCCTACTCAGTGTGGAGCCTGCTTCTCCTGCTCCCTCTGCCCCTCCTCCTGCCCATGCTCTCTCTCTCTCTCAAATAAAGAAATAAAATATTGAAAAAAGAATAAAACTAGAGCATATGTATTTAAAGGCATAAAGAATAAAAGGATACTAACATTAATCTATTATTTAAATTTGTTCTGGAAATTCTAAGGGCCATGAGTCCAGAAGGGGGGAAAAAAAGAGAAAATATCAAAAGGGAGGAAAGAAAATTATTATTATTATTATTTGCAAATAATGTGATTATCTACCTAGAAACTAGAGAATTAACTCCCAAACCATCCGAAGGAGACAGCTTAGCTACAAGTTAAATTTTTCAGTTAAAAAATAAATATATTCAAACAATACCTTCCCTACATCCCAGCCCAAATATGTAAGAAATTACAATAAATAAAAACACATTCAGGAACTATAAATTAAATTTTGTTAAGAAATGTGTACTAAATACAGGAAGGAAAGTGCAGCACTGGACTCCAAAACTGAACCCATATTCATCATGGCGGGGGGGACGGTCTCGATATGTACTCTTAAGGGAGAATGTGCTGGTCCAGGGAACTTAGCTTCTCCCAAACAGATTTAGTGCAATCTAATGCAATTAAATTGCAATTTGGTGCCATTTAAATACTGCAGTTCAGCCTTTATTATAATGGCCCAATGATTAGAAACTTTCCCAGGAGAATAAACAGCTGATATTATACAATATCATCTTCAAAAATACAAATGAAAAATGTTTGGTCTGGTATTTACATATATTAAAAATTTAAACCCATCTATATATATATATTTTTAAAAGATTTTATTTATTTATTAGTCAGAGAGAGAGAGAGAGACAGCACGGGCAGACAGAGTGGCAGGCAGAGGCAAAGGGCAAAGCAGGCTCCATGCCGAGTAAGGAGCCCGATGTGGGACTCGATCCCAGGACACTAGGATCATGACCTGAGCGGAAGGCAGCCGCTTAACCAACTGAGCCACCCAGGCATCCCATAAACCCATCAATATATTACACAACAGGTCCCAGTACCATCAGATCTTAAACTCTGTATTAAGCCCAGAAACACATATAAATACATATAAGTTTGTTTTACCAAAAGTTGGTATTTTAAGTCAGAGGAACAAATGTGAAGTATTTTAAAAAAAAATGATGTGGTTAAAACTCACTGGTTTGGGAAACAAATCCAAATCCCTACTTCAGCTGTCCACTAAACATCTGTAAGTGAAGTAAAGACGGTAAAGAAACCATCAATCCCCAGGAACTCTTCTTTCCCTGCTTTCCCCTCTGTGTGAGCTCGGACTCCTTGATGGTGGCAAGGCCGGGGCGCTGCCCTAATTGGCTGACACAGCGATTTCCAAAGCTTGTGGGAGTAATACAGAGGAGTCTGCAATCACCCTTTGTACACCTGAAACTAATACAACCTCGATGCTAACTCTACTGGAATTAAAATTTAAAAAAAAAATAAAAAGGAAAGAAAAGTCAAAGTAAAAAGCTTGCAGGAGCTTAAACTCTGCCAACAGTCCTCAGTATCCTGCTGGGCGATATGCCAGGTGGCTGACAGTGTCAGAGGGAGAAGACACAGGACCGAGTTCACCCATGGGAGCCCTGGCGAGGGGAGCCTTTTCTGTCCCTCCAGTGGCTTCACTTTGTCCCCGGCTTCAGAGACAGCTGCAGAACAGCACCTCCTATTTCTGTTTACAGACCCCAACACATTCACCGCAATCTACTGGTCCAATAAAATCCGTACATATCGACAACACATAACACGCGAAACTTTAGAAGATTCCAGGCTCACAGAACTCTGCCTTGTCATGGGCAAACTCTCTAGCCCAGTTTTTTGTTCTGTAGACCACGGGACAGCCTCACGGACAAGGCTCACCCCGCAGTACCAACAGTATCTAAAATCCTGTGCTGTCTTCGGAAGGTGCGCATTCCCCAACCCCCTAAAAAGGCAACTTCAACAAGAGGAAACAAGGAAAACCAGGGAACCACCTTAGGCCAGAACCTACAAGGGCTATATGCTAATTTTGAGACAAGGACCCAAAGAGAAGGTGACTGTCAACTCACAGCTGCCTGCCGGACTCCTGAGCTCGGCTCCTTCCTGGGGGGTTAGCTGGAGAGGGACCCTCGTCCGAGCGAGGGCTGTGGTGCTCAGTCAGCGAGCATGGAACCCCCGCCCACCGCCCGCCTGCCATTCAGCTGCCCAGACTCTTTGGCCGCATGCGCTCTGGGCCGGCGAGGGGGAGACGCCTGACTAAGACTCCGCCCTTTCCGGTTTGCCCCGCAGCTTCTCCAATCAAGACCCGCGGCTGAGGTAGACCAACCGGAACAACGTGTCCGCCTGGACCCGGGACTCACGGACGATGCTGCAAACCGTTAAACACGCAGGTTGTTGAAGAAACCTTCCATTCTCCTCTCAGTGCAGACAGACTCAGAGCGGGGGGCCATGGGAGACGCTTCCTGAGCCACCCCGCTCCCTGAAAGGCCACCAAGGTAAGCGAGAGACGGGAAATTGCCCCCGGGGGGCTGTGTGGGGAATTACAAAGTGAGGCCGACTCGTCCCAGCGGGAGAGAAGTTACTAGAAAAGTCAGTGTGTTCACCGGTGCCTGCTGATGAAAAATGGAGGCATTTTCAAAGATTTCACCAGAGCCTGGAAACACAACCAGCATTTAACATATGCCGCAAACCGGAGTTACTAGCGGCTGGCCAGGGGGCAGGCGTGGGAGGACCACAGAGATGCGGAGGACACTGTTTGGAGGGGAGAGGAAATCAAATGACAGAACATGCAGTCTGTAAGGGTAACACAAGTTTAAGCTGTTGGCTTAAACTCTGCAAAAGAGGCAGCTCTCAGAGTGGGTGAAATATTTGTAAGAAACATGTATTAAGTGAAATGACTCAGGAAGGTAAATTTAAAGTGAAAGTCTGTACCTGAGAATCTGGAACCAGCACACACACAAATTTGAGATCATTTCCTGACGTGAAGGCAGGTGCTTAACTATCTGAGCCACGCACGTGCCCCCCTGTCCCTCGGATTTAGTTCTCATCCTCCTGCATTCTGTGGTGTATTTCTTACAAAACAGTAGCTGTCTTCCCAGGCTTGATTGCACCCAGTTGGTGTTCACAGAAAGACCTTGGTGGTGGTGTGTTCTTTCATCAGGATGTACACAATATGTCTGAATCTCTCTCTGTGATGTTAACAGCTGTTGATTCGCAAATCTGGATCCCTTCATTCCCTGCAGTTTGCAAACTGAGGATATTCTACCAAGACCAATTCTTATTTCTGTATTAGCTGAGATAATCCTACAAAGAGACACATCTACTCTTTATTTACCACAGAGTTTCAGGAAGAAAGGCACAATACTGGATTCTCTTTCGACCTTTAATGGACCCTTTGTTTCCGGTATTCATTCTAGTCGGGGTCAAATCCGTGGGTAAATTCTCAGACCTCATGCGGTTTGATCCCTTGGTAGTGTTTGCCAGGGGTTCTCAGGCGCGCCTTTTTCATTTCTTTTCTGAGCTAGCACATTTCTTCCAACGTTCTCCCTGCTCCATCAAGCGTCCTTCCCATCCCCTCGAAAGCGTCCCCTTGTCAGAGGCCCTGACTCCCAAATTTCTATGTCCTGGACCCACTCTCTCCCCAGAATCCCAGAGCACCTCCTCCTCGGGGCTGAATGTCCATCAGGACACCAGAGAGTTTTAGACTTGACATGGTCCCCTTCTTCCCCCAAATCTGAACTTTTCCTCACCTTAGTACCCTGTCACCCTCAACCCCACCCTATCCTGCACCCCCAGTTTCAAAATCTGACCTCAAGCTGATCACCGCTTACCTTTAGAGGCGTGTGTGTTCTTGTCTGTCTTTAGCCCAGTCCTGAATTTCTGCTTTTCCAAACACGAGACAAAAAAGTAGGCATATCACGTCAATGACTGCCATCAGGAAGAAAATTTTGAACCAGGCAGATTCTGGATCCTGAGGAATTATAGTGCAAAGTGATTATAAATTAATGGGCTTGAGGTATGTTGTAACACTTCTGGTATAATATTAAAAATAGTATAGGTTCAACACAGGTCACTTAATAGACATGGAAAAACACGCTCATAAGGAGCAAAAAATTGATAATTTCACTCTATAAAGATAACTATCATTTATCTTTCTATTTTTTAAAAAGATGTATTTGAGAAAGAGAGGGAACATGTGGGTGGGGGGAGGTGCAGAGAGAGAGGGACAAGCCAGCTCCTCACTGAGCTCAGAGCGGGACATGGGGCTCTGATTCCAGGACCCTGACGTCATGACCTGAGTTGAAATCAAGAGTCAGATGCCTAGCCAACCAAGCCACCCAGGTACCCTCTGTCTTTCTACTTTTTTTTTTTTTTAAATTTTATTTATTTATTTGACAGAGAGAGAGATCACAAGTAGGCAGAGAGGCAGGCAGAGAGAGAGGAGGAAGCAGGCTCCCTGCGGAGCAGAGAGCCCGATGTGGGGCTTGATCCCAGGACCCTGAGATCATGACCTGAGCCGAAGGCAGCGGCTTAATCCACTGAGCCACCCAGGCGCCCCTGTCTTTCTACTTTTTGATTTATGTCTATGTACATATAATTTTTCATGTATAAAAATAACATTATAATGTACATAGTGCTGAAGCCAGAAATGCATTGGTTTTTTATTTAGAAATATAAACATGTTTGCATATCAAGAAATATTTGGCTATATCATAACCTTTATGACTGATTAGTAATCCAGACTTTAGATTTATAAAATTTGTAAAACATCCCTTCTTTCTTTACATTTAAATTGTTTTTCACTTTTTGCAGCTATAAATCTGAATATCTTGGTAGTTAATTACATATCCATCAATGCTTTTGAATAAAATTTATCAAATACCTTTTCCTTATATATAACATTTTCTCTTTAACCCTACCAATGTGATCAGTTTCATTAATAGATTTTGTAATATTGAGCCACTTTTACTTTCCTAGACAATGCCTTAGTTAATCATGGTGTCATAGGCTGGTAGAGTCTGCACACTGGTGATTTATTTCATTTTGCATCTATATTCAAAGATGACATTGAATTTTAATTATGTCTGAGATTTGTTTACCATTTTGCTTTTTACCTTTTTTATCAGCCCAGATTAAATTTTATGTAGTTAAATGTATAATGCATCGTGATTGGGTTTAAGGTGTCTGGTACCAAGCTTTTGAAGGATGTCCAACCCAAAGTTTATCTAATTACTAAGTCTTGTTTTACTTTAGTATCTTCTTTGTTTCCTTTCTTCACTTACATTTTTTACCATCTAGAATTAATTTTGGGGTCAGAGTATAATTGTATTTTTGTATTTTTATATAAATAAGATATAATTGTATTTTTCTACAAGTGGACTTCCCACTATGTTTTTTAAAAAAATAAATCCATCTCCTCTGGTTTGAAATGAAGCTTTATCATACAGAATGTATTTTTTTGGAACTTGGATCAAATCATCATCAGTTTTATTTAAAATATAATTAAGAGTACAGGTGCCTGGGTGACTCAGTCAAACTTAGTTTGACTCTTGATTTCTGCTCAGGTCATGATCTCAGGGTTGTGAGATCAAGTCCCACAAATGGCTCCATGCGGGGTGTGGAGCCTGCTTAAGATTCTCTCTCTCCCTCTCCCTCTGCCCCTCTCCACTCCTACTTGCTCTCTCTTTCAAAAAGAAAATTAAAAATTGGAAAAACAAAATGTAATTAAGAGTAGACATTGAAAAAGTAAAATAATGTTTCCTTCAGCTAAGACATTAAATATATTTAATTATAGCGATTTCTCTAAAACATGCCAAGCTTGACAGGTCATTGGCAAACAGAAAGTCAAGAAAAGGACCAAGATGTGCCCAGAAATTTAATGATAAATAATAGTTTTCAATACTTTTAAGTTAATAGAATTCATTGTGATTTGGACCTGAACTCCAACATAAAAACTTGATATGCCTCCCTCTTCATCCAGTTTTACTGTGTTGCTTTAAAAGGTGTGCAGTTTCCTTCATATGGAGTTTCCACAGTTTTCAGTGTTTTTCCCCCATAGGTACTTTGTTTTTTTATTTTTTATTTTTTTTAATTTTTTTTTCAGCACCCCATAGGTACTTTGTAATATTGGTTGATACTGTGGTTTAGATATTTATATGATGTAATATCTTAACTTTGATTCCCCGCCCCGACGGTCTGTTCTCTGTGTATAATGTTACTTTGTTCTTCTGCATTCACATTGTATATACCTGTAACTTACTTTTCTTGACCAATTGTGTTAGATAGACATTTAAAAGGGTATACAAATAATGATATTAATTTCTGTTACAGGTTGAATACATGAGTGTCTGGCTCTTGCACCCATGATGTGTTTTGGTCAGCCCCTAAGCCCCATGAGGTTTCTGTGTCATTTTTGCCATTTATAGCTGGAGTCACCAGGACGTAGAGAAATGTTTCTGGGGTCTCATACCTCATAAGTAGTGGAGTTGAGATTTGGAATACACACCGAATATATTTTTATGAATATGAATATATTTGTATATTAATATATATATTCATATATATATAAATGAATATATATATCCAGTTTTCCCAGATTTTTAGCATAGAGTTGTTCTTAATGTTCTTAGCTTTTAATCTATGTCTCCAAACAAAATGAGCCACCCGGGCACCTCTGCTCTGCCTTAGCCACTGGGAGTGCCTAGAAGACGAGCTCTCCCCAGTTAGCCCAGTGGCTGACTGGAGACGGATCTACGAGCTGAGAAGGGAAGACCTCTATAGTTTTGGCTGCTGGGGTTTGGGGTTGTTAGCAGTGCCGCTGTGTCTGTCTAATTCATCCAGTGGATTCCTAATTTTGTTTGTACAGTTTTCCATTTTCAAACTTCAGTTTTAGTCCTTTTTTCCTCACATATTCTATGTGACTTCCTGTAGTCGGAGCCTCCTACAGAAACTTCCAAGCTTCACTTATCCTTCCCTGTGCAGTGCACGCGAGCTGTTGGTACCAGTTGTCTTTGGGGTCCCCGTTCTCCTGCCACTGTTGTTTGCTCTTTGTTCTGCCACTTTTCCCCGCTTTTGCTGTGTCTCTTTCACGTGCCTGGTTATCTTTTGTTGTGTGCAGGAGATTGCACTTAAAAAAACTATTTCTAGGGACAGTCGGGTTGGTGATGCCTTTGCCCGAAAGTGCTGTTTTTGATGGCTTCCTCAGACTCCTCTGGGACACTGGTAAGTCTGAAGCCCCTTAAAGTCAGGTTGGCTATGTTCCGGTCTGCCCTAATGACTCAGAGCAGGCCGAGTGAGGACTGGTGTATTCCTCTTCACCTTTACTCCTTCCATGCAACTCTTGGAAGGTCTCGGGCTAAAACAAGAGTTAATATATCAGGGTCCTTGTGCTTGGCAGGTCCTCAAAAGCTGCCCCAAAATCTGCTTTCCTCAGCCCAGTGGAAAATACCCTATAGTCTTTTGCATAATTCTTTCAGTTTCTGGCTTCTCCTACATCTTGCCTGTTAAAGTTTTTCATCTCTCTGGTTCTCTGAAGCTTCACAGAAGACTCTCAACATTTTTCCAACCTTGTAAATTGCTTTTACTAAGAGAATTGGCCCAAATCACTTACTCTCATCAGTGGAATCAGAAACTTCACTAATTCTCTTGTTAGCTGTATTTCATATGAAACTTTTTATTTTGATTTTTTAAATTTTTTATTGCCAGAGGATAGATTTAGTTTTTTGTCAGATCTTATACCTCTTATTTATATTTGCAATCCTCTTTTTGGCTTTAAACATCTGCATAGATTTCCAGTAACTCTGAGTATCTGATGCTAAGGTTCTTTTATCCTCTCACATGACACCTTATTTCTTCACGTGTTTGTTATTTGATTGACTGTAAAATCATTCTCACTAAACCTTTATGCATGAGAAAACCCTAGAGTATGAATTTAGGGTGAGTTTCTCCAGAAAAATCTTACTTGCTTCTACTAGACCTTGGCGGACTACTCGAAATTCAATGCTGGGCTTACAGCGTTGGAAATAGAGTTTGAATTTGGGCCTCAAACCTTTGTGAAAATTGCATTGTTCCAGATGTCCAGAAGAGTCTTTATTCGGTTTTTCCTCTCCCTTTGAAGCTGAGGCTGAGACAGACAAATTTCCTTACTGGGCAGAGATAGTTTTGGGCTATCTGGAGGTATATTTCCTCCCACCTTGTGGAAGTCAGCAGAGAAGTTAGCTCATCTCACAACTTTTGGAAGTCCACTCAGCACATGCAAGTGAATTAAATGGAAGAACAAGCTGAGTGGGCCCTATACTGAGGAGGAGAAATCAGCTTGGTCTCTTGGAACACTGCTTTTCTATTGAGACCACTTCTCGGACCAGGGGGATTCCATGGTTATAGTGATTTTCGTGCCTTTCTGATACCATAAGTACATGGAACATGATGGTGGCAGGTGTCCTTCTTTAGGAAATTTGGCTGTGGTGAATGCAAACCATCTCTCCTTAGCCCAAGTCATAGATAAGGAGCATGTGGAAGAATTGTGTAGACATTGCTACTTCTCAGCTCATAGCTTTTCCTCCAATAAACCAAGTTTGCCTGTAAGCTACATGGTACTGTGGTGTGAAGGTATAGTCTTTTGTGATTACAGATTTTTGCCAGCATTTCCAATCTGACTTTTGTTTGTTTGTTTTTTGTTTGTTTTGTCTTGTGAGTGGTTTGGGGATATTATCTCTTATTCTTGGTTTGTTCATCAGAGCTGAAGCGGCAGATCGCCCAGCAAGGGCTGTTGCACCCGGAAGAGCACAGGGCTTCATCGAGCTTTGACCTCTCTGGGATCAAGCTCTTCCTTCATTAGTCATCTCTGAAATTTTCTTTTACATCTTTTTCAAGATCAGGTATGCACTGAAAATGATTGTTTCAATTTGTTAGGGCATTTTGATATCCTTAAGAGAAGGATTTCAGGTAACCTTGTCCAGGACACTTGTTGAAACACAAGCTGGCCTTTATTTATTTATTTATTTTGCCTTTGTTTACTTTTTATTTATTTTTTTAATTTTATTTTATTTTTTCAGTGTTCTAAGATTCATTGTTTATGCACCATACCCAGTACTCCTTTAGAGAAGGGTTTCTTTTCATCTCTAATTCTATTTGCTCCTGATTTTTCATTCCTTTTCTAACAAAACTGTATCTTGTTACTTATATTACCATTCACCTAGCCAAATTCCTGCTTGGATCAAGCCACATGCTCACTGTTAAAGATCACAGAGGTCCATTTCTGTTCCCAAGACCAATGACTAAAATGTTCCCAGCACAATTACTTGATATCCAATGAGAAAGAAATTACATTATCTATCGATTTGGAGGGATGCCTGATCTGACTAAGGTTAATGTGAGCGAATATCTCATTACTCATCTCCTGCTGATGTCACATCTACAATTGTTTGTATCTATATTGCTTTCTTTCTCTGTATAAGTAATATTAGAAAAGCAACCACCCATGCCTGGAGCTTTCTTACCTGATTAAGGATCACGCCACACAGAGTAGAAGAAGTTAGTCCTCCTATCATCCCAATTAAAGTTGTAACTCCTTTAAGAAATCCGTAATAACTATGCAAAAAAGAATTGACAGGACACAGATATAAAGTCAGACACTTGCTGCAGGAAAAGCCAACCTAACGAAATGAGGTTTAAGAGCAGTAACTGTTGATTTCCTGAATTTTGCATCCCTTCTCAAATTCCATTAAAATGTTGAAAAATGATGTGTATGGAGGTAACTTTCTGGTTTCAGTACAAAGTTAGAAAGGTTGGTTTTAACAGTAAAAATGATTCAGAAATTGAGAAAGTGAGAGCCTAGTGGAGTGAAAGCCCGCACAATTAGGAAATCTGTGGATCCAGTTGAGAAAATCAAGGTGATGTTTACTGGTGATAGAAACTGGTTTAGAGTCAATGCAAAAGTGAAGGACTCTGTTCACCCAGTCTCTTCCCACAGCCCCAGAGCTACTGGTCACAGTGATTGCTCCCAGTACATTGATGAGGAAGCTGGGAGCTTAGCGTCCAAGCAACTGTCCGTGGCCAGTCCTGGGTACCCAAACCCAGCTCAGCAGAAAGCAGGGAAACCATGGAGAATGATCAATAGAGTAAGGGTCAAATCCATCAGCCATAGAGAACAAGGAGGTGCCTTTTGGAGAGCAGAATCTCTGTCTTACCAAGAGATTAGTTCTCTCCAGGTGCACGCGGGGGTGGGGAGTCTTTGCCTTTCCTGTTCAACAGATTTTACCATTAAATGTTCTGTTTTCTTTTCTTCCAAGAGTGAGGGTTTTCTGTTTTGTTTTGGTCTGCTCATTTCATTTCCCTAGGTCTATTTTATTCCTGTTCTGTTTTTACCTATTAAGTACGGGAGGTAGTAGTTTGTCTATTAGTTTCTCTGTCCCTTAATCAGAGAGGCATCATGTACGGACTGCATGTTGAACTGTATGGGGTCACGGGGTGGAAATTTGATTTGATTTTTAGGGGGAGCTGGAGTGTGTTCTAATGTATAAAGAAGAACATTTATGGTTATTAGCAATGACAGAGTAGATTGGTACAGAAACCACCAGTTGTCCCCAGAATTTATAGTTCCCCTTTTCATTTTAGCAATAGGACCCCTAAGGTTTTTGTGGGAATTGGGCTACATATGCCTTTTGTGAGCCTCTGTCACATTTGCCTTCATGAACCCCTTTCCCCAGAAAAATATTAAAAGTTATATTTATGACTGTGTATATGTGTGTTGATATACATTTCAGTTTCATCAAAATTGTCAGACTTACTGGCAGGAAGTTGCTCATAATATTCTGTTATTTCTTTTTCATACTCTAAACTTACCATAATACACATCTGTCATTACTGATACTGATAATTTTTCTCTATTTTTCTTTTCTTTCTTTCTTTCTTTCTTTCTTTTTTTTTTTCTTAAAGATTTTATTTATTTGACAGAGATCACAAGTAGGTAGAGAGGCAGGCAAAGAGAAGGGGGAAGGGAGGCTCACTGCCCAGCAGAGAGCCTGACCAGGGCCGTGGGATCATGACCTGAGCCGAAGGCAGAGGCTTAACCCACTGAGCCACCCAGGTGCCCCTATTTTTCTTAACCAGTTTTCATTATTTCATTACTTTTATTAATTTCCAAAGAACCAACTTTTGACATTGATGATTTTATGTATAATTTTTTGTCCTGATCTTCATAATTTGGGGGGGAGGGTTAATTTGCTGTTTTTCTAGCTACTTGAGATAAGAAACACGGTTATTGATTTTAAGACTTAACTGTTTCTCAATACATATGTTTAAAGCTATCCATTTCTCTCTCGGCATGATTTTAAAAGCATTCCATATGCTTTGAAATGTCCTACTTCATCATGATTTAGTCAAAGTATTTTCTAATTCCAATTGTGATTCCTTTGACTTAAGTATTAGTCTCAAAGCAATGGGGGTTATGTATCTTTTGCTTTTGATGGCAACCTTAATTCACTGGGATCAAAGAATATATTCTGAATAATTTCAAGAATTTAAATCCATTGCAGCTTGCTCTGTGACCCAGCGTATCACCAATTTCAACAACTGTCCTATAGGCAAGTGAAAATAACTTAAATCCTCTCCTTGTTGAGTGAAGTGTGGTCTTCCACATATGTCAATTAGGTCAACTCTGTTCATTTTTGTTGCTGTTTTAGTCATCCATATCCTTACTGATTTTGTATACCTGTTTTTGTCCAAGCCATTGAAAGAGGTTATGAAGAGTTCTTCCTACATTGTAAATTTGTCTGGTTCTTTGAATTCTGTCAATTCATAATGAACATTAATTAAAGCTGTGTTATTGGATTCAAACAGATATAATTCTGATATTTTTCTTTCCACCATTATGAATTAACACCCTTTATTTCTAGTGGTATTCCATTTTTTTCAGATACTAATGTAGTTATTTCAGTTTTCTCTTGGTTAATACTTGCTTGGAATGCTTCTTTATATTCTTTCATTGCATCCTTGCTATATCCTCATGTTTAATGTGTGTCTTTTATTTGCAGCATAGAGCAGCATTTCCTTTATTTTTGACTTTGACAATCTTGATACTTAGAGTATTTCATCTATATTAAGTTAATATAATTACTGATATACTTGTGATTATCTGTTCACTACTTTTTGAACTTTTTCATATTCCATTTTTTCTTCTAGATTCATCCATTTTATTTTTCCTTCTATGGTTTCCTTCTATTATTTCAACTGTTCTTTTCGAGCATTGAAGATGTTATAACATGTGCTTTTTACTTAAGTTTATTATACATTGTACTTTTAGTATTTTCTCTATTTCAGAGCTTAGAACATTTTTAAGTTTTTAATATTTTAACATTTCTGTTTATCTCCCTTCTGCTCCTTGCATTATTTCATCCTGTATTTTAGTTCCTTAATGCAATTTGTTTAGATATGCATTTCAACTCACAAGTTACTCTCTGTTGTTTTTACAGATCAATGGTCTCTGTAATTACACACATACTCACCCTCCCTGATTGCTCCACAGTCCTTCTATCATATTCAGATTTCAGTAAGGATTTCTTTTTACCCAAACATTTTCTTTTAGTATCTCTTTTTTTTTTTTTTTAGATTTTATTTATTTATTTGACAGAGAGAAGATCACAAGTAGGCAGAGAGGCAGGCAGAGAGAAAGGAGGAAGCAGGCTCCCTGCGGAGCAGAGAGCCTGATGCGGGGCTCGATCCCAGGATCCTGAGATCATGACCTGAGCCGAAGGCAGCGGCTTAATCCACTGAGCCACCCAGGCGCCCCTCTTTTAGTATCTCTTTTAGTGAAGATCCACTAGTGACAGTTTTTCTGTTTGTCAGAAGACATTTTTATTTTGCTTTGATTTCGAAGAATATTTTCAATATTTCAGGCATAAAATTCTAGGTTGACATTTATTTATATTTTAGCATGTTATAGAGTTCGTATCATTATCTTATGGTTTTCATGGTTTCTGTTGAAAAGTTAGATGTCAGGCTTATTTATTGCTACTTGAAAGTGACATGCCTTTTTGCACTAGTTCCTTTTAAGATTTTTTTCTTTTCTTTGTTTTTTAGCATTCCTACTATATGTGTGTGTGTGTATGTGTGTATAATATATTGTATGTTATATATTAATATGTTATGTATTTTGTATTGTATGTATTTATATATTATATATTATAATTTACATTTCATCGTGTTTTAAAAAATTTACAGAGCTCTGCGTATGGATGGTTTACTGTCTCATTACTTTTGGATTATTTGGGGCGGCTTTCTCTTAAAATATTGCTTATGTTACATTTTATCTTTCTTTTCCTTCTGAGACTCAAGTACAAATTTGTTAGCCTTTTTACTTCATTCCACATTTCTGTTATGCTCTTTTGTGTTTTTTCCTGTGTATTTCAGTTTAGATATTTGTTTATGATATGTCTTTCTATTTACCAATCCTATCTTCTCTTGTGGCTAATTTGTCATTAAACTTATCTATTAAGATCTCAGTTTCAGATATTTTATTTTTTCAGTTCTAGAACTTCTATTTGATTGTTTTTATAGATTCTAATACTGGTCAAGTTATTTATCTTTTCTTCTCATATCTTCAGTTTTTCCCCTGGTTTCTTGGGTATATTAATCGTAGATATTTCAAAGTTTTTCTTTCCTAGTAACGTTAATATCTGTTTCAGTTGTAGGACTATTTTTTCTTTTTCTTTTTTTTTTTAATTTTATTTATTCATTTGACAGAGATCACAAGTAGGCAGAGAGGCAGGCAGAGAGACAGAGAGAGGGAAGCAGGCACCCTGCTGAGCAGAGAGCCCCATGCGGGACTGGATCCCAGGACCCTGAGATCACAACCTGAGCCAAAGGCAGCGGCCTAACCCACTGAGCCACCCAGGTGCCCCTAAATGCATATGACGGTGTTTAAGAGATCTCTATTTCTACCTCCCAGCCTTTCTAGTTTTAGCAATTTTACTACTACTACTATGAAATTTTACTTTCATTCCGTAGTTGGAGAAATAAACAGAATCCTCAGTGTCAATAATCCTGAGTGCCTTGACAATTCCTGTGAAAACCATTATACATCCATAAGTTAGAGCAGTTCTTCTGATCTGAGAGTACGTGGTAACGTTTTATGGTCTAATCCTCATACCATTCAGTCCTCAAACAGTAGGTATGTGATGTGGAGAGTGAAAACAAAGGTTGTTCTAATGCAGAATAATTTTCTGGACAACAATGAGCTCTAAATTGGCTTATCCTTCAGCCCATGGTAAGAGCCCATGCTAAGAGACCTTGTGAAAGTTTAAATAGCCATTAAAGTAGAATTTCAGTTTTATTGACAATCAATTTTTATTGACTTCATATTTTGGCATACTATATTTAGTAGAGCCCAAATAAGATTCTGATGTCTGAACTCTACTATGGAGGGAAATTCCAAGGGTGTACAATCCATCCAATCAGTCAGAAATAATGAAAAGCAGTTAGTCTTTTTTGGAGCCTCGGTTTAAGAATTTCAAGGCAATGACAGGTTCTTCTTAATGCATTACATAACAACTCTTCAGAGTTCTCTGTGCTTTTCTGCTCTTACTGTCCACCAAAGTGATGGCAGCCACTCCATTCTCGGGTCTCTGTCTCACTCAATCTTATTTCTCAAACAATATCTTCACAAAATCACATATATGTTTCTTTTTCCTTCCAGATTTTTTTCCTGCCACCTTTGTTCTGCTCCAACCTGTGTAATCCCTGACAGACTCTTTAGTTCTAACAAAGACTGAATTTCCCTAAGAGGACAAATTAGAAATTTATTCTCTAAGGGAGCTGTCTGTAATAGGCAAGGGAGGTATATAATTAGGAACATGTCTTGCTTGGTCTCTCTCCCATTAATAAATAATAGTTTAAGCAATACAAATAGGTATGGTTGACCTATAACACACATAGGCCCTAAAGATCGAGGATGAACTAACTTAAGAGACTAGGAATTTTTTCCAGTTTGTATCTTAGTGTATTTATTCTCTCTGACTCTACAAAATTACCTGGCTGATAGGGAATTTGGTTCCATCGGGAAGATGCGATTCAGACCAAGCCCTGTATAACTCAAGCCATTGCTGGTTAAGATTATTTCACATCCTACTGACCAGATGCTAGCAAATAGCCCTGTTGATGGAGTGAGTACAGCTAGTCAGCCGTAGAAGCAGACATACGTAGGTGTGAGTACTCAGTGCTTATTACTGTGTAATTTACATAAATTCTTTTCTTGGTCTTTTGCTTCCCCACCCATACTATGTGGGTAATACCTCATTTACACTGGGATATGACAGGCACATAAAAAGTACTCTGTAAATCCTAGCTACTTGTAATTTCCTTTCTCTATTTCTGTACACATTATTTTTTTAAAGATGTGTTCATTTGTTTTAGAGAGAGAGAGCATGAGCAGGAGGGGCAGAGAGAGAGGGAGAGAGAATCTCAAGCAGACTCTGCACTGATCATGGAGCCCCATATGGGCCTCAATCCCAGTACCCTGAGATCATGACCTGAGCCAAAACCAAGAGTCGGATGCTGAACCGATTGTGCCATCCAGGAACCCCTATTTCTGAATACATTCTTGATTTCAAACTGCATATGGCTCAGTTGACACTGTGCTTTCTGTATCAAATAATCCTTATATATTTTGATATAATTCCAAGTAATCAGGATACCTGTGGGCATTTTAAAGGAGGGTCTTGGAACTGAACAAAACAAGTGAACTCATGTCCTCATTACTCTGGCAGTCACCTTGTGTAGATGTAATGGACAAGACTGTAAGAATCAAGATAAGTAGATTATTCATTGTTGATTTCACCTCTCTACCCCACGGCCACTGCTTTGCTAAACTTCAGAGAATTCTGTTCCTACTGGATCCTTGTTCTCCAGGACGACAAGTCCCATAAAGCATAATGTAAACAGTGCCCCCAGAGTTGTGCAAATGGCCAGACTGCTTCCATCTGTCACAAAAAAAAGTATCTTTTTCTTTTTTTAAAGATTATTTATTTGTTTGACAGAGACACAGAGAGAGGGGGAACACAAGCAAGGGAAGTAGGAGAGGGAGAGGCAGGCTTCCTGCCGAGCAGGGAGCCTCATGTGGGCCTCGATCCCAGGATTCTGGGATCATGACCTGAGTCAAAGGCAGAAGCTTAATGACTGAGTCACCCAGGCACCCCACTTAGTGTATCTTTAAAAAAAAAAAGCATCCCAGTAAAATCAAGAGATCTTTCCAGACAGATCTGGATTAAACTCCCAGGTAAGATCCCAAACCAGTGGTAAGATCTTAGGCTGACGAGTATCTGACCCTCAGTTTCCTTAAGTATTACTACCTGGTGGGTTGTCGTGAGGAGTCATAATATATAAACATGCATTCAGTAACAAGGGCAATGGGAAGCAGGTAACCCATATACAGTGTTTGCTATGGGCCAGGCACTGTTCTGTGTACTTGACCTAATTAACTTATTTCACTCTCTAATAACTCTATGAGGTAAGCATTCCCTTATCATTCCCATTTTATAGGTGTGAAACAGGCCCAGAGCAGGTAAGTAATTTGTTTGAGAGTGGTCATGCTGTTATTAAACTGAGCCTTCTGACTTTAGAATTTGTGCTCTGAATCACTGGGCTATATACTATATATATACACACATATATATATATCTGTGTGTGCGTGTATGAGTTGCAAACATTATTATCATTAGGTATGTAATGATTACTTACATTATATGAATGAACTATATTGATGCTACTTCTGGAAGCATTTTGGCTTGCTGGCCATGAACAAGAAATAGTTGGAATCTTAAAACACCCTTGAGAGCTTGGGTACAGGAAAGAGATTTGTAAAACCCTACCTGGGAGCAATATCCAAGCCATTTATGAGTACTCCGGCCATACAAAAGGCTCCTGTTGAACTGGCAAGTATCAGGAAGATGGTAATGCTAGAGAAGCTGAAACTCCAGTAGAGCAGGCACACGCTGAAGAAGGGAGGCAGGAGAAGTCCTGGGGAGTGATTCAGATACCACAATTAGGGGCATCCCAAAGACAGGGCAACGGGCCGCAAGGTGCTTGAACATCCCGGCTGTTCCTTACCTAGTGTGTTGAAGAGTTTCCGGATGGTAACTAAGCCGAGAATATTCCTGGACTGGAAGAAGTCTGTCAGGTGACCTGCTAGGATACCAAAGCTCCAGGCAAACAAACAGGGGATGGCTGACAGCAGCCCGTTCTGGGAAGTAGACATGAGGGTGAGTCTGATAGGTAGAGTCACCCCGACACTGAAATTAAGTGCTGAAAATTTGTAATTGCCATACAAGCAGCCATCAACGTGCAACCTCAGGATTCCCACTTGGGGCCACAGCACCCATAAGAAAGAGGAAAACAGTTCTGGGGTCAGGAAGAGTTGTTAGAGTCTGTCCAGTGTTCTCTTCCTAGTGTCACAGGACCTGAAAGTACTGGAGCATCAGGATCGGGAGACTGTAGTCGGGAATGGGGAAGACAGGCCCTGGGCATGATGGTAGAGCTAGTAAATGGCCATTGCAGACATTCGTATGGTGCTTGTTTGTCCCATTGCTCTTAACCCTTTCAAACCATCCATGATCTCACAGAGGATAACACTGAATCAGAGAGCTCCTGGCCCTGAGGCTGGATTACTGGAGGTTGGCTAAGGCATGGCACTTTGGGCATTCCATTTCTTATAGGGGTCTTTCTGGTTATTACGGCCTTGAACATAAGGTTCAGGGAAGAGTGGTTTTCCAAGTCGGACAAGCAATGAGAGTGCCCGTCCTTTCAAAGCAAAACCTGAGTCATGGGTTCTCAACTCAGGACTTGTTGCCTTATCCCAGGAAATAGATTGGTTGTGAGCTGGGAAGGATGTCATGGAAGGATCCCAGTCTCTGTAGGGAATGATGGTGTTAAACCTTAACTAATACTAATTAGAGTGATCATGCAGTGAATGGGAGGTAGGGAACCTGTGGGAACATGAGTGTGTCTGTTGTGGAAGGGCCAGATACAGTGCCTGCACCCTTTGTTCTGGGAAATCTTAATGTAAGAATTGGAGACAGTGAGTCTCCAGGTACAGAATGTCAGCTAAACAGTGTAGGGGCGAGCAAGAGCTAGGATTAGAGTCATAAGAAACAAAGAAATGAGAGAGTCCTTCATAAAGTTAAAAGGAGAACACAGGTTGACTTACTTCTTTTATATTCACACGAAGCTTGGAGTTGATAAATGTTGGAGTGTACAAAACCATGATGTTATTTGTCCAGTGAAAAGCAAAGGAACCTAAAGCAATGGCCCAGACTGGGAGAGACTTAATCATAGCTTTGATTGGCAGAGACTGTGTCCTTGAGCTGACCTGGAAGCAAAACAAAAACAAAAAACAAAACCCTTCAACTGTTAGCACATTAAGACAAGTGGGAACACGGTTTCATTCGTCACAGAATCTGGGAGATACCACAGTGGAGCATCTGTGTTCTACCTGCTGGTTGAGGGAGGACAAGATGTATTCCTTCTCACTGATGCTTATACATGGGTGGTCCTTTGGGTCGTCATAGAACAGAACAAACCAGAGAAGACTTAGGGCACAGCCACAAGCACCTATCAAAGCAGGACAGTTAGAATCGAAATTGCTTCTGTCTGTAGTAAGTCTCTTTCCCAAACTGGCATTTGTCATTATCGGTCAGAGAACCTGGACCTCCTCTTCTTTAGAACTTTGCAACAAGGCTTATGTTTTTGAAAGTCCTCTCTGGATCTGCAGCTGCCTCTGCTTACAGTGCGAGTTTTGGAGAGAGCATGGGAAGCCCTCTAGCCTCTCCTGATCGAGCCTCTGTATCCCTGCAGTCATCATAGTGGGACTCCCTGCTCTTAGGCCTTCATCTCTTTAGTTTCCCAATGTGTTTCCACCATGAGAATGTGGCACAGCCGAGCCCTCACAGGGCTTGACAATCACCTACCTTTGAGAGTTACGTCTTGGCCATGCTCTTAAGATTCAGCCCAGACTGGAGGGATTATACAAGTCCTCTGGGAGGAATCATGTGTTAGGACCAGGGAGTATGTACTACCCAGTCAGTCTTCTGGAAATGCATTCATTCATTTGACAAATATTAAATGCTCATGACGTTCCATTCGCTATTTTACATACTGGGGATGTAGCAATGAATAAAACACAAAAATTCTGTCTTCAGAGAGTTTACTTTCTAGTGGATGAGAAAGGGATGATGAAAAGTAAATAAGTAAAAGGTATTAAATGTCAGTGGTAAGAGCTATGGAGAGACGTTATGGGGGCGGGGGTGGCGTGGGGAGTGTCATGCTCAGTAAAGGCTGGGGCATGGATATGGGGCAAGGACATTCCAGACAGAGCAGAGAGTGCAGAAGGCCTAGGGCATGAGGCCAGTGTGACTGGAGAGGGAACAAGGGGATGGCGGGAAAGGTTGAGGATGAGAGGTGATAGGATCAGACCATGTGGAAACCTGGAACCACTGTAAGATCTTAGACTTTTACAACACTCTTTTAAACAGCATTAGAAGGATATTTCTACTGTATACTGTTTCCATGTCATTCTGTGACCTGAGTACCCAGTCCCAAGGCAAAACGTAAATGGAGAGAAGTGACTATCTAGTAAATACATGTGTAATATGTACATTTCAATATATTACTTCAGTTGACTCAGGAACTCATGTGGGACTGTTAGCTCTTTTCCAAAATGAGAATACGGATGTTCAGAAAGGTCCCATCCTTGCCCCGGGACACACAGTTAATAAGTGGTAATTGACACTTAGCATGAATTATATTTTTAGGGCTGGAGTACAGTCCTTGAGGAGCAGCCTAGGACAGAGCTTTGAAGAAAGACAAGAGTTAATGGAAGTAGAAGAGGATGAGTTTGCAAAAGACTGAGACAGAATGGCCAGAAGAACAGGGTCCACGGCAGGGATGGAGGCGTAGGCGCCACTGGTGTTAGCTGCGATTGAGAGCTCAGGTCAAACGTGGACCGCAGAACTTCCGTCTGGTGTATGGGGATGGAGGTTCGGCCAGCTCTAACACTTATGAGGCCTAGGGCCAAGACGAGACATGAAAATCCACATGAATGTTTAAGTTACAGATTTATTAAGAAACTTAAAGTATGTCTTCTTATCCTATGTTGACAAAAATGTAACTTCAAAATGACCTGGAGAGAAACTTCTGGTTTCTGACCCAGCATGTAAGGAACTGGATAGTCATCCCTCCCATCCTCGTGATAAAGATGTGGAACAAAGTAAAAATCAATAACTCTTCTTTGATCCGTGAGAAAATTGAGGTCGTAGGGCAAATTACTGTACCTAAAATTGGAGAGACAGACAGGTGGATACAGAGAATCACAACTTCCTGGAACAGAAGCCCAGAAGCAAAAAAATGCATGGGAAAAAGTACCAGGGTAAGAAAGCCGGGGAATTGATTAATCCTGGAAATTAAGCCGTAGGCTGTATGGACAAGTTTGAGAGTTAAAAAAATCTGGGGTGGGGGGAATCCTGGAGGGATCCTCATACTTTTGAGAGTTCTGCCTTCAGGGGACCTAGCCAGATTCTCACACTGAAGATCAGACAAAAATTCTTACATCCTTTTAGCAGGAAAAAGGAAAAGTGGCTGTTGTGAATTATGCCTAGAGCATTCTGTTCTTAACAAAGCCTGCTATGAAGGGAAACTACCAGAGTCTAACCAGCTTAAGTGAAAGGAAATACTCAACTGCTACTCCCTCCAGCTTCCTGTCTTACCTAATGGGGAGAACACTGGGAAGGACTTCTGAAGGTGAAGCCCAAAGGCACAGGCTCACCAAGACTGAGAGTAACCATAAGACTATAGAACACTGTCTTCCCCACAATCACCTTACCACCACATCAGCAGTTTCCCTGTATAAAAATGGGAATACAAATGGAAAAACTGCATGTGTCAAACCTTATTTAAGAATACTATTAAAAAAAAAGAGTAAATTGTAATCTCTGAAACTAGAGCTATAACAGACAATAAGAAATGCCTAATCCCTAGCAAAACCAGATAAACATAAAACCTCACATTGAAAGACTATTTCCGTTCCTCTTATCCAGTACATCTTATGGAGCTTTCAACAACAAAAAATCACAAGGCGGGGCGCCTGGGTGGCTCAGTGGGTTAAGCCTCTGCCTTCAGCTCAGGTCATGATTTCAGGGTCCTGGGATCGAGCCCCGCATCGGGCTCTCTGCTCAGCAGGGAGCCTGCTTCCCCTCTCTCTCTCACTGCCTACTTGTGATCTCTCTCTCTCTGTCAAATAAAATCTTTAAAAAAAAATCACAAGGCTTCCTAAAAGACAAAAAAATATAGTTTGAAGATAGCAAGCACTGGGACCGATTCAGAAATGGTGGAGATGTTGGAATTATCAAATCAAGAATTTAAAACAACCATGATTATATTGCTAAGAGCTCTTATAGAAGAAGGGGACAACACACAAGAATATATGATTTATGTAAGCAGACAAACTCTAAGAAGAAAATCAACAGGAAATGCTAGAAATGAAAAACACTAACCTAGAAATGAAAAATGCCTTTAATGAGCTCATCAATAGACTAGGCATGGCCAAGGAAGGAATTGTTGAGCTTGAAGAAATGTCTGTAGAAAATTCCAAAACTGAATTGCAAAGAAAAAGAATAAAAATGACAGGTATCCAAGAATTATAGGACAATTACAAAAGGTATAATATATACATATGACACTATAAGGAGAAGAAAGAGAAAGAACAGGAGAAATATTTGAAGGATTAATTAGAGTCTTCCAAAATTAATGATAGACACCAAACCACAGAGACAGGAAGCTCAAGAGAATACCAAAAGGGTAAATACAAAAAAATTTACACCAAGGCATATTATATTCAAACTACAGAAAATCTAAGACAAATTTTTTTTAAAGAAACCTGAGAAAGAATGAGGTTTAAAATTAGAATTCTTAGATTCCACTGGTCACAAATCCCTGGTCACTGTGGTCTGAGGCTTGACCTTCTGTTCCTACCCAGATCTGTTCCCACACCATAAGAAGTTTCACTTGGTTATTTGTTGAAATTCTTGCCTTCCCCATCATTCTCCATTTACATCTGCAAGCAGTTTTGCCTGCCTTTCGTTGGCCATGTCTAAATTCAGTGGATGTGCCGAAGAGTACTGAGAAGTCTGAAAAGCCATTGTGGTTTTTGAGCTAAAAATTTTGCAAGTGATGACTAAGAGTGATGGACATGGGCTCTGGACAGTGTATAATCTTGACCCCACAGACCACACAGAGGGCCTGGCTGGAGGGGGCCAAGAATGGGCTTATTGTGGAATCAGGGCAGCTCTGAGGGAAGCCACAAATGATCTTGTCAAGAGGTATCTCGATGATGGGACACATAGGTGACTCAGTCAGTTGAACGTCTGCCTTCAGCTCAGGTCATGATCCCAGGGTCCTGGGATCAAGTCCCACGTCAGACTCCTTGCTCAGAGAGCAGTCTGCTTTTCCCTCTGCCTGCTGCTCCCCCTGTTTGTGCTCTCTCTCACATACTCACAAATAAATAAGTGTCTCAATGGCAGAATGGGTCAGACACAAGTCGGAAGTTGAGAGGTCTGGAAGGGTGGGGTAGTAGGTAAGGACAGGATGAGCAGTAATTTCTACTGTTCAAAAAGAGGTGGCATGAGAGAGAAGGCAGGCAAAAGGGAACCATTTTTGAGATTTGAGGAGACTAGAGAAGTTTTGAGAAGTTCGAAATAGTCTTTGTGGAGGGAAGCTTAGCAGCCTGGACAGCTGTTTTAAGCACAAATGTGAGTTTATGATCCCATTTGCTCTTCTGGAAGTTTTTCTCCAGCAATTAGAAGCTTCTTGAAGGCAGACATTATTTTTTTCTTTAAAGTGGTGTGGATTTAGATTTATTTATTATTATTATTTATTGAGAAGAATAAAAGATTGAGAAGAACCTTCAGATGGAGCAAAACCATTTTGTTTTCCTCTTGCCTCTGCCACAAACCGGGGCTGGCCATTTGGCCTCTGTGGGCATGGTGTGGTGCCTCATGGAGACTTGTGGAGGCAGATGCCGAAATCCCTAACCTGCTACCCTATAAGCCTTTCCCCCATTCCAGCGCCTCCATTTGAAGCAGTTCATGGGAAAGCTGCTGACTCAGGACAACGCATAGTGCCTCTCTCTGAGCTTCCTGGAGCCACTCAGGAGAACAGCAAATGACATATGTCACTGTGCACATCTTTATGACATTGGAATATGAATATGCCATGAGTGTTGGAGGTCATCCAACCTCTGGTCAGCGCTGATGGGCAGCATTAATTATCGAGCTTGTCTTTCAAGGAGCGCAAACCTCAGCTCCCTGTTATTTCTCTGATTACTTTTAATTTTGTAATACAGAACAGGTGTGCATTTTTCTTCTATGCATGCTCTTTTTCCCAGGCGAGATAGTCCCAATTCTTGTGGCCCCCTTCCTGGTACAGGGTTTGGGTACTGTCACTATACTCATTATCACTTACTACTGATAACTAATTTAGTGATGAAAAGCAATGGCATTTGGAGGACTTGAGTCATGTTTCCACATTATGGCTTTGCCAATTGCTTGCAGTTTGCATTGGGTGTCTTCTGTTTGTCCCTCTAGACCCACTGTTCACGCTTCTGTATCCTGCTGTGGTCACAGATGGCGGGCTTGAAGGAACATCCCCAGGTCCTTATGCTTTCTGCTTTCTAGATTGATTTGGCAAGCAGCCCGAGAAGAAGGTTAAGGAAGAGAGTTGAGTGAGATTGGGGGGTCTTCCCTGACATATCTCCTTTGTAGCATTGCTTCAGTCTGTATGCTCCTTTTTATGAACAATAGTGGCTCATCCCTTTTCCCAAGGGCTTCCTATAAGGGGTATGGATCTCTAGTACCTACATGATAAACTTGCAGAGGTTATGTACAATATAACAGATACATAGTTCTGCTTGTAATGTGAAATTCATGAATGTTGCCTTCTCTCTTTCTTTCAATGAGGTTCATGATTTTAAATGCCATTAGCTTTATATAAATTATTACCTGATAGTTTTTACTTTTAATTTTGTTTCAATTCTGAATAATGACTGGGATGTTATAGAAAGAGACTTACCAAAAATGTAGAAGGCCATGGGCCAGCCCAGGGATTGGCAGATGAATCCAGTCACAAGCAGAACAATGAAGGACCCCAGCAGAACTCCTAATCAGAGGACACAAAGAATACCCCTAAGGAACACAGGCATCTGAGAATAGAAATAACGTAGCCTCACGGTAGCAATAAACAATTTCCAGTGAAATCATTCGTAAAGCAGAAAAAAATGAAATATTCTTTCCTTTTTTTTTCTGTTGTTTGAGATAAAGAAGGCTTTTCTTCATTCTAGACAGTTTCCATAACTTTAAAGCAAGGATGCTGGAAGATGGTTCCCAAAGCCCTGGACACTTCAAAACACACATCTTTTACAGGTCAAGGAGAACATGACAGAATGGCATGGCAGCAGGATTCAAACACTCTAGGCCTTACGTCATTACCTGATAGACTCAGGGAGGTGAGTCGGCCTCGTTCCAAGGGAGGAGCCCACTTGACCCACATGACATGCTGAGCTATGGATACCGACCCCTGCAATCAGAACGATTGGAATATCTGATTTCTGATACTTTCTGTGAATTTAAACCCTGTTCAGTATTTGCATTATCTGAATACCTGGGCTGCTCCTTGGACTACCCGGCATGCCAGGATGAAAGCTTCCCCACCTTCAGCTGCCATTGGCATTAACAGGCTAAGCAGAGAGCTGAGGAGGAGTGCAAAGCCAATCATTTTCTTGATGGAGTATTTTTCAGACAAGTATCCAACAGGAATTTGAGTGATGAGTGCACCATAGAAGGTGGAACTGAAGATGAAGCCCTGGATTTGGGGGTTCCAGTTATACACGGGGTTCTGAAAGAAACAAGGAGACACGTGGAGCCACTCTGCGTCCTGTGAGTTACTGCGATGGAGATGCGGGGGACCTACTCTACTGGCCCACTGGGCGGAAAGGAGCTCCCCTCTGCCTCATTCTCATCATGGGATCCTTGCTGTTCCTTCGACACATCTTTTCCTGTGTGTACTGTCATGTAACAGTGGCGTCTTCAACTATAATGCAAAGTCCTTGCCATTGAGAGCACCCTCTGTGGCCCCAGGGCAGAATGGACACTTAGTGCTTTTTCCTGAACACCAGGTCATCAGCCCTTCTGCAGAGCACTACACCCACCGCAGTCATGAACGCCCTCTTGCCTTTTCTCATCCTCTTACTCCTCCAGTAAGTTAACCTCATCCACAAAACAACATTCCCCACATCCAGACTACTCCCAGAGAGAGGAAACAGTGACAGATCAAATCACAAAAAGGTGGTCATGGGCTGAACCGGAAATGGTTGGATGAAACAGTGAAGGGAGAAGACCATTTCTCTCTTTTTTTTTTGGCTTGGTGCCTCTTCTTTTCTAAAATGTTCTAAATGTCTTTTTTCCCATAATCCTTCCCTGAGTTCTGCCAGCTCGCTTGTCTTCATTTGTCTGTGGCCAGAGCATAGCCTCCTGTTGCCTGACCACCTTGGCTTTGAGCTGCTGTACGTTCTTCCCTGTGGTGACTCCTTCCGTAACTATAATTGCTTCACTAGCTTTTAGGTTTCTTTTGTAATTTCAGGTTACAATTTAGATCTGCCCTTTGGAAAGAGTTTTCTGGTGAGTCTTTGTATTGGGGAATAATTACATGATATATTTTCTCATTTTTTTCATCCAGTGCCTTTGCATGGCAGCAGAGAGAATTCCTTTTCTGTGACTCACATTTGAAGGAGATCAATTTCCCTGCATTACAGAGGGAAGTTCTATAGGACCTCCACAGCTCAAGCTCCCTCTTTTTCTATGGTGAAGGATTCAGTACATGGCCCCTGGAGTAGATATTTCTCTAGAACATGGTTCTCAATATTGAAACCAAAGCATTGGAATAGTACAAATATTTAAAGAATATAATTCAAGAGAAAATTCAGAATAAAAGTTTAAAAATTTTTTGAGAGACAAGTGACACAGTAAACTTCATATTTAATCTTTATAACGTTATAAAGCATACAACTTGATAAATTTTAATTTTGTGTATGCTCACAAAACCATGACCACAATCAAGGCAATGATGCATTATCCACCTCCAGTAGTTGCCTTACTTCTTTTAGAATTCCTCCCTCCTGCGTTTCTCCCACCACTGATCTGCCTGTCGCTATGACAGCATTTTCATTTTCTGGAAGTTTTGTATAAATGGAGTCATGCACTATGTATATAGCTTATTCCACTCAATGTACTTATCTTGAGTTTCATCCATGTTGTTCTGTGTGTCACTAGTACATTTCTGTTTAGTGCTAAGTCATACTCTGTTTTATGGAGGTGCCGTAGTTGGTGCATTCATCTATCTATTGATGAACATATTTATTGGTTTCAGCTCAGGTCTGATCTCAGGGTTGTGGGATCAAGTCCCCCATGGGGCTCTGCACTCAGCAAGCAGTCTACCTGAGTTTCTCTCTCCCCTCTTCTTCCGCCCTGTCCCACCGTGCTCTATCTCTGAAATAAATAAGAATCTTTATAAAAAATAAGTAAAACTAGGGGCACCTGGGTGGCTCAGTGGGTTAAAGCCTCTGCCTTCTGCTCGGGTCATGATCCCAGGGTCCTGGGATCAAGCCCCATATTGGACTCTGGTTCATCGGGAAGCCTGCCTCCCCTCACCCCCTGCCTGCCTCTCTACCTATTTGTGATCTCTGTCAAATAAATAAATAAATAAATATTAAAAAAATAAGTAAAAATAAAGTGATTATTGAGGGGTACTTGGATGGCGCAGCCAGTTAAGTGTCCAGCTCTTGATTTAGGATCATGATTTAGCTCATGCTCTCAGGTTCGTGAGATTGAGGCCTGCGTTGGGTTTCATGTGGGGTGTGGAGCCTGCTTAAGATTCTCTTTCCTTCTCTCCCTTTGCCTCTCCCCTCCACCTGCTCACAGACTCTCTCTCTCTAAAATAAATAAAGTTGATACAGTTGGATTAAAATCTGCCATCTTTAAACATTTCTTTTAGAGCATACCTGTTGGCAGTAAATTACCTCAGTTTTTATTTGTCTGAAATAATCTTTATTGGTAATTTCATTGGATATAAAATTCTAACTTGGCAGATTCTTTTTCTTTCAACACTTGAGTGTTTTCTGTCTCTTCTAATTTGAATGGTTTCTGATAAGTCTTCTGTAATTCTTACTTTTGTTAGATGTTTTCCCCTCTGGCTTCATTCAGGATATTCTCTTTGTTTTGGTTTTCTGCAACATAAATATGTATGTCTGCTTGGTTTTTCTTGTTGTTAATTGGTTATCTTCTAGTGTCCTGTTTGATGTTCTCTGAGCTTCTTGGATTTGTGGTTTGGTTGTTTACCGGTAATTTTGGAAAGTTCTCAGCCATTAATTTTTCAGATATTAACTTCCTGCCACTCTCTCTTTCGTTTCTGGTATTCTAGCTAATTAAATGTTATGCTCCCCCCTTTTAAAAAAGATGTATTTGAGAGAGAGAGAGAGTGGGCGAAGGGCAAAGGGAGTGGGAGAGAATCTCAGGCAGACTCCCTACTGAGTGTAGAACCTGACATGGGGCCAAATTTCATGACTGGGAGATCATGACCTGAGCCAAAAGCAGGAGTCTGATGCTTAACCAACTGAGCCACCCAGGTGCCCCTATACCTGTTGATATTCTCCACAGTTCTGGCATATTCTCTTAAGTTTCCCTCCCGACTCCTCCATTCTCTTTCATTTCAGCCTGAGAAGTTTCTATTGACCCATATTAAAGTTCATTGATTGTTCCCTCAGCTATGTTAAGAGTACTTAGGAGCTTGTCAAGGCATTCTTTATGTTACAGTTGCCTTGATTTCTGTTTCTTTTTTATTCATTCTCATAGCCTCCATCTCTACTGACACTACCCATCTGGTGTTATGTGTTGCCAACTTTTTCCATTAGAGCCTTAACATATTGATTATAGTTATTTTAAATTCCATGTATGGGAATTCCTACATATGTGTCATATCTAAGCCTGGTTTTGTTGATGATGAAAAAAAATTAAGGCGCCATACATTGCATATAAAGTGTTATTTTTAATGTAAAAATGGTGAAAATAAACTGCTTATGTTTGCCTCTGCATTTATTACAGAACATGGGAAAAGTAGAGTGAAAAAATATTCTTCCCATTCATTTCCATTTTTTTCCTGTTCTACATCTTCTGATAAATAACAGCTCATTACCTTCCAGTGTAAATATACCACATACTCAAAAACTTTTAAAGAAACAATATGTCTTTACTTCCACTCTGGTTTGAAATGCTTTCTCTTTTTTTCTCTTATCCAAGCTCCTTAATTCTAGGAACCCTGATGCTTGGTTTTTATTCTTCTTCACATAGAAGGATTCACATAACAAAGCCCTTCACAAATATTAAGGCATGCTGTAATCATGGGGCATGTTTAGTTAGGTTACTACTAGCAAGGTAGATAAAGACTTGAACTTCTTTTTCTAATGATTACTATCACGTCAATTATGGTAACATTCGATTGCCACACAAATCGACTAGCAAGAGAGGATTTTAAACTTGTGACTATGGATAATATTTTTTATATACCTTACTGTGATCCAGATGTTCCTCTGTGGTGGTGTTGGCCAAACCATGAGCATCTGTGCTGTTCACCATGACTACCATTGTGAGGCTCAGACACATGCGCTGTGCGGTTATTATGACATTGCAGAAATGCAAGAGGAGAGATAATCCGTAGCGGAAGGAACAAAAACTTGGAACTAAGAAGTAAAATGAAGTGTCCTTTGTTAACACAGCTGAGATAAAACCATACAGCAGCTTCAGGAAGGGCACTCAGAAATTTGGAACCATATGTATAATACATATTATATATGTATGGAACCATATATATACAGAATCAGTTATATATATCATATATTTTTTCAAGTATAGCTGACATATAGTATTATGTTATGGAACCCTAGGTATTTAAGTTTTTTATTATTAAATTTAAAATTTCATTGTACTTAATAGCATTTAAGAAATTATGATACATAAGAAGCTATGTGGTTGTTATAATAGTCTCATACCTTCCTTCCATATTATCCCAGCAAGAATGTCTCAGAAAATTAAACCAGTCCTCATTAATGGGACTACTTACAAGTACTCTGGGTTAGTCTTGGAAGTAAGTCCCCTTAATAACAACAAAGACTTTCTTCAAGGAAACTGTTTCATTCTCTAAATTTGTATCAATATGTATGAATAGTCATAGAAGCACATTGCAGACGAAAATTACATTTAAAAGAAATGTAATTACTTTTTGAGATAGTTTCAAGCTAGAATAATGAGCATAGTGTTTGTGTAAGACCAAACAAATTCATCAGTGGAAGAGAGTAGGAGGGCCAGAAACAGATGCAAAGACATGGTCAAAACGCTTTTGAATAAAGGCACTAAATGCAATATAGCGGAGGAAAATAAAGTCTTTTTTAACAAATGGCATTTTCCCAAGAGCAATAGCAACATAGGTCTACAAAAAGACTTGTACCAAAATGTTTATAGCAGCTTTATTCAAAATAGCTGAATGGTTAGAATGAACCGTATTATAGTAATACAATGGACATTACTAAAAAATGTAAAGGAAGTACACAGCAATCGGATGACTATCAACAAAAATATGCTCAGCATGGGCACCTGGGTGGCTCAGTGGGTTAAAAAGTCTCTGCCTTTGGCTCAGGTCATGATCCAAGGGTGCGGGGATCAAGCCCCGAATCAGGCTCTCTGCTCAGCAGGAAGCCTGCTTCCTCCTCTCTCTCTGCCTGCTTCTCTGCCTACTTGTGATCGCTGTCTGTCAAATAAATAAAATCTTTTTAAAAAAATGCTTAGTTTAAGAAGCTAGATACCAAAAAAAAAAAGTGCATACTAGAGAGATCTATTTTTATGACTTTTAAAAACAGGCGAAATTAATTTGTGTGGTTTGATACAGCAGTTCCCTCAAGGCAAGAGAAGCAGAAAGAACCTAATGGAACTGTAATGTAGTGTTCTAAGAGTGGTGCTCACAAGTCTATGCATTTGTCAGAACTCATTTAAGGGTACACCTGAGATCTGTGATTTTATTGTATGTAATGATACTTCGATAAATCTTTAAAACATATTGAGAAACTATGATCATGTATCAGATTGGCATAGATCCAAAAACACGTTTGTTGACCAGCCGCAAAGAGGAGAAGAGAGAAGTTACATTGTTACAACCCAGTGGAGGGTAATAGGGTAATTTGGTGTCTCTTTAGTTACATTTTTTGTTTGCCTGTTGTTGGTATAAAGACATGGATTAGGCTTTTAAAGATAGATACTATATCCAGCCAGCTAGCCAAAAGTTCCTATTTCTTAAAAATACATCTGTTGATTTGGGGGAAGTTGTCTATGTTGGGAATATGCAAATAATGACGATTTTATTTCTTCTTTTGGTACCCTCGGATTTTTAAATTTCATGTTCTCCTTTGAGCAGAACCACCAGTGTATTGTTGGTTGCACCAGGCATCCCTGGATTTTCTACCAGTGTTCCTGATATATAAGGAGTGATTCTAATGTTTGTACATTTCAGATAATACTTTGTTGAAGGTTCTGTTGTAGATGGGCTTTACAAAATGTGTTCATTTTCTGTTGTGTAAAAAAGATTTTTTTATGCAAACATAATGGCTTAAAACAACACCCATTTATTAACTCATAGTTTTGTAGGTCAGAAGTTTTTGCATAGTGTTTAGCATGGTATGGTTGAGTTTTCTGCTCAAGGTCTCAACAGCTAAAACTCAAGGGTTCAGTCCAGATGAGTTCTCAGCTGAAGACTCTCAGCAAGGATCCATTTCCATTCTCATTTAGGTTCTTGGAAGAACTCAATTTTCTATGGATGCAGAATGGAGGTTGCTGACTCCCTGCCAGCTGTCAGCTGCTTACTGTTCCAAGAGGCTTCGTGTGACTTGTCACATGGCCTCCTCCAGCTCCAAAACCAGCCAGGAAGAATCTGTCTTAACATTGAACTTTCTCACACTGAGTCTCTCTAACTGCTTGGTCTTTGACCTCTAGACCCAGATTTAAGGGAGGGGTTATTTCCTGGACAATTTCCCTATTTTAAGACCAGCTGATTTGGGACCCTACCTAAATCTGATTAATCTCTGGAGGTAGCGCCTAGCTTAGTGTTTGTTTGAATAACTAGTGAAGTTGGGATTCTGGCTACCATGGCCCACTCTCCAGTCCTTAAAGATTCATATTCACCCACATGCAAAACACACTCACCCCCTTCCAGGGTTCCTTGAAAGTCTCATCTTATAATACAGTATCAGCTCAACTCTGTCTCCTCCTCAAAATCTCATTAGCTTAAAGTCACAAATCTTAATCATCTAAATGATCCAAAACAGATGTAAAGGAGGGTCACACTGGAGCATGATATTTCTGTATCTGTGGACTTGTGAAAGGAGAGGCAAGCTCTTTGCCCCCAGTGGTCTTGCCATACAGAGGTGGGACAGGCATTGGGTCATTGTTGCAGAAGTTCCAGTTCCAAAAGGGGGAGAGGGAGAGTAAGAGGCTGTAGCTGACTCATAGAGTTTTGAAGGTCACCTAGACAAATGTTGGATATACTGCTAAGAGGATTTACACTAATGCCTGGAAAATTCATTTTCTGGACTGATCTCTTTGTAACAGATAAAAATATTAGATGAAATATATTCAAAATAAAATATTTCAGGACGCCCGTGTGGCTCAGTTGGTGAAGCATGTGACTCTTGATTTCAGCTGAGGTCATGATCTCAGGGTCAAGAGATAGAGCCCTGTGTTGGCTCTATACTGGGCACGGAACCTGCTTGAGATTCTCGTCCTTCCCCTCTGCCTGCCCCCAACTAAAAATCAATCAGTCAAGTAAGTAATTTCATTAAAAGTATGGATGATCTGCTAGGAAAAATGAAATATTCAGGCCAAGTGTGTGGTGGGGGTGGGCTCCTAAAGGCATAAACTGATCAATGAAGACAGATTTTTCTCTGAAGACATTTGATACCAGCGTTTTTAAAAAAATTTATTGTTCTTGTTTTCTGCCTCCCAGGGCACAGAGACAACAGGAGTCAAATGCCAAGACCCTGGCAATGGGAGGGTCTAGTAAGAGACGCTCTTCTCAGACAGTTAGATGCCAAAGACCCACTGGCTCAATGAGGGGCTGTGGAAACTTGCCTGCGGTGAATGAGCCCTGGAGTTCAGTGGAGGGAAGAAAGCAATTCAGTCATCAGCCTGTCCTTCCTTTGGCTTGCAGCCTAAAACTCACTGTCCCTGGGCCATCAGAAAAAACGTCTCCAACCACACGCGTACGCACACACACTGAGGATGGCTTGCTCCAAAGCTGATTAAAAGGAAAGTGAATGGACATGGAAAACTAATGGAAAATAGTCCCTGGAAGAGAGAGAGAGAGAAAAATAAAAGTCCTTCTAGAGGAGGGAGGCAGTCCACAGCATGTGCAGAGAAGGACTTGATGTCATTGTCAGGGATTGCCTTTTGAGTTCATGTACTCGTCTCCTTTGCATTGCTCCAGGAAGAACATGAATTAATTCTAAATAAGCCTTGAGTTAAAAAGTAAACCAAGAGAAATTCCAAAGTGCATGGGATGAGCAACACTAAGATGCTGTGTGTCCAACTCATGGACAGTTAGAGCCAAAGGTATACCCTGAGGGTGTTTATCAAAAAAGAACAAAGAATTCAAAGACAGAAAATTAACAAAGGAAAAAACCCAAAGAACCGAAAAGGAAGGAAATGGTAAGAAAAAGGGCAGAAATCAATGATATATGCATATCAGTTTATATGCTTTATATGTTTAAATGTTTTGTATATCTGTATATAAGTTTGAATGTAGGTTAAATGAACAATAGAAAACTATCTAAATCACTAAATATAAAAAAAATACAAGAAGAAATTTAGAAGTTCATAGACCACTCATCTTTACATAATTGAAAAAGAACATAATTCATTGCCCACTCTCTCTCCTTAGATTGTGTTCCCCTGGACATATACATAACTCTAAGACAATAGTGCTAATTTCTTATTGCCCTTCCCTTGCCCTGCTCAAGATAAACTGTGTGGTTAAAAAAAGTTTTCAGGATATGCAAGTGTTGCTGTCCAAGGGTGCAATGACTTCAGAATATTCATCCTGCCCAGCTTCCATCTGGGCATTTGTCTCTTTCTCTTCGAGATGCAACAAAAATTGTGCACCTCTTTCTGATATTCTCCACCAAGTGATTCAACTGACAAATATATAAGAATCAAAATAACTTAGTGAATTCTTTGTATTTGGGCTTTTTCTAATGGAAAAAGAGTAGGACTAATTTTTTTCACATCCTTCCCTGAACATTTCTAAGACCCTTTATGTATATATATTAAGGTTTTATTTATTTTAGAGATCACAAGTGGGAGGAAGGGCAGAGGGAGAAGGAACAAGAGAATCTCAAGCAGACTCCATGCTGAGGACAGAGCCTGACTCGGGGCTCAATCCCACAATCCTGAGATCATGAGCTGAGCCCAAATCAAGAATCAGATGCTCAACTGACTGAGCTGCCCAGGCACTCTAACCCTTTAATATGATTTTTACGGGAAAATCCTCTCACCTAGAATCTATGATGTCTCTCTCTCTCTCGTTCTCTTTCTTTCTTTCTTTTTTTTTTTTTTAAGAGAGACAGAGCTCTCATGCACATGGAGGGGCAGAAGGAGAGAGATAGTCCTAAGCAGACTCCACGCCCAGTACTGAATCCTACATGGAGCTCAGTCCCATGACCCCGAGATCATGACCTGAGCCGAAATGAAGAGTCAGAGGCCTGACTGACCACCCAGGTGTGCCTATGATGTCATATTTAAGAAGAAGAAAGCCTATGCACTGGGATAAAGAAGAATTTGTACCTTTCCTGGGAGGGAACTGGTTATCCATTTGCATAAGGGGTTCCGGTTTCTTCTCTTCTTACTGAAGGGTTTGGTCTCTGCTGCAAGTGTAAAACACATTGGTGTCAGCGTGGTGCAGGGAAGAACTGACCAGAAATCACCCAGTCCTCCTTTCTGATTTAAAACATGCATCAAAGGGAAGCTTTCTCCTCCCACCAGTACCCATTTAACTCAACCACGTGCTTCCTTTGACATTGCACTCTTATGTTTTTTAAGTTGACTAAAAATATAGATGCCCCCCGAAAACTATTAAAAAAGAACAAAGACCCTGCTAACCCATAAATCTACGTCCAGTGAAAATATTCCTCAAAAGTGAAACAAACAAAAAGTAAAGGAATTCACTGATGGTCGACGTGTCCTGCAAAGAATGTTAAAACATGTTTTTCAGGCAAGAGGAGATTGCTCACGGTCAGAAAATTGAATGCACCAAAAGAACATTGGAAGAAGAATAAGTAAAATCAAATAAATTATCTTTTACATCTTAATAGGGCTAAAGAATAACTGCTTATTAATTTTCCCTCCTCGAGGACAGCAGTCATTCTCACATAGCCTCCTTCCTGGACAGACCAGTTGGTACGCTAACAGGCACTGGTCATGTGCTTGTCTATACCTTGAGTTTCAGCCGCATCAGTTTGAATGATGAGATGCTCAAGGATAAATTCTCAAGGTTGCATTTGCAAACTATTTTGAGTGAGCAACTGGTCAACCACCATTATCGCATGCTGAAACATCTTCTGGGTCTGCTATTTATTTCCAAATACACACGTGCACAAGCACACATACCAGCACACCACAAACAAACTACACAAACACACACTCCACACACACACACATCTCAACACAACACATATATATGAAATACATCACAAACATACTACACAAACACACACTCCACACACACACACACCATCTCAACACAACACGTATATATGAATTACACACATCACAAACATACTACACAAACACACACTCCACACACACACACACCATCTCAACACAACACGTATATATGAAATACACACATCACAAACATACTTAATGCATATCAGCTGCCGTGCTCACCACAGACACCTCACACCATTCACAGATACACAAGCACCATAAGGCACACACCACATGCTTCTCTTTCCTTGACTGTCCACACAACTGTCCACGTCACATTGATCCCTAGAAATAGGTTCTTTTTAAAAACTTTTCTTCGGAAAGAATCTGTGGAAATATATATTTTCCCCCAAATTTCCTGAACTTGCTAAACACCCTTGGTAAGATCTTTAACGGAGAAGTCCCTCTTATCACTCTGGGGAATTGTTAATTTCATTTAGTATCGACATAAGAGTAAGACTGACCTGATTCGGGAGAGACAAGCGATTCCTCCTTCCCCTGCGAAGACTTTGAACTTTAAAAAGTACTGATCTTCTGGATTTACCACTTTTAGCCCCATTAATCCGTCACCCAATCCTTTGACTTCATTATATCCAAGTTAAAAGGGTTAATTTTTAACTTCACTTTGACCTTTTCTTGAATCTTCAGATGAGGAGTGTGAGTCTTACCATCTTCCAGCGAATTAGAAACCTCCTGGAAATCCGCCATCAAGTTCATGACCCTACAGCCAGACAGCGTTCATTTCCTCCTGCCAGGAAGGAGAACCAGATTGTTGCGTAAGTGTTCCCAGGGTAGATGTTTTCTCTCGAGCATGGCTCTGGGTATGCAATACTCTTCTGACAGGAAGTCTGTGGCTTTTTAAATGCCCAATAAACACCCTATTAGCTTTTTGCTTTCTGCCATCCCTTTTCCTTCTTTTTCCTTCTCTCTGTCCTGCCTCTCTTCTCCTGTTCTCTTCTCTTCTCTTCCCTTTCCTTCCCTCCCCTCCCCCTTTCTCTCTTTTGCAAAGGCCACATCTGCCTGACACTCAAGCTACTCAGAGAGTTGTAAGTTTTATTAAGGTATATCCTACAAAGAAAGTGACTTCCCCTATAGCTTCTTCAATGACTGCATTCTCCTGGTTCTGCCACCCATCCCTAGTGATGCCCGGGAGCACTTTTACCTTGGAATTCTTTGAAGGGAACCTACTGATCAGATAGGAACATCTAAGCCCTTAAATCAGGGACTTTGTACGACATATAGGTTCTTACATACTTAAGCATTTTTTAAGAGATATGTTATTCTGCTTATAAAGTTCCTAATAAATATTGGGCACATAGAAGATACTCTATTAATTGACCCAGTCATTTTCTCTAAAGAAATGTTGAGAACCTTTAAATTTGCCCCAAAGACTCTGATGTCTTATATAATCCGTTGGATATTTTCTCCATCGGAAATCTAGGTCCTGGCTATCCCTGCATGTTTGTACAGTTTGATGACAAGGCTGGCCATTTCTGGCATTCTCCAGCCTTTTAGTGATGGGAGCCCCAGATCAGCAGCTGCTCAATGTCCGTATTTTAAATAAACAGCATTCCCATCTGGTGTCCATGTCTCGGGTTCTCCTCACTGATTACCCAGAGCAAATGATCTTCTTGTATGCTGACCCCAAAGCTTTATGTTGCTCTGTGATATGCTTTCAAATCACTTCTGGATTCTACATCTGGATTCTGTGTTTCTTATTAAGTTTTTAAATTGAACACTGTATACGAAACTTCCAAACATAGAAGAAAAGTAGAGCAGTTTAATATAACCATGTGCCCATTAACCAGCTTCAACAATCACCTATATATAATTTTATACATACGTATATATATTTTTTTCTCCAGTGGTTGTTTTCTGTAGTATTTTAAAGTAAATCTCAAATATTATGTTATTTTTCCCACAAAAAGTACAGTCTGGGTATAGAACTCATTAGTGCTTTAAAAACATGCCATCAGCCCATCTAATAAGCAATGATCTCTTGATATCATCTCATAGCTAGTCATTATGAATATGTTTGCAATTACTTTAGAGTTATCCTTTAATACTTCCTGTATTTATTTATTTATTTATTTAATCATTTGTTTATTTAAATGAGGATCCAAACATGATCCATGTGTGGTCCATAACTTTTAGGGCTCTTACCTCTCTGTAACTTCGTAACCATTATTTCCTTCATTTTGTATTGGCTGTTACTTAAAAACAACAGTAGTAACAAAACAGGCTCATTTGCAGAGTGACCCTGATGTCTGACTTGGCTAATTGCTTCCTTTCAGTGTCATTTGATAAATTTTTTATTCTCTATGTTCTGGAAGCTGCTGGTGTGTAGAAAGGCTTGCTTAGACCAAGGGCAAGAATACTTCATGAGCTGCTGGCAGCTTGGCTCGTCTTTAGTGAGATAAGATTGCTCGGTGGGTTCAGACAGTCTCAGCTTGATTTATCCACCGATGAAGTTCTCAGCAGCCTTTGCCTGAAGACTTTGATGGTGGTTAGTAAATGCGCCTAGAGCCATTATTTTATTAGAAGTTACAAAATGGTTTCCTAATTCTGTCCTGCCTTCTTCGTGTAAGAACTGGAGCCTTCTGCAAAATAGGACATTTGCCTAATTGAATATTTTGTTAACCTGAAACACAGATTTAACAGGAAAGCTGGGGCGCTTGGGTGGCTCAGTCAGTTAAGCATCTGCCTTCTGCTCAGGTCGTGATCCCAGGGTCCTGGGATTGAGCCCCATGTCTGGCTCCCTGTTCAGCAGGGAGTCTGCTTCTCCCTCTGTCCCTCCCCACTGTTTCTCTCTCTCAAATAAATAAAAAATCTTAAAAAAATAAGAAAGCCAGGATACTTTATGAAGTTGTAGAATAATAATTTGGTGCCTTAATGAAGTTGACCAGGAAAATTATGACTTCATGGGTTTTACTTGATGTGTTTCAATCTGTTGAGTCCCTGTTTTTTGATGCTTAAATTGTCCCTTCTTTGGCCAGTAGGAGGCTACTCCAGCTGGTTTCTATCTATTAAGACCTGACCCTGGTTGTCTGGGAAAGCTTCCTTGTTTTCTAACACACACACACACACACACACACACACACACTCCAGACTTCTCTAATGTATTTCCTGTTCTGGAACCTGGGCTTTCTTATGGAGTGCTGGTTCCTTTCAGTAGCAGATAACATTCAGAGACCACACTCCAAAAATCGAGGTACTCCTTGCTCCTAGGTCTCATTGCTTCTAGGCCCTTTCAGCAGAAGAACTTAAAAGAACTATTTTTTAAGAAAAAAAAAAGTACAAATTCTGACTGATACTTCCAATTCAATTTGAATGTTAGAGTGATTTTTAAAACTTCTTTGACTTTATGCTCCTGAATTTTTGTCATATAGTAAATGTCTTGATTCCTAGTACATAGAAGTACATTTTTGCTTTATGATAATGTACCTATATTAATATTCATCAGATATTTATTAAGTACCTACACCAAAGACTCAGAAGCACATGGCTCAGCCTTGGACCCTCAGGGCCTTCAGCATGTTGGTCCTATCCATTTAGTACTCTCAAGAATGACATTAAGAACCTGTCATTAGCAGGATGTCTGGGTGGCTCAGTAGGTTGAGCATCTGACTCTTGATTTCAGGTCATGATCTCAGGGTTGTGAGATGGAGCCCTGGGTCAGACTCTGTGCTGAACGTGGAGCCTGCTTAAGATTGTCTCTCTCTTTTCGCTTGCTCCTCCCCCAGCTTCCATGTACGGCATGCTCTCTCTCTCTCTCAAAAAAACCCCCCAAAAACAAAAACCTGTCATTAACATGGGACATCCTTACAAGTAGGGGAAATTTTGACAAACAGACATGTACAGAGGGAAGATGATACAAAGACAAAGGGGAAAAGACTTCTACAAACTAAGGAGTTCTGAGGCTCCCAATAGAGAGGCACAGAACTGATTCTCCCTCAGCACTGAGAAGGAACCAAATCCGCTGCTGTATTCAGACTTCTGCAACTGTGAGACAATAAATTACTGCTTTTCAGCCACCCAATTTGTAGCACTTTGTTATGGCCAACCCAGGAAACGAATACACATGCCCACTTGATTACCTCATTATTATCACTAACACAACATGGCCCCATATCAACTCATTGTCTTTCCTCTAAAAAAGACTCCTCTTCTTGCATTCTCTGGCTTAGTTGTTCAGACACTCTATTTGCATTCTGTCAGATTAGAGACCCAGATTCCTCGGCATCTGTCTAACCAAATACCATGACCTTTCAACTTTACCTCCTGAACATTATGGATGTCTCTCCTCTTCTCTCCATGTCACTATTGCTTATAGGGTCTCCCTCAAGCTCCCTAACGTGGCAAACATGACCTTCATGTGCTGGTCATACTCACCCTTCTAATCTCATCTTCTGTTCTTTCCTCTCTGATAGTGGAGGCAGGTCATTCCTTTCAGAATCCCTCCTGTTTCTTGTCTCCATGCTTTTACATGCTTTGGGCTTCAGTGTGAGAAATCTTAGCATAAAACGACCCATTTAGCTCAGGAATTTCTTGTGGAGGAAGATTCTTCACTGTGCTCTTCCACATGGGGTCAGAACCACTTGTGTGGTCCCCCCAAAGTGTCTGTATGTCCTTCTGCTATTGTACCTAAGGCAGTGGACTGGCCGCCATTTTGTCTGTCCTGTACATTAGACTGGAGAATAGTGACTGTGCCCAGTTTATTTTCGTGTCCCAAGTTCCTAGATACTAGATGAGAGCAAGACATCAGTCATGGTCTTTTAATGTACACAGATTTGGCCTCTGTTTACTTGCCCTGGTTTTTCACTCAGAACCATGCCTATCCCATCACCTCAACATGAAATAACCTCATGGCTCTACCGTCTCCGTGGTGAAGATCGCCGCAGGAAGCTACCAAGGAAACAGCCCTGGCTCCCCGTACATGCTCTGACCCATTGACACCTACACATTCCCATTTTACAAAAATACTGCTCCTTCTCCCATTGGGAGCTTTATAGATGATTCAACCACCGAAGCAGTTGGAGCCCAGAAGGAAAATACAGCAGACTCACAGTAGTGCATTTGAAGACAGTGTTAAAAGAGACAACTTACGCAGGACTGGGAATGTTGCACAGGCCAAGAAAGTCCTGACAGGGAAGAGAGAAGACGCCAGAACATGTGGATGGACCAGTGGCTGTGAATTGCAGGGGAAGAATCAGCCACCTGCCGATCCCACAGGGAGGGGCTTTAGAGATAGACACCCCCTGTCCTCACTCTTCAGCCTCCACTGGATATCCAGCAGGAGCCAGGGGACAAGGCAGTGTGGATGGAAACCGTGCAGGTCAGCCTCCTTGGGCCTAAAGGGGATGAAGAGTGGATCATACAAAGGGAGGGTTATGTGGCCAATGTCTAGTCCAACAAATATAAATGAACATTTGCTTTTACAAATAGGAAAAATCATCGTCCTACTGAGGTTACCGCCCTGGACGAAGAGCTTCCAAACATTGTTTCCTGTTTTGAGATCCAGAAACTGTGAGTCTGGCCTGTGGGCTCTGATCTAGCATTTCCTCCGAATCCACTGGTAATTCATTGAGGACGACAACTTTGTGCTTGACTGTCACTTTATTGGAATTTTCATTCTTCTTACATTTTTCTCAGAAAGAAAGCTTAATAATGTAAAGAACTGATATCAGATTTGAAAAGAACCAGACAAAAGAAATTCTTTCTGTTAGTATTTTTAACACTGAAGTCTTCTCATTTGTGCAGGAAGGTGTCCAGTAACTTTCCATCTTAGCAAGGTAGAATAACTAAAGAAGAAAACTGATATCGAACTAAAGATTTAAATAGTGCTTCTGTGATTAAATCCACAGACAAAATCACTATCCTTTACCTTCATAAACGAGTGAGTTTCCTCTCTTTAGCCCAGTCTTGGATAACTGCTTCTCCAAATATAAGGTAGGTGATCAGTCCTGATAGGTTAATGGCAAATAACAGCAGGAAGACATTTCTCCACCCCAATTCAGGGTCCTGAGGACACAAAAGCTCAAGTAAATATGATGCCCTTTCATCATTTCTCTGTGAGGCTGTATTAATAGTTTGCTAGTGGATTTCCGTGCAGAAATTCATTCCCTGCAAGCAGCTTGGTAGTTGGATAGAAATAATATGTTCAAAGTGGATTTGGAATAGTTTTAATAAATGGGATTTAGGGACTTTACAGTTAGCTTACAGAACTGCATTTGTCACGGTTTACCGAAGTGCCATACCTTTTCTCTTTTGTGCAAATCATGACAACATCAAACACACTGAGTGTTTTTTTCTTGCTTTGCAGTGTCATGGTGGCAACATTTCAGGCTTGGGGCTAGACAGGTCTAAAAAGCAAGAATTCTGATTCTATATCCTCTTAGTGGAAAGACTTATTCTATCAGATTTTCTGCTTAATCATCAGGAAGTGAGGGTCATAACATACCATCCTCATAGTGGGTGTGAGAATCAATAATTAAATGAGATTCCTGCATATGATATTCCTCTAATGATGCCTGCATGTGTCCCATACTCCGCCACATCTGTTTTAATTATCCCTTTGCTTGGGGATGGTTGTGCAAGTGAAAAATTCCAGAATGTTGCAGAAGACATGGCAAGTTGCCTCTGTGCACGGAATCATCATCTCATGACACCTGTATGGCTGTGTGGTTTCGGTTTTAAAGACTGAAGGAAATTGTTCTACATTTTTCTTTGCCAGGTTGATCTTCATGACAAAGGGGGCCCACAACTTATTGTGTTTTCTAAAATGAGAATAGCATCTTTATGCGTCTGAAGAATCTGTGACAAGAAAACTCTACCTGATTGAGGAGAAATCCACAGACAGTTGGTGCCAGGATTGCTGCTGTGAACGCGAATCCCCTTGTGGCTCCCATGAGAAAACTGGAATGTCTGTGGGTGACAGAAATGTTCCAGGCTAGATCCAGAGGTGCTTCACAGTGTCCTTCATCCCTGCTCTTCTAATTACATCAAAAAGGACTTGTACTGCGTATGTTCAATGAGAGGCACTGAGACAAATCAAAAAATACCTCTCCCCCCACGTACCTCCAGAAATGGCCACAGGATCAACTGCGGTCCTTGCCTATGATTTATTATTTCTCAAAGTTTGGGGCTCCCAGAAAGCTTTGGGCTAAATCTTTTTCAGAATACATGAATATAAGAGTGGAGATTACCCTCCTACCTTGGGGCAATATCTAAGACATTGATATAGATCCCTGACTGACACAAGGAGCTCAGTCCACACGAGAGGATCAAGAAGGTCATTGTCGTGACGTAGCTGGGGGTGATGTAGGGCAGAACCACAAGGAGCACTGAAGATGGGAAATTTCCTAGGGAATGTGGAACGAATTAAACAACGAGATACATGTTTGGCTGTCGGATGCTTTGTGAATCATCTGACCCTCACACCCTGTTCTTACCTAGAAATGTGGCAGCTTTCCTCACAGTAACGAGCCTAAAATTCTTGGTCAGGAGGAAATCTGCCAGCTGGCCTCCTAGTATACCAGTGACCCCGGCGACGAGAAAGGGAAGGGCAGACAGGAACCCATTCTGAAGGGGAAAAAATCGAGTAAACCATCATAACAGGGGCAGTGAGCCCACACCTTTTGTTGATAAACCACTGATCATCGTACTGACAATCCTGAGATCTCATGGTCTGAAGAAAGCCAGTAGCCTCTTCTGTCATATCCTTCGAAAAGCTGCCGGCATTAGTGTTAGATCCTAGATGATTTTGTGGTAGGGGTAAGGGATAAACTTTTCTGGAAGGAATGATTGGTGAAGACAAAATGATTGGCGGGTCATGCACACTGGAGAAAGGCATGGAAGGAAAGGCACTCACGTCTCTCATGTTAATGTTGAACACAGAGTTGATGTAAGTTGGTGTGTAGATGATCTGTGTAATCGAAAGCCACTGATGGGTGAAGCCGCACACACACACAGACCAAAGTGGTAGCGATCTGAGCATGGCCTTGATGGGAAGAGGCTGCTTACAAGGGCTGACTTGAACACAAATGTACAAATGAACAATGAGATCTGCACCTCAGGCTCCCCGAGAAATCCAGAGGCTGACACAGCTCTCTGGAGATGCTTGGAGTCCTTACGTGTATCTGGTCGGCCAAGGATGATATGATATATTCTCTTTCTGTGATGCTTATCCATGGGTGAGAGATGGGGTCATCATAAATCAGAACAAACCAGAGAGGGCAATAGACACAGCCGATGCCTCCTGCAAGCAGAGGGTAAATTTGGGAACTGAGCCTGGTTCTGCTTTCTGTGTGAATTTCTTTTCTGTCAGGACATTTGAGTCCTGGGAAAAGCCCTTGCTCATAATATCCCCTTTCCATTTCTCAAAAAAACCTCACATGATTAGCACAGCTTTCTAGAAACCTCTTTTAAAAAAAAATACATTTCTTGATTTGTGTGAATGGAAATCACAGACCCTAGGGATAGTGGGAAACTTGGTAATTCAGCCTTTTTAATATTACCAAAAGGAAACTCTTTCTTTTAACACTTTTAAGAAATTCTCCAATGCTCTGTAGACAGCTTTGGCTCGGTTTTGACACTATCTACTGGTAGTTAGCACAGACCCCACAGGGTGAGGGCTCAGTCTCATAAGACTGGCCCTCCTCCTTCAGAGGCCAGTCACAAGCAGGGGGTCCCCATATCACCCACATTTCTGACTTGAATACACAGGTGGAGGTTCCTACAATCCCCATCGGTTTTGATAATTAATTGGAACAAGGTCAGCTCACAAAAGTCAGGAAAACATTTACTTATGCTTACCGGTTTGTTATAAAGGATATCATACAGGAGAGAGACGAGTAGCCAGATGAAGAAATACATGGGGCAAGGTCTTTCATGCTCAGAGAAGAGGAGTGGTATGGGAGAACAGAAGGAGTGTTGGAAGAAATAATGGGTGATAAGTTGCCTAAGTCAATAAAAACCATAAACTCACAGATCCAAGAAGGTCCATGGGCCTCAAGGACAGGAAACATGAAAATGACACACTATTCTGTCCTGATGTTCTCATTCACTATTACTTTATTTCTCAGGGTGGTCCATTCTGGATGATTTATACTGCTAATTTTAGGTACCTTAATTTGTCCTTAACTCCATCCATATAGTATAGTTTTCATCTCCAGAAGTTAGATTTGGGTCTTTTAAAAAAGATTTTTTCCATGTCTCCACTTAACTTCTGAACAAACAGACTTAGGTTATAGCAGAGTTAGAATAACTGTCTATTTTAATGACCTTGTCCGCTAATTCTTAACATTTGCGTCCGTTCTGGGTTGGTTTTCATTGATCTGTTATTATTATTATTATTATTCTGGATTGTGTTATTGTGTTTTCCTGCCATTTTTTTTTCCCCATACCTGGCGATCTATGATTGGAAGCAGACCTTATGAATTACACCTAGTTGGGTTCTGCATATTTTTGAGCTTTTGTCTGGGATGCAGTTAAATTACCTAGAAACAGTTTGATCTTTCAGGTCTTATGCCCCCATTTGCCAGATGGACCCCCAGAGCACTTCCTCTGGAGCAAAGGATTCTGCATTACCGAGGAAGTCAATGGGGAGAGTTCTGCCCAATGGCCTCTGACCTCTAAGTGTTTCCAGCCTGTCCTGAGGTCAGAGACACTATCTCTGATTCTCTGTAAGTCCTGGATACTGTTCTTTAATCTTTCCCAGTGATTTTTCCCCTCTCTGGGCTCAGATGATGTCTTCACACACGTGTCCTGATGAGCGTTCCACTGTGGATCAAGTTGGTGGGGAGGAACCCTACAGAGAACCGGGTTTCCTGTTCCCTCTTTTCTGCCTCACGCTCTCCTCTCCCCAAGCTTTTAGCTTTGTCTCCTCGATTCTGTTTCTGCGGAGTTCCCTTGTCCTGCACCCTGCCTGAGACCTCACCTCTCACAGGTCGTTGTGCCTCACTGTCTTCACCTTGCTGGTGTTCAGTGCTCTCTCCCCATAGGAAGCTTGCCTCTCACCCAGGAGATACAACACACAGTAGTGGCTGCACGTCTTTTTTTCTTCTCTTACGAACCACCTCTCTGAGGCTGGGGAGACAGTAGCTTACCCAAGATATAGAAGGCAAAAGGCCACTCAAGGGTTTGGCAGATCATGCCATCCAGGAGGATGATGGCGAAGGTTCCCAATATTGTTCCTGCAAAGAAAGAGTACGCTGTCAGGCTCCGGACCACCATTAGAGAGACACCGACAGAATGATGGATGTTACCAGCATCACCAACCATAATGAGACAGGCATATTGGAATACGTGAATTCCAGATATATCCCTCCACATGCTCTCCCTTTTTCTGACAGTTCCCTAATAACATGACAGAGGACAGGTATGCTTCTTCCTTCTGTGCTATTTTAATTTATACCTACACAAGTTGTGTGATGTGTGCTTACTGTAAGAGTAAATTACCACAAAGAACCAAAGTTCCCCTCGTGTGCCCCCCAAACCCATTCCCATTCTGGTCTCTGATGTTACCTAGTCCCCATTATGTGGTGTAGAGTTGCATGCCTTCCTTCTCTGCAGACGTCTCTAATATATACTGACACACACACCTACCTCTCTGTAAAGGCATGTGTGCCCCCATGCAGGCAGAAAGCTCAATTTGCCTGTGAAGGGGCCAGTAGCATTGTTTTAATTTCCCTGACCTCACAGAGTGTTCTCATACATAGTAGGGCACACTTCCTTTTTTTTTTTTTTTTTTAAAGATTTTATTTATTTATTTGACAGAGAAAGATCACAAGTAGACAGGCAGGCAGAGAGAAAGGGGGGGAAGCAGGCTCCCTGCTGAGCAGAGAGCCCGATGCGGGGCTCGATCCCAGGGCCCTGAGATCATGACCTAAGCCGAAGGCAGCGGCTTAACCCACTGAGCCACCCAGGTACCCCGGCACACTTCCTTTTTACAACTTCTTTGAAACTAAGGTGCTATTTCTGAACATTTATTTTAGTACAACAGGCTGTCACCAGTGGCCTTGCTTGACCATTTTTTGCATTTTTAATTTTGATGGATACTGTCAAAGTATCTTACAAAAAGGCTGTACCAAACTAAATGGCCAAAAATATTTTTTTTCCTCACCTCCTTGAGAACACTGAACATCTTCAACATTTCAGTACCTTTTCTACCATGAAATCCACCAAATCTTCATGCTCCCCTTGAGCCCTCTGCTTTTACTCCGGTTACAATAGGGGACAAGTTCCCGCAACCATCCAAGACCAGATCCCTCTGGACCCCTGGACCATGTCTCCTCCAGTCTGGCCCAGGCCACTCATAGAGGAAGCACCCTCACGTCTGTACCCTCGCTTAATTCCTTGGCTCTCTGTTCTCACCCATCCACATGTGCAAATTGATCTTCCTTCATACAGCCTGGGCTCAAAACCAAACAAAACTTTCCACCTCTTCAGAACTCCTTCCATGTGCTTTGACACTTTTCTGCGCCTTTTGTGCTTCCACTCCCTGCCCTTCCACCCTTGTCAAGACCTTTCAGGACCTCTGGCTTGCTAAGTCCGCCATCATTTTCTTCAGACCAGCAGCAGGTGGTTCCACGGACCCGTCACCTCAGACTGAATGTTGTCCAATGGCCCCTGGGAGGCTTCCCAGTCCCCGCTACCTCTCCTCCTCTATCTGGGGCCCGGAGATTGGAGGGTCATGGGACTATTTCCTTGGGTTTCTTCTCTGGGTAATCACATTCAACCGAGGTCTTCAAACACCAAATACTATCTGTATCTTTTTTTTTTTTTAATAGAACTTTAAAAAAAAAAAAAATTTGACAGACGGATCACAAGTAGGTAGAGAGGCAGGCAGTGGGGCAGGGTGGGGGGGAAGCAGGCTCCCCGCTGAGCAGAGAGCCCGATGCAGAGCTCGATTCCAGGACCCTGAGATCATGACCTGAGCCGAAGGCAGAGGCTTTAACCCACTGAGCCACCCAGGCGCCCTGGAAGTTGTATCTCTTAATCCCCTTCACACCTATTGGACTGATCCCCCCACTCCCCCACTCCCCCACCTCTGGCAACCACTAGTTTGTTCTCTTTATGAGTCTGTTGTTATTGTTATTTGTTTGGCTGGTTTTTTACATTCCACATATAAGGGAAATCATATGGTCCTTGTCTTTCTCTGACTTGTATCACTTAGCATAATAAAGCTCTGGGTCCATCCATATTGCTGCAAATGACAAGATTTCATTCTTTTTTATGACTAAATAATGTTCCATGATGCCTGTACCACATCTTCTCCAGCCATCCATCTATTGATGGATGCTTGGATTGCTTCCGTATCTTTCGCTGGTGTATAGATTGCTGCAAGATACGAGTGCAAATATCTTTTGTACGAGCATTTTTCATTTTCCTCAGGGAAATACCCAGAAGGGGAATAACTGCGTTGTATGGGACTTTTATTTTTAGTTTTTTCAGGAATCCCTATACTGTTTTCCACAGTTGCTGCACCAATTTACATTCCCATTAACAGGGCACAAGGATTCTCTTTTCTCCACATCCTCTCCAATGCCTTTTTGATACTAGCCATTTTGACAGTTTTTTTTTTCTTTTTAAATAAATGTTATTTTACATATTTGCTGGGATCTCTCCCATGTTTTTTGTTAATCATGTAAAATTTTCTTTTAATTTCTCCTTCATTTGGATTCATTCATACAGTTTTTGAGTTTGGTCTTTCTCTTTTGTGCTCTTGGTTTCTTTCAAGTGTTTGAGGATTGTGGGGAGGGGGGTATTAAACTTAGAAGCTCCATTAGTCAGTTGTGATAACTGATGTGAATTTTCTTTGTCCAAATTGGTGGACTATTCCCCTATCAGTGAATACTGAATACAAGCTCTGGTGATTGAAAATAATCCTCCAAGGTTATAAAGGGCTCTATGGGGGTATGAAGTCAGTCAGGCTGTGTGTGTTTGTGTGTGGAGGGGGCTTGTTTTCTGAGCTGAAGAGTCCCTGGCTCTCTTGGTATCCTCTAGTTAGCTGGAGAGTTACCCTTCTTTTCTTACCCAGCACCTACTTCACCAATTTCATGTTTGTTAGCTCTATTCTTTCCATTTTTCATTCTTCCCCAATATTATGTAGACTTTTCTTCAGAATATTCCTTTCAGATACTCTGCCTAAGCAAATCACAATCAGAAAGCTGTTCTCAGTAAGCTAAGAGAAATTCCAAAGAAGATGAATTTGGATGCACACTTTATACATAGAATTCTAAAATAGACTTCAATATATCAGAAATTTAGCTATAAAAAATGAAATCATGCAAGTTCAAGAAAACACACAGGTGGATGCTTTTATCTAGAAGCCATAAAAGGAAAGAATGATCAATTTACACAAAAACATGTTTCTTTTAGAATAGGAAAAATCATTGTAAGCAAAGTCATGTTACAAATGACAGTTTGGGGAAAAAACAACTAAAAGTCCTGTCACAAAGGATCCATCTCCCTAATTTATAAATACCTGGTCAACACTGAGGAGAAGACAAACATTCAATAGAAAAATTGTTAAATAACCCAGGGTGCAGATGTTGCATGGTAATGTACTCATTTCAGTTCTGTGTTTTTACCTGATAAACTGATGGAGCAGAGTCGACTTCGTTCATGTGGAGGACCCCATTTCTCCCACAGCGCGTGCTGACCCCCTAATACCGATCCCTGAAATTAACATAGTTAGAGCTCTTGATGTGTGGTGCCACGTGGAAACTCCCATCCAGCTCATAGTTGTAAAATATCTGGATACCTGGACTATACTCTGTGCAATTCGAGTTGCAATGAAGAACACTAGTCCCAGCTCGGTTACCAGAGGGGTGAAGATCGTGAAGAGTGAGGTTGCAAACAAAGAAACACCAACCACTCTCTTTGTTCCTACTCTTCCAGCCAGGTATCCACTGAGAAACAGCATCGGTATGAAGCCATAGCTGAGAGAACTAAAGATGATGCCCTGAATTTGAGGGCTCCAGTTGTACACAGGGACCTTAAAGAGACAAGGGAATGCTCTGGTGAGCTATTTGCAGGAAGGTGCCATCATAACCGGAAAAACCTTGTTAGATCTTTCTCTTGCTTTCACATCACTATTTCCCCCAATACAACTTTTTAACATAGAAGCCCCCCCCCCCCCCAAAATAAGCATTCAAACAAATGAACAGCAAGAACAAGAGCACAGCTTCAATCTTGCATTGCTTACCCCTGCAGGGAGAGTGTCTCGGGCATTATTCAGGCCACCAGATGAGTCACCAGACAGCCCCTCGGTAGAGTCATTAAACTGGAACCGATGGTCCGTGCTGTTGACCATGGCTACCATGGTGATGTTTATGACAGTACACTGTGCCGTCACTATGAAGTTGCACATGTGCATGGTGAAGGCTATCCCATAGCCAGTGGAGCATAAGCTTCGACCTAGAACGATTATAATGTGACATTAGGGCTTTCCTCATGAAGCCATCATTTGTTTCTCACAAGTTCTAATACAGAAAAATGCCACAGGCCATCCCTTCATGGTTTAAATGGCACTCTGCTGGCTTTAGGAAAGGAAGATACAAAAGGAGGAAATCACTGCGTTGAACAAAGGTGTTTTTATTTATTTTTATTTAAAAAAAATTTTTTTTTTTAATTTGAGAGAGAGAAATTGAGCACGAGCCAGGGGTGGGGCAGAGAAGAAGATTCCCCACTGAGCAGGGAGCCTGATGTGGGACTCATTCCCAGGACTCTGGGAACATGACCTGAGCCGAAGGCAGACGTTTAACTAGCTGAACCACCCAGGTGTCCCCAAAGGTTTGTTTATACCACAGCTATGTAGACACTGACTTCCTCTGAGGCACCTATCCTTCCTATAGTTCTGTCTCTCCCATTCCTGGGATATTATATTCTATAGTTGATTAAAATTCTCAAAAGTAAATACATATATAGTAAAATGTACGTTTTATATACATATAAATAATATGTATATGTACATATTTACATTTTATAATTTAAATAAACTATGATATATATTATGTGTACTACATTATAAATTAGATATATATAAAACATAATTTTTTAAACTCTGAAGGAGTTGTTCCTTGGCGTAGATGATGATTCTTCTTATTCCTTATGTCTTCAGGCGTTGAGGACAAGCTTTCATTTAAAGTTTAAAATTAAGAGGTCCCTGGGTGGCTCAGTCAGTTAAGTGTCCCACTCTTGATTTTGGCTCGGGTCATGATCTTGGGCTTGTGGGATCAGGCTCCGCACTCAGTGGGGAACCTGCTTGAGATTCTCTCTCTCCCTCTCCCTCTGCTCGCTCTCCTCCCCCGACCCCTTTCTCTCAAATAAGTAAATAAGTAAAAAAGATTCTCTTTTTCCTCTGCCTCTCCCACCCCATTCCTGTGCTCTCCCTCCAAAAAAATAAAATAAAATGAAGTTTGAAATTAAACCCCTAGAAATGTTTTCTCAGGGAAATTCACAACCACAAACTATGAAAAAATATAGCAAAAAAAAAAAAAAAAGTAGAAAAAGAAAGGAGCACAGCATTCCAAGCTGGTTTTGCATTTCTAGGAAAGATGGCTACTACCGGGAAGAAGCTGTTGCAATAATGCAGAAGACAGGTGGACACTGGACGGGGTGGCGCAGAAGAGTCAAAGGTGATCAGATCCCAGATCAGTCCCCAGCGCGAGTCACACTAAATCGGGGTTTCAGTTTTATAGACCACTGGGAGAAGGGCACTGGAGGGATTCTTGTTCTAAGAACTAGAAGCCTGGTTCACTGAGGAAGGAAGTTCTGTGGCAAGAGCAGGTTTGTGGGGAGTGGGGATAATCAAGAGCTTATTGTTAGACCCACAGAGATCCCTTTTAGGGACCGAAGGGAAGGTGTCAAGAATGTTGTTGGAGGGGCGCCTGGGTGGCTCAGTGGATTAAGCCGCTGCCTTCGGCTCAGGTCATGATCTCAGGGTCCTGGGATCGAGCCCCACATCGGGCTCTCTGCTCCGCAGGGAGCCTGCTTCCTCCTCTCTCTCTGCCTGCCTGTCTGTCTCCTTGTGATCTCTCTCTGTGTCAAATAAATAAATAAAATCTTTAAAAAAAAAAAAAAAAAAGAATGTTGTTGGATACACAACTTTAGAGTGTAGAAGAGATATAGGGGTTGAGGTATAAGACTGGGCATTCATAATCTACACGTAATACTTGAAGCCATGATATTTGGGAAAAGAAAACACAGAGGGAAGAGAACCAATGACTGATGCTGGGCCTGTCTGATATTTACAGAGACCAAATAAGTGGGTACAACCAGTGAAGGAAACTGAAAGGGAATGGTCAGAGGGTTGGGAAGAAAACCAGGAGAGTGTGGTGTCCTGGAAGCCAAGGGGAAAAGGGTTTCGGGGAGAAGGGAGTCAGCGAGTGTTTCAGATGGTCCTGATAGCTCATGTAACATAATGAGTGAGGATCAATTCGCTTAATCCTTATACAATCCTTTGAGGAAGCTACTACTACTATCCCCATTTTACAGACATACCTCTGCTTCACATAGGTATAGAGAGACCAGCTAACGGTGTAGGTCAGGTGTCTATGCTCTTAAACATTGTACCACAGTATATGATGGCTTTTCTTTTGCCCTAGATGACACCATGAGAATACGTTTGCTATAAACCAAGTGCACCCATATGTGGGGTTTATATGGCTATATGGTGTAGAATAGGAGGTCGACACCCTGTGTCTTCAAAAAGTCCTCATAACTTCAAGGAAGGAGCCACATTGAGATTACAAAAGAGCCTTCCTCAAAAAGCCATGCTGTCTTCTCTTTAAATGTAGCAGAAGCCTTTGTGGTGAAGGTGGGGGCAGAATTTTGATGAGTGAGAAGCTCAAATATAATATTTTTATAAGGGTTTTCCTTCCTGATTCAGGCCCAAGTAGTGACCTCTATGTCAATCAAATCAACTACTAATTCATGAGTTCTTGGGGTCTCTGATTTCTCCAAGTTGCCCAGGGGTCCTAAAGACCAAAGGCTACTGAAAAGTAGTACCAGTGACCAAGAGGCTAATGGCTCACGAATGAGGGGGGTCAAACATCTGCCCTATTAGATTACTGAAAGACTAACTAGAGGACATATTTAAAAAGTTAAGCCTGATGCTTGCTGGGTAGTAAGTATTCCTTGCTATTATATGTGTCCTTAAGGATGGTTTCTGTCCTGTGTCCATTCTGAATGAATAGTTCTGGCCCCGTCCACCTAATAGGTTGGTGCCTGTGTCATGCTGACTATGAAATATTTTTAAGCGTTGCCCTTAAGGATTGCCCTTTTAAGGATTACCTAAGAATGTATGAGTTTGTGTTCCTGCGTGTGAGAGAGAGTGTATGTGCAAATGAATACATATCTTGGAGTTATGATACTTAACCCCTGGAAGAGAGCCCTGGTACCATGAAGTCATGGACTTTTGAAACTGGAATCTTATGTCAAAGAATTCAATACTATAATCACAGTCAAGGAGACTCGTTTTTTAACTTAATGTGACAAACAGATCCTAAGGTGACTCCAGTGTTGCTCACCTCATGGTGTTCATGAATTTCACGAATCCCCTCCACCTGAATGGTGGCAAGACCTATGAGTTGCTTCTAGCCAGCGAAAGTGAGGGGATGCCCTCTCGTGATTACATTATATAAGACTCCATCTTAGCAAACTGAAGCTAGATCCTTTCCTCATGGGCTTGATAAAGTAAACAGAAAGTTGGTGAAGCCCACATAGTAAGGAACTATGGGCTGCCCCTAGGACAAGAGAGTAGCCTCTAGCCAAAACCCGGCCCAAACCAGGGCCTTCAGCTGTATGACTGTAAGGAGATGAATTCTCCTAACAACTTGGAATGAGCTTGGAAGTGGGACCTTCCCCAGTCTAGCCTCCAGTTGAGAAGGTACCCTGGCCAACTCCTTGATTGCAGCCTTGTGCGATGCAGAGAACAACCAACTAAACCAAGGCATGTCTTAAACTCTGACCCACAGATTATATAACATAATAAATGTGCGTCATTTTAGACCAGTAAGTTTGTGGTAATATGTATACAGGAATAGAAAATGAATACAGTGGGCAAAAAATAATAAAGGTGAGTTATATATATTAATAGACTATACAAGAGGTTTTTTTTTTTTTTTTTTTAGAAGGGAGGGCAAGCATTGAAAGATATTTGCATCATGCTGCAATGAAATTTTCATGAGAGTAAAATCAGGTATCAATAAGCAGAAAAATCTAAGGAACAATAGAAAAACATGCAAAGAAATCACACAGTGAGTAAAGGACATTGTGGCAATTGATGGAGGAAATCTAAATTATATAATAAGTGATTCTGAGATAACTGGTTAACTATATGGAGAAATGGAGTTGGAACAATATCTTATATTGTAAATCAAAGTCTAGATATAATACAGTAGCAGTGCATTTTGTCAAATTAAAGATGCTATTGATTTTGAGATGTGTCATCTTTTGTTCCACTAAAAATCAGTTGATCAACAAATCAAAAAAAATCAAATGTAACAGATTCTAAACTGAATGTCTTGAGTTCCCCTCCCCAGCTCGTTTCACCCAGGTTGTTTCTCAACTCAGTGGACAGAAATCCCAACCTTGCAGATACTTTACAATTATCCTTGATTTTCTTGTTTCACATGTTAGATCCTATTTATCTGGAACATACTGTTGTCTTTCCACTGAAAATGTGTATAGACTCAAACCCCTTCTCACCAGGGCCATTGTTATCTTTTGGTTTGGAGCTGCTTCCGGTGGGTTCTAGCTACCAAAATCTCTTGCTTGGATTTCTGCAATAGCCTTTAACTTGATTTCCTGCTTCCAATTAATCTTCAATACAGCAATTGGAGTGTTCTAGTCATACTATAAATTAGATCACCCCCTCTTCCACTCAAAATCTTCTATGTGGCTTCACTTTTATTCAGATGAAAAACTAAGGTCTCTATAGTGGCCAGTAGAAATAAAATACTTATGCCCTTTGCCTCAAAATTTTAAATTTCTTAGGAATAAACACTGAGGAAATAATTCTAACTGTAGATACGTGTTATTTAAAGGATGCTTATATATATATAATATGGATATTTTATATATGTATAAAACATATATGTAAAATAGCTAAGTAGCAAAACAAAACTATAACTTAAATACCCAACCACAAGATTTTTCAGGTAAATAATGCTTTATCTATTGAACATATTTGAATAATAATATGCGTCATTTAAGAAGAATAATTGAGTATTATAAAGCAATATGGAAAGGTGTGTGTGGTCAAACTAAAATTTTCTGACTTTATGTAATTAAGCAATGCAATTATATTTATAATATTATTATGCAATGACAAGCAGAATACATAATGCTAGGTGTATACAAATTTGGTAGCAATTATCAAAAAAAGGTAAATGCATATGGACCAAGATTAGAAGATAATCAATCAAAAATAAAAGACTTGTTTTTTATTGTATTTATTTATTTGTTTGATTTTTTTTTTTTTTTTTTGGTGGGCAACAAAAGCAAGGTTTATTGAGCAATAGCAAAGTGATAGTACAAAGCTCCTGAGGAGGGAGGGGACCTGAGAGTGTTGCCCAAAAGGCTTGTTTTTTTAGTACAGTGGTATTTCTTTCCTTCACATATTTGAAAAATATGCATTAATATTATCTGATTTAAAAAAAAAATTAAATGACTTACAAGGTAGTATAATTTGTATTACGACACTGCCCATAAAGAACCCACCACAGAATCCTAAAACCAAGCGGTCACAGCTGCATTTACCTTTCTTGGGAACGGGCTTCTCATCCACTTGCCTATCTTGGGAGCACTTCCTCTTCCCCACTGTGGAACTCGACTCTGCCATTGTGTTCTTTCCCCCTGATGTTTTTCACCTGTCAGGGTAATATGCAGGTATCAGCCAAGAGAAAGAGACTGTTTTGAAACATATAAGCAGTCGGCATCAAGCAAACCAAAGCCAGGACATTCCATCAGGGTCGGGTATAGGGAGGGTCATTATTCCCTCTTGGCTCACCACAACAGGTGCACCGCACTTAAGGTGTGGAACTGTCCATTACAAGGGTCTAGAGTGCTTGCTGGGTGCCAGTTTAAGAGTGCTGGCTTTGGAGCTAGGCATTGCCAAGTTCAAATCCAGGCTCATGATTTACGTGATGTGCCAAATGTCACCAGGAGCAAATTTGTGTATTTCGGTTTCTTAACTATTATTAATAATAATAAGCAGCCCCACAACCGCCGCCGCACCGGCATCAAGGATGAGAAGAGTTCCGTAGACTGCTCATGTCTGGCACCCAGCAAGTGGTTGACACATGGTTTATTGTCATCGTTGTTGAACCACCACACATGTGGGTCATCTCAGAGCTGTGCTCTTCTGGAATGCTCTACCACACTGAGAACCTGGTTTCTAGTACCCCTGATGATTACCCTACCTCTTCCCCATTTGACCCACTGAGATTGTTGCTGTATGAATGTCACCAACACTTGGGACTGCAAATATGGTGTGTTACGATATGATAATATCATTTTAATCCCATATTATTTCTGGCCACAGATGATGAAGTGTCTACAAAGTTCTGAAATAACTAACATGGAGATCTTGACACTAGTATTGTTTGGGTCCCTACAATTTGGACCATGACTGCCTCAAATGAACAAAGTTCTGTTGTAAACAGGATCTGTTTGGTTTAAGGTTATAAATGTCGTCTTGTTTAATTAACCAGTATTTGGGATTATAAAGTTGGTTTTAACTGACCTATAGCAAGAAAAACTGAAACCATATATACTAATGTTGGATCATGTTCTTAGTTTTCCCTTCCTTAACTCTTTGATGAGGGCCGTGTAACATCTCACAGTTGTCTCACCAAGAATTCTGGATTTCTGGATGGAGGGTGGTCAGCTTTTTTGTAGAAGCACCTGATGTGGATGTCCAAAAAAAAACAACCAAACAGGCATCCTCAGGAATGTTAATTTATATAGGGAAAACTTGTATAGACAAAGGCATGGCAGAGCTTGAATTGAGACAGGAAAGCAAGAGAACCCAAGAAGTGAGTACAACGTAAGGAGCAGGGTACTGGAGTCAGCTCGCATAGGCCGGCAAAAGCAGAGCGGTACATTTTTAGGAATTTTGTAAGCTGGTTGTTGAAAACAGCCATTACTGGCAATTAAATTATATAAATTCAGAATTAAATAAATTATACTTTTAAAAAGGAAGAAATGTTTATAGCTCATGACTTTGTAATTATTTCACTGCATTTTACTATCAGGTTCACTCTTGGGATCATTCATGTTTCCTGCATCTATGTGGTAGGAAAATGATATAAAGGCATGCTGCTGCCTATTTCTTCCTAACTCTGAATTCAGTGATGTCATGTTAGTAAGTCAAAGTTGGCCATAATTGGAGATTTCACACCCAAAAAAAAAAAAAAAAAAGACACAAATGCTACAGATTTGGGCTTTTTTGTTGATTTCCTGTACTTAAGAGATTTATTGAATAATATTATATTAGAGCTAGACTCACTATTGACGAAGTGAGTGATTTAAAAAAAAATTTTTTTATTTATTTGTCAGAGAGAGAGCACAAGCAGGGGGAGTGGCAGGCAGAGGGAGAAGCAGACTCCTCGCTGAGCAAGGAGCCTGATGCAGGCCTCGATCCTAGGACCCTGGGATCATGACCTGAGCCGAAGGCAGATATCTAACCAACTGAGCCACCAAGGTTTCCCGTGAGTGATGTTTTTGCTTAACTAATTATTAATAAAAAATGTACCTGTGGCCTGATTTTGTGGCACTATGGCTGGGGAGAGAATTGTAAAAGTTCAGAGTGAATTCTGCAAGAAATAGAAAATTACCGAAGTTATAGATGTAACTGGAAAATAGGGTAAGTATTTTAACTTAAAACATGTTATTTTAAAAATGAAATAAAGATATTAGTAACAGAAATTTTATGTTACCGTCAAGTGGTATTATGAGTTTTATTAACATGAACTTAAATTGGGCAATTCATGCATTTTGCAGATAGTAATGTAGAAGCAATCCCTGCAAACACAAAAAAAGCTAAACGGTGGAGAAAGGGGAACCCTCCTGCACTGGTGGTGGGAGTGCAAGCTGGGGCAGACACTCTGGAAAACAGTGTGGAGGTCCAGCAAGACGTTAAAAATAGAGCTACCCTACAACCCAGCAATTGCACGATTAGGTATTTACCCTAAAGATACAAATGAAATGATCCAAAGGGCACCTGCACCCCAATGTTTATAGCAGCAATGTCCATAATAGCCAAACTATGGAAGGAGCCAAGATGTCCTTCAGTAGTTGAATGGGTAAAGAAAATGTGGTATATATATACAGTGGAATATTACTTAGCTATCATAAAGGAGGAAATCTTACCATTTACATTAACATAGATGGAACTGGAGGGTGTTATGCTGAGTGAAATAAGTCAATCAGAGAAAGACAATTATCATATGGCTTCACTCACACGTGGAATATAAGAAAGAGCACAGAGGATCATAGGGGAAGGGAGGGAAAACAGAGTGGGAGGTCATCAGAGAGGGAGAAGAACCATGAGAGACTTTTAACCATAGGAAACAAACTGAGGGCTGTTGGAGGGGAGGTGGATTGGGGGGATGGTGTAACTGGGTGATGGACATTAAGGAGGGCATGGGATGTGATGAGCAGTGGGTATTATATGCAACTGATGAGTTATCAAACACTACATGTACTATATGTTGGCTAATCGAATTTAGATTAAAAAACTAAAAAACAACTAAAAATTTTGGATTATTGTAATTCAGAGTGCTAAAGCTGAGGATGGTTCCAGTTTGATGAATATAATTTGTATGAGAGAGAGATCATTCAACAGTAGATCATCTATGATATTTAATGACAACACACATTGAGAAGAATTGGCAGACGGAGGTTCAATTTCATTTGTCAGACTGTGGTTGAGTTTCAACCTTAGGTTGCCTACAGGTGCAGAGTTTAGCAAAAGTACATGAAAGTTTTACACCTTAAATACATAAAATGTCTTTGTTAATTATACCTCAATAAACCTGAAAAAAAGCACAGTATTCTAAGGGAATCAATTGACTATATAGAACTTATAATAACAGTATTGTATATTTTATTATTATTTACAAACTGTATGCCCCAGATTCTATCAGTAAGATTTATAATATACCCATCTGTGTTTGTGCGTGCATTTTTCCTCCCGTGGAAAGCCAGTTGTGAAATACTCATCAACATACCACCAGGGTAAGGAAACACATCTCCCCCTTGGCCTCTGTACTTGGTGCAATCATTTATTGGTGAACCTACCTTTTTTTACTTGGCCACCAGCATTTAGGCATTTTCCTAGAGGGTTTTCTATCACTTGACACTCCTATTTCAGGAATTCCAAAGAGGCAATTTATAGGGAAGTGGCCCCCTGCAGGAAGCAAACGGCCAGTTTCCGTAGGGAAGGAATAGATATGAAATCTGGTGCCTGTGATCCGTGTTCATTCCTGTAGTTGTTGTTGTTGTTGTTGTTTCTAGCATAAGATACTTGGTCCAGACTCCTCTACAAAAATGAGTATTTTGGGACATTCGTTAGGCCCTCCAACTTTCCATAGAGGGGTGGTTCTCACTGAAAAGTATAAGGAGGGATTCCATCCTACACAAGCACCATAATTAAATTCCAAGTGTTATTCAACTCCACTGACCCATGGCTCCTGGACCAGTTCTAGGAAACAAGGACCCTTACATGCCACAGTAGCTCATCGGCATTTCCAGGGCTGTTGTGATCCGATCTGTGTAACATACTGTCCATCCTTTTGGTTTATGAGCAATCAGGTCATTGCCTGCCTGGACAGGGTTCTCAGACTACTTGGATTTCATGTCCTGCTATCTCCTTTAGGTGGCTTCATTCAACTGTACTCAGCACAGTTTTCTGGGACACCGTAAGAATTGTGTGCTTATGTCTCATGAACTGAAGCGTGTCAGTGATGTCCTATCCAGCCAAACTTTGAACATGATTATTTCATCAACAAGCAAAAGCACAGAGCAATTCCAGAGTGATCTAGAGATTGAGGTTACTTTATTCTCTGCTTTTATGCCTGGACCACCTAGCAGCTGACCTCTTAAGATGGAGAGCGATTTCCTGTCCTGGGGTTTGATGCTAAATTCCATGGGATGAAAATATTATGGGATGTGTATTCCTGGTTTACCGCAACTTTGCCTGTTCTTGGAGGTGTGCCTCTGGGACCTTTCTATCATGGTAGAACTCTCCAGTTCTGAGTCTGTTCATCCAGATGGCAGCCCCAGTGAACCCTCTCTAGTTCATGGAGGACATTTGTCCATTTTCAAGTTACTTTCAAGACACACCCATGAAATAGAATCTCAGTATTTATCCATAGTGTGCTCAGAATATCAGCTATCATAGAAGGAGAAACTTAAATAATAACTTGGGTAAAGTAATCTGAAGTACTTGTAGCCTTCTACTGTCTCTACACTAGAAAACTAGGATGTGCCTTGTTGGGCTGAATGCCCAATCCTAGCAGATGCGACCATATCTATGGTCATTCTCCCAGGAGATTTTGTCAGCATTTACTCACACAGCTAAGCAGGTGGTTGGGCATGGGAAGTGAACGGGAATCCATGTAAGGGAAAGCTCTGAGAGCATTTGGCTGCCAAGGAAGCATGTAAGCAAGCATTACTCCAGTAAAGCTTGGTGACCTCAAAAAGGTGGGATTGCCCACCTTTTTGGTGGGATGCCCCAGCAGGGGGGTCGCAATGGTAACACAGTTGCACCCTGGCTAGCCTTCAAGTCCTAGGGCTGTGCAAAAGAAACAGCTTGAAGTTGTCACACATACATTGTATATCAATATGTCATATATGTGTTTTGCATGGCATATATGTTTTGTGTGTATATGTGTACATGTATATGTACATAGATACGCATATATGAAAAAATTTTAAAGATTTTATTTATTTGAGAGAGAGAGAGAGAACTCATGCACACAAGGCGGGGGGATTCTGCTGAGCAGGGAGCCCAATGCGAGGCTCAGTCCTAGGACCCTGGGATCATGACCTAAACCAAAGGCAAGCGCTTGACCGACTGAGCCATCCAGGTGTCCCCATATGCAATTTTTTTCTATAGCAACCTTGATTTTCCACAACTGCCCAGAAAACTGCTGGTTCCTTGGCACCCTGAGATGTTTTTGCTTCAAAGCAGTGTTCATAGGGAATCACAGTGAAGGTCAGCTTCCTGCCCACCATTAGGTTTAAAGGTTGTGGGTGTCCTGCTAACAGCATCCTATTTATACCATCTGTGAGGTCACAAGTACCGTCAGAAACCTGTAGCTCCCACGTTCCCGCCTTGCAGACTCTCCTGGATTAACTCCTCTCAACTGCCGTCAGCCAGTCCTCCATCTTCTGACCCTAGTGACCCTCTCTGCCCCATCGCTACATTTCCCTTTCCATCCCCACCGTCTCGGTTGGCTTAACTCTCCCTCATCTCCTTGCTTCATGACTCAGCGTTCCTCTAGATGCCGTCTTGGACCAGAGTCACCCCCACCCCTGTCTGTATCAAAGTCCTGGACCCTACTTGATGTGGGAGGGAAATGAAGACTGTGAACTTGATCGCAAAAGGCTGGAGTCCTTCAGGACCCCAGGAATTGCCTGTTGCTGCAGTGAGCTTGTCCAGGAGAAAAGCCCAGTACAGACTTCTCGACTGCAGTGAATCTTGGCATAAGGGATGGAGGTGTGGTTACCCATTTTTTTCTTATCTGAAATATTTATTTGCAACCAACCTACAACTCTTCCTCTGTGTTCCCCCGGCTATTGGTATAAGGAGCTCTCCTAGCTGCTATTGCTAATTATTAGCCATCAACCCTAGATGGAGATGTTGACCCTCTCTGTCCAGGCCAGCCAGTTGGTAAATAAAAGAGCTGATATTTGTTGATGAGCCGCCGAATGTAATCCCTTAAATTCAGCTTTTAAATACCTCATGAGAGTGCCTATTTCTTAGAAATGTCTTGCACGGTTGACATTTTCCACGTTTACGGATGATCAGGCATAAAACTTCAGCTCCCTGCTTATACCTCTCTCCCCCCTGCCTGGTTAGGAAAACAGAGTTTTTTTCACATTTTCACTCACCTTTCAAAAAACCATTATGAGAAAACCTGGGACTCGGGGAGGATATCAAAACTGTCCGTTGTTACACAGAAAGAACCCTTAGAGAGTTTGCATATCAACACCAGGGTAAGTGACTTACCAACTTGGCGTCTGAGGGAGGACTTCCACTGAGAACCCGCTCCTCCTCCACGCTCTGGCCCTTCACCTCCTGGTAGACGCGGAGGATTCTTCGCTACCCGGGGCTGGAACTGCTAATCATTAACGAGATTCGTCAAACTAGAAATTGAAGGAACGGTGCTTCTGATCAGGCAGGCTCTGAGGAAGTTTCCAGAAATGTGTGCTTTCAGAACCTGGAATCTAAGAGCCTCCGCGGCTCTACCTTCTGCCTTACTGATGTGAGCGTCTTGAGTCTCCTCCAAATCGGAGGTGTGTCCTCTAGTTCAGACATCCTCATGAGGCCTTCGCTTTGCTTTGTGGTATCTTTAATGACTTCAGTTCCGTTCTGGAAAGGTGAAAGAAAGAAAAGGATTACAATTAAATGCCAAAGTTGAATATGTTTTTTATTCTTTGTGTTCTTTTTCCCCCTTTGAAATTTTGTTAAATTTTTCTTGGAAATCTATGAGATATAACATTACAGGTAAACTTGGATTTCACGCCTGCTTTCCATGGTCCTCTGCTGCCAAAGTTGAATATGTTTTTTATTCTTTGTGTTCTTTTTCCCCTTTTGAAATTTTGTTAAATTTTTCTTGGAAATCTATGAGATATAACATTACAGGTAAACTTGGATTTCACGCCTGCTTTCCATGGTCCTCTGGTGCGCATACACACTTACACACACACACACACACCTAAGAACAAAAACATTTCACATAAATAGGTTGCTCCATATTCTTTAATTTAATACTATCTATAGATGCACTCCTAAACTATATAAAATAACGCTTTCCTTATTTCCAAATTTGTACACCTGCTATCATGCACTACGGACTTCTCTGTAACTGACTTTGGACAATAGACGGCATGAATTGGGAACACTCACATGGGCACCATGGAGGCCAAGCCCTTTCAATTTCTTTTGCTTGACTTGTTTTCATCTCTACCCCATGTGGTTGAAAACATCCTCACTGCTCTCCAAGCTTGCTCGTAGTTCTGCTCATCCTTATCTCAGAGATGAGGCAACGCTTTCAGATCCCGAGCTTTATGTAGATGGTTCCTTCCCAGCTCCACCCCCCATCTTCCGTGCTTAGCGCCTGCACACCTTCCTCTGTGAGAACATTTGGGTTGATCCCTGGTCTTGGAAAATTAAACCTGGTTCTGACTTCTGGGAGTTCTCCTTGCTTCAAGGCCTGCTTGTCACCTTGACTTTAAGTTCCTTCTTAGTTTCTGGCCCCAGAGGCGGCCTCCTTGTGATTTCCAGTTTGACTCTTTATACCTATTTTGAACTGTGCTGTGGGGGAGTAAACCACCTCCCAGCTCCTTGGTAGAGGAGTGGGAGCCTGGCAGACCATCCCTGAGCTCAAGAATTCAGAAGGAGGAGCCCAGGTCTTAGGGATCCAGAGATACTGTTTTCCAAGCATTCATTATAGGTCATTATCACACTTTTTTTTCAGGTTAAGTTTTTTTAGTCTTCGTAAGAGAAAAGAAAAACGGATTTGTCCATGTGCACTTCGGGACTTTAAGCACCGACAGTCTCGGTTCATTACACAGGGGGAGGGATGTCAACTTCACTTTCCTGTGTAAAAGATTTTTCCCTGAGTCATGTTGGAGGGACTCTGGACCCTGAGATAATGAGTAACAATGCCCGAATTCAAGTATCATGTGAAATATCGCTAACCCCGAATTGATACCCAAGTCAGAAAATGTGGCTTTGGTTTTGTTATTTAATTTTAACTTCATTTTAAAATGTCCTTGGGTTGTTTGTTCTTCCATTCTATGAATTAGACTTGTTAGAAACAGATTCATGTTGCTGTTGTGTGGGGAAAATCCAACTTGGCTAACATCTATAATTAATTTTTTTTGACATTTAGTTTATGGATGCAATTTTTAAAAAGATTTTATTTATTTATTTGACAGACAGGGATCACAAGTAGGCAGAGAAGCAGGCGGGGTGGGGGGCAGGGAGTGGTGGGGAAACAGGCTCCCCGCTGAGCAGAGAGCCTGATGCGGGGCTTGATCCCAGGACCCTGAGATCATGACCTAAGCAGAAGGCAGAAGCTTAACCCACTGAGCCACCCAGGTGCCCCATAATTAATTTTTTAAAACTTGAATATCGGTTGAAATATTTCCTTGATTTAGATGGTAATAGCCACCTTTTAAAAATGTATGTTCTTCTTTTGAAAAGTGTTGGTTTTTGAATTACTTTGTTTTTGTCATGTGAATTATTAGAGAAGATGAAGGGCAAGTTTCTCCTTTGATAGGGTTCAAATTATCCCGAGTTGTTTTCCTAAGACTGTAAACAACTGTTGTTAATAATTAGTGGGATGGCAATGCTGTGCTTCTGGTACTATTTCAGAGGATTCCAGTGCACCATCCTATCGTGAGCATATGGAAGCCTGTTGTTTCCAGTCTAGGAGGCCGGGAGGGGCCTTAGCAAAGGACATACACCTCCCGTGCACGCTCAGTGACTCAGGAAATGCAAAAGCAGCTGTCAAGCAAACACATCAGATGAGTTTAAATCCCGAAACAAAAGACTTTCCTAAATAGTCGTGGTTATTCTCTGGAACGTGGCTGCTTTTGCAAACACAATTAAAACAAAAAAAAAAAAAAAGAAAAGAAAAGAAAAAAGGTTTTATTTAGTTATTTGAGAGAGAGAGAAAGCACACATGAGCAAAGCGGTGGGGAGAGGGAGGGAAAGAAGCAGATTCCCCGCTGAGTGGGGGAGCCCAATGTGGGACTCGATCCCAGGACCCTGAGATCATGACCTGAGCCGAAGGCAGCCACTTCACTGACTGAACCACCCAAGTGCCCCTCAAGCATACTTGAAACCATGAATGCTGTATTGTTACGTCTGCTTAGAACCTTACATCTTCATCTTGGTTCTGGCATATCCTTTTTTCTGCCAGTCAAACTCCTGTCTTGCCTCACTGTCCCCATCGTGAATGGGGTCACGAAGCTCCCAATGGGACCTCATCTCTGAGTTTGGCCTCTGTCGGCAAAGCAGCAAGGTGTGTCTCTGTCAGCTACACAATGCAGCCAGTTACATGCTGGGTTTGCTAGACCGCAAATACTCCTTGCCTTTTCCTTAGACGTGGCTTTCTGCCAGTCTGCTTTCCAGCTTCAATGGCTCCTGTTTTAGCAACCCCAGTACCAGGAGTTCAGGGCTAAAAGTGCAAAATCGTATCCTATTTAGGAGAGCATCCATAGGAAAAACAATACAATGGTGACAAATACAATTTTTAAGAGTAGATATGGAAGAAAATTAGGAATGCTAATGGAATGACATGTACTTCCAGATAGGATAGTAAACAAAGGAAAGTGGCTATTTGTATTATATCATAGCTATCAAGTAAGTAAGACAGTATCACATTTTCTGACCAGCATGAGTAATAAAAATATATCACATTGAGTTTTTATCCAGGGACTTGGAACAAACCTCATTTCCACATTAAAAATAAATAAATTGTAATTTCATTTCCACATTAAAAAAAAAAATTAGGTACATAAAAGGGCTGCTGGTTACCACATTTCTTCTCCAGTGTGTTGGAAGTTGCAACCAATACAATAACACAAGAAAGAAACGTGAAATGATTGGAAAAGAAGTAAACCTATAATTATTGATAGGTGATATGATTGTCTACATGGGAAAACTAAAATTCTATTCGTAAGTTATTATAATTCATAAGCCTTCAGCAAGTTTGACAGATATAAAAGTGACTTTTAAAGTTAGATTGCATTTTTAGGTACCAGCCTGAAACAAAAAACGATCTTATAAAAATTACTGTAATTCAGAACCACAATAAAATTACGTAGTAGCGACAAAAGGAAATAAGACCTAGGAATATATCTAACAAAAATATGGCACATCTTTATGTAGAAAATTGCAAAACTTTACTGCAAAGTATTAAACTAGAACTAAATGCTAAGTGTAGAGACATAACATTTTCATGGACAGCAACATTCAGAAATGTAAAACTCTCAGGTCTCCCTAGAGAACTCATAGGTTTAACACAATTCCAATCAGTATTCCAACATGATTTTCCAGAGAACTTGCTAGCTGGGGACTCCTGGGTGGCTCAGTTGGTTAAGCAGCTGCCTTCCGCTCAGGTCATGACCCTAGCATGCTGGGATCGAGTCCCACATCAGGCTCCTTGCTCGGCAGGGAGCCTGCTTCTCCGTCTGCCTGCCACTGTACATGCCTGTGTGCTTGCTCGCTCTCTCTCTCTCTCTCACAAATAAATAAATAAATCTTAAAAACAACAACAACTTGCTAGCTGGATGTATTTTCAAATAAAGATAATGGTTGTCTCTTCCTTTCCAGTTCTTATTCTACTCTACCCCTAATCCCCTTTTTAGTGATTCCTTCGGATGGGGTCACTTATTTAACACTAAAAATGTACTGGGCACTGTTCTGAACATTTTATATACAATAACATTGTTACTGCTCACTCACAGCAAACCTCTCTGGAAGGTACTGTTACTATGCCCATTTTACAGAGAGGTTAAATAACTTGCTGGTAAGATATAGAATTGGGAATCTAATCACGCAGGGAATCTGGGAATATTTGTCATTTCTAAGAAAGCTTTGTTTTTCATGCTTCTGATTCTTGTAAGAATATTTATAACATTCTGGGGGGATGGGTGAAATAAGTGCTGGGGATTAAAGAGTACATTTCTCTTGACGAGCACTGAGTGAGTAATGTATGGAATTGTTGAATATTGTTGAATATCATACAGTGAAACTAATATAACTGTATGTTAACTATACTAGAATTTTAAAAATTTAAGAAAAAAAAGAATGCTAGGGGCACCTGGGTGGATCAGTGGGTTAAAGCCTCTGCCTTCGGCTCGAGTCATGATCCCAGGACCCTGGGATCGAGCCCAGCATCAGGCTCTCTGATCAGCAGGGAGCCTGCTTCCTCCTCTCTCTCTGCCTGCCTCTCTGCCTACTTTTGATCTTTGCCAAATAAATAAAATCTTTTAAAAAAATTTTTAAAAAAGAATGCTATTCACCAAATATTTCTGTTACGCATTTATCTAATTTAAATATTTATACTAATACTCATCTATTTGAGGAGGACACTAGTTTTTCTATTAATCTTGCTGCTCTATCTTTAAGGTTGTTGAATTGTACTTGCTTAATGATTTTTGTTGATGGTGTTGAGTTACCAAATAGAAGAATATATTTCCACAACCCAAGTGTGAATTACTACTTATATGTGAGTTAAAGGGCTTCCGGATTCCTATAGCTTGTCTTGGGAGAGGAGGGTAGATATTGGATGTGCCCCTGGGCCTGGTCTGTGAAACATTGGCATTTCAAATCTTATCTGAAACATTTTCATTTATTAGTCCTCAGTGACCTTGTCAGTCATTTAAAGTATAGCTAGATTTCAAATCTTAGAGAAAAATGCAAAGGGTAGCTTCCCTCTATCTTCTTTTTTCTTTTGTTCCTTTGCACTCTGCTAATCCTTATGGAGATAAGGAGTTTGCCTCAGGCTTGACTTGGCTTCTTTCAGTTTCCAAAATCTATATTAAAGCTTTCCATGTGGGTCAATCCCTTTTTGATCTTCCCCTCTCCCGCTCAGATTCTCACTTCTTTTCTCAGTGCTGAACCAGGACGAGTGAGATCATAGACCTCCGTTGTTGCTACAAAAGAGGATTAGGGGCCAAACTCATTTACTGGCCATTGCACTGCAAGGCTAGATTTTGATTGTATTCAGTTAGTTGTGACCTCTTGTTGTCAGACACTTGTGCTTCTAAGTGACAGGAATCCAACTGAAATGGTTTTGGAAGAAAAGAAGATGACAAGGTGAAGATTGAGTTATGCCACAGACAGTAAGGAGGTTGTAGCAGGAACAAGCCCAGGTCCGGACACAGCAGACTGTATCTAAATCTCTCCCCGCCAACCACAACACAACAAAACGGGACACACTCATTTTTGCTGTTTTCTTACGTTTCCCTTCCTTTTCTAAATCTTCTCCAAGAGGCAATAGACATGTCTGCAGGCCATTCTGGAGTCTCACTCTTCATATCTATAAAAGAATGAAAAAGCAACTGTGGTCAGGCTCCAGGTCTGAAATCCCAAGAAAGAGTGGGATTTGCTCCGGACGGGAGATGGTGCTACCATTTGATCCAAAGCATCAAGTGGTCTGATTGGCTGTTTCCATCATCCCAAGATTCTTCAATGTCACTACTCTCGGGTAAAATCAATTTAGTGCCTCGTGAACAGCATGTATGGCTGTTTTGTTTTGTTTTTAATAACAAAATAGGATAAAATAGATTGGAATGAGAGGGCATCATACTTAGTAAGAGTAAAGATTTTTTTGTGAAATTTTGATTTTGAAACACGTACATATATCTGTAGAATGAACCTGTATATTAGTATTTCATCACTGTAAAAATGTATATTACTTACTGTAGGTCGAAAGGGTTGAAATTTTCTTTCTTATATACACGTTTTACAAGTCTTAATTTATATTATAATGCCTCTGCTTTATTAAGTCTCCCAGATTTAATGCTTTTGTATGGCATTTCAAAAAAGGACAGCCTGAAGTAGATCTTCAAAGTTCTCACAAGAAAAAAATATTTTTTTTGTAACTTTCTATGAGGACAGGGGGTAACTAGAGTTATCGTGACAATTACTTCACAATGTATAAAATATTGAACCAATATGTTTTATACCTGAAACCAATATAATGTTATATGTCAAATGTAATTCAAAAACATCTGTGAATTCATTAAAATTCAATTTGTTCGTATAAAAATAATAAAATAGTGGTTTAGAACAACAACAAAAAAGGCCAAACTAAAAAATTATTGCTTAACCTAAGGGCACCTGCGTGGTTCTGTCAGTTAAGCATCGGACTCATGATTTCAGCTCGGGTCATGATCTCAGGGTTGTGAGATAGAGCCCTACATTAGGCTTTGCACCAGGCATAGAGCCTGTTTAAGATTCTCTCTCTTCCTCTGCCCCTCCCTGTCTGTGTTCACTTTCAAATAAATAAATAAATAAATAAATAAATAAAAGAAACAAAAACAATTGCTTAACCACATACATACTGCATTTCACAAATATTGTGTCTTTTACAGCTGGAAGTTTTGTGGTGACCTTACGTGGAGCGAGTCTATTGCTGCCATTTTTCTAGCCGCATTTGTTCCCTTGGTGTCTTTGTCACATTTTTGATATTTTTGCAGTATTTCAAAGTCTTTCATTCTATGTATTTGTCATGGTGGTCTGTGATCAGTGATTACTGCTCATTGAAAGCTCAGATGATGGCTAGCGTTATTTACCAGTAGAGTATTTTTTTAAATTAAGGTATGTACATTGTATTTTTAACAAATTCTATGTGCTGGGAAAACAAAAATTACTTGACTCCCTTGATTGCGATATTCATTTTATTATGGTGGTCTGGAACTGAAACTGCAGTATCTCCAAGGTGTGCCTGTAACTGATTTTTGTTACTCTAAGGATTAAAGGCAAGATATATCCATTTCTCCCCTGGACTCCAGATTTTCACTCCTCAACCCCAGATCAGGATGATGAAGCAGCTTCAGTAGCATCTTGTCCAAGGCCATGTGCATCATCGATTCCTTTTGCTGTGGGTCTTTGAGTGGATCACTGGTGCACCTCCCACCTGGCATATTACCACAGGTGACTGCCATTACCTCCAGGCCATTCCAAAGGCCATGTGCTTCCTACAGCCTGGAGAGCTGGCCAAGCAGGCAATATCTGAGGGCCCCAGTACCATCAATAAGTACACCAGCTGCAAATGAGTTCCTTTGATCAGAAATTGAATATCATAAACCAAAGATATTTTTTAGAGCCATCCTCATTTTTTAAAAGTTAAAGTTCTATTTAATGTCTTTTTCACTAATAATTCATTGGCTTTCATTTGCCCAGTCAACTAGCAAATGAACACAATTTCTTTTCTCAGTTTTAATATCTTTCCTTATGAGGAAATAGGTTGTTTGCAGTGCAGTTTTTTATTTTCCAAGGTTGTATAGTAAGTATTATGTGCATGTGCTCCACTTACGAAATGATGGGCTCTACCCTTTACTTTTTTTTTTTTTAAGATTTTATTTATTTATTTGGCACAGAGAGAGAGGGAGAGAGAGAGAGAGAGCGCGCGTGCGCGCACAGGCAGGGGAAGCACCAGAACTGGGGAAGAAGCAGGTTCCCCACTGAGCAGGGAGCCTGATGCAGCACTCGATTCCAAGACCCCAAGATTATGACCTGCACTGAAGTCAGAGGCTTAACCCACTGAGCCACCCAGGTGCCCTCTATCCTTTACTTTTTGATTAGAGGCTGTAAATATTATTTTGTACCATGTTTACACCTTTTCTTCAATGTTTAAATACCATCATAATATTCTCAATCTTTTATGGTATCTCGGTTTAAGCTGTTTCCTAATATCCCAATAGTATAAAAAAAACTATACATATTTCAAACATTTCCAATTTACTAGGGTTTTCAGTCAGTCCTGGAGACATTGGGGCCTTGGCCCAGGTCTCTTGTTTTCCAGGATCATTCTCCTCTCCCAGATCAAAGAGTTCTTGCTCAATCTAAGGATAATCCAGTTTCTGCCAACAGTTGACTGCGGGTGGGTGGATGGATCTATGATCCAAATGAAGCCACGAGAACAGCAACATTCCTCACGGACTTCCATTAAGGAGGTCAGTCTCTCTCAAACGTTCTTCAAAGCATTCTTGGTAGAGGCCACACTCAGTGACCTACTAAAACTTTCAGGTTGCCCTTTGCTTCCTGAGTGGTTCATGCCAAATATTATTACTATCCAATCACAGTGAATTTCAAGCAACTCATTTACATGTAATCATTCTTTGCTTTTCATCCAGAGATTGGGTGGCACCAGTACCTCATTTGAATATAGCAACTATAAGTAGATCCCACTTGGTATCAAATACCATCATTCTCTTTACTCAGAGTAGTGGGAGGCTGGATTCATGATGCCTGCGTCTTTATTTAAGGATATTAGTATCTCTATAAATGACTGCAAGAGAGACTTTGTTATCTCTAAAAAGGACTCTAAGAAAACTTTCACCAAAACTCAGAAGATCTGCAGGAGAGAAGCTCTAAAGTGAAATAATTGTCCATCTAGTTTCATAAAATCTTGAAACAGGTGTACCCCAACATGGGCATTTCATCCAATGCCGTGTGTGTTGAGAACTATTTTGTCAGATATATCTTCAAGCACACAATAGGGGAGGCATCCCACCTGGCTCATTACAACAGGTATTGGACCAGTTGTTTGTGTGCCTGCTCCTGCCTGTGGAATTGCCTAAGCAGGCTATATCTGAGGACATCAAGGCTATTACCAAGTACCTCAGCTCTGTGCAAATGAGCTGCTGTTAAGAGGACTTGAAGACTTAAGACAACATTTCTTTTTAGAGCCATCAGCATTTTCAGTTCATAGTTATCAATTTGTATTTCTTCTTTTTTAAGATTTTATTTATTTATCTGAGAGATTGCTGAGCAAGAGCATTGAACTGCGAGGAGAGGGAGAAGCAGGCTCCCCGTGGGCAGGGAGCCTGATGTGGGACTCGATCCCAGAACCCAGGGACCATGACCTGAGCCAAAAGCAAATGCTTAACTGACTGAGCCACCCAGGCGCCCCTGTGTTTGTATTTCTAACACAAATATCTTTGATGTTACCTCTTTGTGGACTGTCCAGGATCTTGTAAAGTTGACATACTTAGTAAAACTTTTATCCTTTCTGTTTTTTTTTAAAAAAGACTTTTACTGATTTATTAATTTATTTTTAACATAATCTTGACACCTAGTATGGAGCTCAATCTCATAACCCCTGAGGTCAAGAGTCAGATGCTCTATGGACTGAGCCAGCCTATCATTTATATCTACCATTTCTACTTTAAAATGTCTGTTATCTTACCTGGTGTAAAATTAACTTATCTAGGTGCAAATATAAGAAGGGATTTTTCCATCAACTTTTCTCACCACTTTTCTGGGTAGGGATGCTATAGATATTTGTATTGTCATGTTGTATTTGACTGCTTTGCTGAATTCTATCATTTCAGTCTGTTGGGTTTTCCTCGAGGGTTTTCCCGGCAGCAAGCTGTCAAGCAGTCAGGTGGTCTCTAAGCAGCAGCCCAGTGACCCTGCCAGGCTCCCCACATTTTCACACATTTGGTCTGGAGGAAGACAATAAGCCCCAATGGATTTGAACAGTTCATTGCTGATACAGTTACCAGAGATGAGATCAACATGGGGTCATCTACCTGTTTTCCTAGTTTCACAGGCTGACAGTGACCTGGAAGGACCAGATGGCAAATGACACAAGTGTGGTGGGTTGGTCTGTCATTGAAGAGCCAACTAAGCTGTGACTGAGCAAGTTTATAGCCTGCATCTGTACCCAAAACGTAGAGATAGAAAGTCCTACGCCTCACAGAAGCCTCCCACAGTATAGGTAACTTCTATAGGTAGACAGTTTGGGGGGGAGTAGCTAATGAGAAATGGCCTGAGACAGTTCCTTATGAATGCTTCTTGGCATGTTCCAGGGAGGACCACAGGGCACTCTGCCAAGATGAGTCAGAATGCAGCTGAGCCCCAGCTGAGCCCCACCTTTGTGGCCCATGAGGGGATGTGCTGAGTCACCAGGGTGCCAACGGCAGAATCACTCTTCTAGACCAACTATGGGATTATTTTGCCTTATTGTTTTCAGTGGTTAAGTTTCTTTTCAAAATACATTGTCTAGAAGACATACAAATGGCTAACAGACACTTGAAAAAATGTTCCACATCACTAACCATCAGGGAAATGCAAATCAAAACCACAATGAGATACCACCTCACGACAATTAGAATAGCAAAATTTAACAAGACAGGAAAGAAGTGCTGGTGAGGATGTGGAAAAAGGGGAGCCCTCCTACATTGTTGGTGGGAATACAGGCTGGTGCAGTCACTCTGGAAAATAGTATGGAGGTTCCTCAAGATGTTAAAAATAGAGCTACTCTATGACCCAGAAATTGCACTACTTGTATTTACTTCAAAGATACAGACATAGTGAAAAGAAGGGGCACATGCACCCCAGTGTTCATAGCAGCAGTGTCCGTGATAGTCAAACTGTGGAAAGAGCTGAGATGCCCTTCAATAGATGAATGGATAAAGAAGATGTGGTCCATGTATACAATGGAACATTACGCAGCCATCAGAAGGGCTGAATATCCACTATTTGCATCAACATGGATGGAACTGGAGGGGATTATGCTGAGTGAAATAAGTCAAGCAGGGAAAGACAAGTATCATATGGTTTCACTCATATGTGGAACATAAGGAATAGTATGGAGGACCACAGGGGAAGGGAGGGAAACTGAATGCGAAGAAATCAGAGAGGGAGACAGACCATGAGAGACTCTGGACTCCGGGAAACAACTCAGGGCAACAGAAGGGAGGGGAGTGGGAGGATGGGGTAACCGGGTGATGGACATTAAGGAGGGCATGTGTGGTGATGGACACTGGGTGTTATACGCAATGAATCATTGAACATTACATCAAAAACTAATGATGTGGGGTGCCTGGGTAGCTCAAGTGTAAAGCCTCTGCCTTCGGCTCAGGTCATGATCCCAGGGTCCTGGGATCGAGCCCCATATCGGGCTCTCTGCTCAGCGGGAAGCCTGCTTCTCCCTCTCCCACTCCCCCTGCTTGTGTTCCCTCTCTTGCTGTGTCTCTCTCTGTCAAATAAATTTTTAAAAAAATCCAAAAAAAAAAAACAAACTAATGATGTACTATATGCTAGCTAATCGAACATGATAATAAATAATTTTAAAAATGCATTGACTAATAGTTGGATATAATGATTAAAAACAGTAGTAATAGTGGATTTGAGTTTCTCAAGTATAATACACAGATGCACAGACTGAATTTGACATATGTTACTAACAGACTTTAATTAAAATTAAATATAAAGTATTAGCAACTACCCACTTAGCAACTACCAAATGACATGTGATTCTTTTCTTCTTTAATTAATATCATAAAATACATTGATGGTTTTGACCATCAGCAACAAGAGGAGACAGACCAGTGGGATAATATCATGAAATTGTTTTTGAAAAAGGCAAAAACACTTTGTTTTGCAAAGAGGCAAAACTCTTCTCAATTTAGAATTCTATATACAGCTAAACTATAATTTAAGGGGGTGAGATAAAGACCTTTTTAGACAAAGCCTGCGATTTTTGATGACTCACAGAAGGATGTTTAAATTAATGTAAAGTAAGAGAAAACAGCAAGACTATATTCACCATTCAGATTTTAGAAATCTAAAAGTCTGATGACACACTATTGGTAAGAATGTAGGGAAATAAGGAGGGCCTTGGAAGTCATAGTCACGATTAACTTCAGAAAAACAGTAGGAAAATAAGGAAACCTTGAGGAGAAAATCTCCCATTTCATGCCCTCAGCTGGATTCCTAGCCACAGAGGCAAATAGTGGAGAGCTGTGCCCATAAAAATGAAATTAGGAATGCTCTGATGTGTCTCCAAGCTCTTTAATAAGACTACCTCTAAAAAAACAAAACAAAACCAAAAAAAACAAGACTAGCCCTTTTGGTCTTTAACCATAAACTTGTCTTTTAATTTTTTTATGTTATTTCGACAAAGAGCAAAAATCCATCGTCTGACTGGATTTTAAGCTTCCTCTCTACCTCTCCCTCATTCTCCATGTATCTTCCCATGACAGAGTGAGATTAAGAACAAAGTTAATCTCTGGGGCGCCTGGGTGGCTCAGTGGATTCAGCCGCTGCCTTCGGCTCGGGTCATGATCTCAGGGTCCTGGGATCGAGCCCCGCATCGGGCTCTCTGCTCGGTGGGGAGCCTGTTTCTGTCTCTCTCTCTCTGCCTGCTTCTCTGCCTACTTGTGATTTCTCTCTCTCTGTCAAATAAATAAATAAAAATCTAAAAAAAAAAAAAAGAACAAAGTTAATCTCATCATAAGGAGGAGGAGGGTCAGGATGGCAGGCCAAGGTCACTTCACTGGCTCTTGCGCTGGGAGTGGTTTTCATGGTGTCAAGTGAAAGGCCGGGGCTCCTTTATCAGGTGTATGTGGACACACGGTGCAAAAAGCCGTGTTGGACCAGCTTCAGGACAGAAAGCAACCATAGTGGAAGAACCGACAGGACAGAACGGACAACGAGTGAATGAACACAGCTCCACAGACCACATGCCCGGAAGTCAGGATTTGTACCGCATTGGCTCCCGTTTCCTCTCCCATTTCTCTGCCTCTCTCCCGCCCTTTCCCTCACTTCCCTCTTTACTCTTGCTCCCCCTCTCTCTTCTTCCCCCACATTCCTAGGCTCTCATTTCTGCTGTTTTCTTACACATCACTTTCCTTCTCTTAGTCTCCAAGCAGGAAAACCCTTTTGCCTGGCAGTCTGGACCCTTACCCTTGAATCTTCACCATAAGACAAGAAAAAGCGTTCTGTCCAGGCTCCAGATCACAGAATCTCATGAAGGACTCTTACTGGCCCAGCATCCCCAACTCTTGGACCTGATACCAGGGCAGGGGCATTAGGTAGAGCTCTCCCGTGAGCTGAGCCTGCCTGATATGCATCTGTGGTCACCTGGAATGTCCTGGCCAGCTGTTACCACAGCTCCAGAGTAGAGTGAGGAAGGAATCTTGACACACCAGTGACATCAATTTGCATGGCTATGAAGAATCTTCTGGAAAAATGAAATATAATAGGATACACCAAGGCTTTATTCAATAGAACTGAAAATCTCAGAGTATATCTCATATAATAAAGGTGACTGTTCAATAACTATTTTTGTTTCTGGGCACCTGGGTGGGGCAGTCCGTTAAGCATCTGACTCTTGATTTCGGCTCAGGTCATGATCTCAGGGTGGTGAGATAGAGCCCCACGTGGGGCTCAGCGTGGAGTCTGCTTAAGATTCTCTTCCTCTCCCTCCACACCCCTCTCTCAAACATAAATAAATAAATCCTTAAAAAATAAATATTTTTGTTTCAGTTACGTTTGTGTTTATGAGTCTCTTTTGACGGAGATAAAATGCTATTTCTTTCTGTGTGATACTGTCAGGACAGTTTTAAAACGTCTTCTGCACATAGTTTTTATGCTTCACTTGTTAATACTTTCCCACATTTCAGGCACGTATAACGTGTTCTTCACAGTAAATGGTGCCAGTTTTTATTTAGTCCTTCAAAAAGGTTATGTTATCAACGATTGCTCAGTCATGTAACCTCTTTGCTTGCATTGCACACTTTGGTGTAATGCATGGATATACTGGTTTCTCACTCTATTTTTAAACTTTAAACTTTGCTTTCATTTTGTTTCTTACCCAATTCATGTGTCTATATGCCCATTGCTACATTCTGTCTCTTTATTCTACCACCTACCTCAATTTATTTTGTGATTAAAGAATGGGAAATAAAAATAATACATGTTTCTCATCAATGGCTCACACCTGTTCTCTGAGAAATTCAGCTTCAAGAACTTCAGTTTGACACGACTGCAATAGAGATAGCCCAAATCACACGTTTCCAAATTGGTCTTTTGTTTATTTGTCTTCTTGGAACACATCTAAACAAGCATGTTTCTCTCCTATACTGCAGTTTTTATGAAATTCTGGGTGTACTTAAGAGGCTGCCTTGGAAAAATATTTAATTGATTCGTAGTCATACATTGTATCAGTTTTTATTATTTCTGAAATCCATAGGCAACTTAAAAATGATAGAGTTTTAGAACTCTCCTCGGTTGTTAGTAGACCTGTCACATTATCCATAGTTTTTTCCAGCTTTGATATATAATTGACATGCAACATTTTGTAAGTTTAAGTACAACAGCATGATGATTTGGCATACATATATATTGTGAAAATATTACCACAATAAGAGTAGTTAACATTCATCACCTCATATAATTACCATTTTGTGTGTTCGTGTAGTAAGAATATTTAAGATCTACTCTTTTGGAGACCTCAAGTATATATAACAGTATTGTTTTGTTTTGTTTTTTTAAAAGATTTTATTTATTCATTTGTCAGAGAGAAAGAGCACAAGCAGGGGGAGCAGCAGACAGAGGGAGAAGTAGGCTCCCGGCTGAGCAAGGAGCGCGACGAGGGATTTGATCCCAGGACGCTGGGATCATGACCTGAGCCAAAGGCAGATGCTTCACTGACTGAGCCATCCAGGCGTCCCAGGTATTGATAACTATAGTCACCATGCTCTGTGTTAGATCTCCAGAGCTTATTCATCTCATAACAGAGACTTTTTAACTCTTTGACTGATGTCGTCTTTCTCCCACACCCCCAGCCTCTGGCAACCACCACTCTACTCTTTCTATGAATTTGGTTTTTTAAGATTCCACATATAAGTGAGATTATGCAATTCTTGTCTTTTTGGGTAGATCTCAATTGTATATGAGCAATATCCTGTAATTGCCACCTCTACGCAGCTTGCAGATACATGTAATTTTCCGGATATAAATTATACTTCAACAAAAATTATTTTAAATGAGATAATTATTCCTAACTGTCCTCTAAGGACTTGTCAGCTCTAAAATTCAGAATTCTTCAGTACTGAGTATCACATATTTTGAAACAAAAGCGCCATTGTAAATATAATGGATTATTTTGAACATGTAACACTTTCACATGGTTTGAAATTCAGACCTACAAAAACAGATAACAAAAAGCAAGCAAACGAAATAAAAACAAACAAATGCTGCTTAGTCATGTTCTCCAGTCCTTTAATTCCTTCTTGAAAAAGCCAGAGTAATGACTCCTTGTAACTTTCAGAGACAATTCAAAGTATTTTTTCCTTTTTAACAGAAAGGACTGTATGCCATCTCTTTTTCAGTAAATTAATATACATATATTTTTTCTTTTTATTGTTACTTGAAATAAATTTGGGAAATAGAAAAAAATTGCCCAATATTCATCATCCTAACACACCCAAAATTGTCAACTATATGTATTTTCCTTGTTGGCTTTTTTTACCCCACTCGATTTTGTTTGTTTGTTTGTTGTGGTTTTTTTGGTTGGAAATCACAGGACAGAAGAAATTTAAGGCAAGTACTTTAAGATGTTTCCTTTCTCTTTTATTACAAAACTTTGAGAGCACCAGGGAATCTTGAAATATTCATAGTTGGTCACTATTCAAAATATTGTTGTCCCACATCCATTTGGTGTCAGGCTATTTGTTAAGAACCGAGAAGAAAAACATGGCTACCACCCTCTAGGAGCTTACCTTCAGGCAGAACAACTGAAGGGGCAGAGCTTTAAAATAAGATGTGACAAGACTATCTAGGATGACTGATTTTCCTGGCATCCTAGGGGAGGGGGTGCTTGCTAAGAGTTTTCCACATGGGAAAGCACATGCAATGGGAAATAAATATGAAAGACTGGCTGGCTTGGGATTCAGGGAGAATATTTGACTCTGGAGAGTCCTGGGGTTTGATGCCTACAAAGAACTAAGGTTTGCAGGTGCTTCTGGACACATGAGATGATGGGAAGCAAGGAAGATAGAAGTCTAGGGAAAGGAGACTAGTTGGAAGCCAATCAGACATGCGGAGAGGGAAAGAGAGCTGCAGCATCTCAGGGTGTAGATGGCAATACTGAAATCAGAGTATGAAGAGGACAGCGGCAGAAGCTATGAAACCCTTCCACAGGGTGATGGGGCGATGACCCTGGAATTGCTGAGCCAGCAGGAGGGACATGTTCAGTGCCAAATTATATAATGGAAAACAAATCAGATATTGCTGGAGAAAAGCCCAGACCTAGAGAAGAGAGGTGTTTTTTTTTTTTTTTTAAGATTTTATTGATTTATTTGACAGACAGAGATCACAAGTAGGCAGAGAGGCAGGTAGAGAGAGAGGAGGAAGCAGGCTCCCCGCTGAGCAGAGAGCCTGATGTGGGGCTGGATCCCAGGACCCTGGGATCATGACCTGAGCCGAAAGCAGAGGCTTTAACCCACTGAGCCACCCAGGTGCCCTGAGAGTTTTTAATAGTAAAGCAGACAAGAGAACCCACTCACCCTACGAGGATGCCGAGATCCCTTTCATGCTCCAGGAACTCTGGAGAGTTGGTCATGGTGGATCCCGGCATAGAGTCTGTTCACCTCACAGTATAGTCAGGCAACTGCCCTCTGAGAGCAGTTCCTTCCAAATGTGGCTGCTGGTTTAGTTAGGGCTCTCGATAAACTGATCCACTGGGGACTTACTGATTTTAGGAAGGAAATGGAACAATATGCTGGGTAAGTGGGGGTTAGTCTCAGACTGCCTCCCAGACCCTCTTCTCATGCACACCTAGAAAGCGTGCCCACTCAGGTTACTTGGTGCCCCATTGTGTTTTGAAAACCTTTAATTAATCAGTCTGATTAGCCTTTGTTTGAAGTCAAATGCCAAATAACGACCTTCTGTCTTGTAAGTGGGACCATTTTTACTAAAGCCTTAGATCAAAGTTTCTCCTAGCGCTTTGCTACTCTTCTGTAAGTTCCCGTAAAACAGGAGGCACGCACTAAGAAGGCTCTCAGCACCCTACATGAAAAGTAGTAACTTCCATAATGATGTCTACTTATGTGTTTCTCAAAATCATGGCTATCTTCAATTTCTGAAAGGCACCATTTCACATGTTCCAAGATTTCCTGATCAGTAAGATCCAAGCAAACTCCTTGTATTCTCCATCTTACCACATGATGCCTATCTCTGTTGCCTCATTGTATAATGAAGGTAATAATGTTCCCTTGGAACTGGGTGGGACTGGGTGGGTTGTTGTGAGAATTAACTGGCTTAGAATGAGCACACCATAAATGTTGGCTATATTATTATATTATTTTATTATTCATCTTCTCATACATGCTGGTTCTTTTGACTGGAACATACTGTTTTTCTTTATGGAGTAATGCTTGTTAACTTTCAGAGTTCAGCTCAAGTCAGTGTCACTTTTTTTTTTTTAATGTTATGTTAGTCAGCATATAGTACATCATTAGTGTTTGATGTAGTGTTCCGTGATTCACTGTTTACATGTAATACCCAGTGCTCCATGCAATCCATGCCCTCCTTAATGCCCATCAATGTCGCTTTCTTGATGAGGTCTTTCATGGCCACGTGTTGTTCCCTCCAGACTCTCCTGTCCTTTTATATTGCGTTCCCAGTGCTCACCCTAACCAATTTGGGATTGATGATAGAGTTTACCTTTAACGTCTGCCTAAGTACTCTTCCTCCAAACCCATTCCCCTGCTTCTCTTTGCTTCTTTAGGACTTTACCTAAATATCTCCCCTTCAGTAAGTCCTCCTTCCCTGCTTTATTTTTCTCCTCAAAGTTTATTTACCCGTGCCAAAATGTGGTTTACTTACCGACTGCCTTGCTCCCTTTCTTTGGACAGGGACTGTATCTGTTTGCTCACTACCCTAGCCTGAGTAGGCTTGGAGCAGGCAGGGGATGTATATTTTTGGAATGAGAATATTAGTCCCCATTAGGATGTGGACTTCCATGGCAAGGACAACATTGACATCACTTGTCATTGTGCCTCCAGCCCATCACCCAGAGACACATAGAAATGGCTCAAAGCGCTCATAAGTGAAGAACAAAAAAGATAAGCCCACCCAGACGCCAGGCTACAAGACAACTGATCTTTTTCTGAAAGGACACAGAGTGCAGCAACTTGAAGACGAAGGCTAATCTTGAGAAGGAACTCAAATTACTATTGAACTCAAAAATATTGATGATAATTAACTTTAAAGAAACAGATGAATAGTGATGATATCTGCATGAAAGAAAGAGTTTCTCAATTTCATAGTCTCTTACAGATAGCTTTCTAGGTCACTAATCTGAACCTGTTTGACACATTTTGGTTCTTCCCTATATCTGTGAGTGAAGCCAAAGACCCATTTATGTCCAGCCTCGGAATGGCAGCATCTACATGTCCCACACAATGAAATGACTAAGCAGTCATTCCTCAGGATTCTTCTGAGAATCCCATAGAAGCCATTGGGCTTCTAAGAACCCCAATAAAATTTATAGCTCCAAATGCCAAATTGGCTTTTTCAGGCTCCTGGGAGATAACAGGGTAACAGGGTTGTAAGTAAGGATACTGGGCACCAATTTCAATGATGCTCAGCCTCTCTGCTTCACTGAAACATCTGTGTCTGTGGCACCCAGTTTCTCCACTGGGCTCTCAGGAACCGGAACTAGAATTGAAGTTGGATCCTTTGACCACTGGGGATGACTCACCCTTAAAACTAGGGGGCACTTTCTGGAACTGAAGAGTCCCGTATCAACAGGGAGAGGTTATTCCCTTGCTTTCAGAAAAGTAACTAGACGTGACCACTTGGAAAGTGATTTCAACACAAACTGGAAGCCATTACATTCTGGTTGGGGATGTCCATGCACTCAGCAACCTTAGCATACTCATTAACATGAATTAATTATTACGCAAACTGACATCACTTGGGGCAGATCTCAGTCCTAAGAATTGTGGTGGCACCCAGAGCAGCAAAGGGCAGTTCTGAAGAAGAAATCATCGTCACTTCATTTTGGTAAACAGCTGTCTTACTAGAACTGGTTCTCTTCCATAGTAATTAAAAAGGAAACAAAATAGATTTCATATGAACCTATTCCGAGATTTCTTATCCCTTCTTTCTAGTATCGCAACTTTATATTGGGGAATTATCTTTTCCCCATTGTGTAAGAACATATTGTGATGGTGAATCATGATGTTCTGACCTCCCTCTGGAGGGGCTCAGTTGAGACTTAGCCCATCAGATCTTTAGGCTCTGTTAAAGTCAAAGAGCGAGCACATGATTTAAATTCCACCAATTAAATTCTCTCCTGAGACCATAAGTATTGAGAGGGGCTGGAGAATGGAGAATATAGAAGTCAACACCATCAATTTCAGCAATGGAGCAAGCTGCTGTAGCTACCTTTCTTCGGCCTTCACTTTGATCTGTGGAGCAGCCCCATTTTAGTTTCTTGACTAAATCCAAGTTGGCATAAACAATCCAGTTGGTTTCTATAACTACAACCCCCAAATCCTCAGTAGCACAAACATTCTTTTTAGTTCTCTATATGAAAAAGAGGAAATCAATACCATGTACTTCAGAGAATGGACACATTTTTCTCGGGATTTTCCCAAAGGAGTAAGAGTGAATTCCTAAAACTGTGAAAGGACTCAAAACAAATACATATTCTATGAAGCAAGTTATAAAAATCAGAATATGACATTGCACTGAGAGGCAAAAGGGGGTGGGTCCTATGAAAGAGAGACTCTAGTTAATAATGGTATGGAAATTTTTAAAGAAAATCAGGAATAGTAAGCGTCAGAATGGTTACTGCTTAAAAATAGACCATTTATAGAAAGAAGCAGTCTTTAAACTCTTTTGATTTTGTACCACATAAAAGAATTAAAACTTTAGCTACCCTCTTGAACATTTTTAACTGGATATCTAATACTTTTCATCAAAAATATAAATGAGTTGTTTTTTTTTTAAAAGATTTTATTTATTTATTTGAGGTAGAATGAGTGAGAGAGAGCATGAGAGAGGAGAAGGTCAGAGGGAGAAGCAGACACCCCAAGGAGCTGGGAGCCTGATGCGGGACTCGATCCTGGAAGTCCAGAATCATGACCTTGGTTGAGCAGTTGCTCAACCAACCTAGCCACCCAGGCACCCTAAATGAGTTGTTTTATAAATAAAAGAAAACATTAAACATTTTATAAGATGAAATAAGAGGAGAAATGATTACAATTAAACATTTCATGACATGATTTGATTTTAACAGGTTTGAACCACCTTATTATAAAATTCATACCAAATCTAGAAGTAACCACATAACATTTTTATCTGAGAATTTTATCAAATACATCTTGAAACTGGAAAAATATCCTAGCTTCACTTCAAAGAACTGGTTCCCTAACCTGCCCTTGCTCTGAATTCAGAACATTCCAACCCTAGTCAACCTTCACCTACAATAAAACACACACAACAGGCAAGGAAAGGCAGGAAGCCCAAGAGCTAGGTGAATGTATTAATCATTAACAGGTCATCCCCAACCCGATACTTGGAATTATCCTTTTGCTCACAAGCAGGAGGTATTTACACCGTAGGCACGGGCTCACAAATACGGTGTGGATGCCTTTCTTTCTTTACAAGTGGGAAGAGGAAGAGTGTGGACGTTAGCATATTTTCAGGCAATTTTAAGAAATAATTTGGAACTCACAGAAGTTGAAGAAGAGCTTGGGAAATGTGTCGGTGTGATTCCGGCATGGAGAAATCCAGGGAGAAGACAAAGTAAAAGATCCAAGGATGACATCAGCAGAAACTGGAAGATAGATAACAAGGTTGGAGGATACAGATAAATAGATGAGGGATTCTTAACAAATAGAGAAGAATCATTAATTTTTATGAAGTTGAAGGAAATTCTAAGACCAGTAGCCCAAAAGCAAATTACTCATGATATTCAAGGCAACATCAAATTGAAAGTGATTCACACCTTGGACATCTCGGTATGGCATTTCAGGGAAAAGAGTGAATCCTATCACACCTACCTACGTACACCTGCCCTACAAAAATTATTTGGCTGACCAGACTTCCTTATTGCGTTAGATACCAGAAGAGACTCGCAGGAAGTCAATACTGATCAGAAAGTTTTGTGAAATGAAATTTTTCCTGGCTAACTTAATATTTTAATGTATTGAGCTCCATAATGATAGTGTGGTGTATTAAGAAAGAAATTCTCTGCTGTTCTGGAACTCAGGGGATTATCCAAGTACTTTTCCAAAATAATCTCCACTGAACTATTTTGAGGAGAAGAAAAGGGGGAGGAGGGTGGTCATAGAAAAAAATTCAGTGGCCAGAACTAGGCTAGGGAAAAAATAAGAAGTGCCCAGGGTGTGACAATGAAGGGATGCTCACTGTCCTGGGCCAATTCTGTGCTTGCTCAAGCCTGAGAAAGACTATCTCTTTAAATGTTGCTCCATGGGCACCTGGCCTGCCTCACCCTAGGGGAATTGAATTACATCCAAATCACAGTGACGATTACAATACTTAACAGAATGTCATCCTGGAATGGAAAGGACGGGATGCAACACCGACACATTAACTGTCACAAGTTTAGAGCACAAATTCAGAGAATAGTAATGAAACCAAGGAGACTGAACTTGGGTGAGATGCCCAGGTGTCTCAGAGGCCAGTTTCCTCAGACATACACAGCAGGAGTTGACAGATGCTTGTTTTACTCCATGAGTTATTACCTTAAGAAATAAAACATTAAGAAAACAATGAATCTGGGGGCTCAACACAGCAAAATGTAAATCTTCCTACAAAGGCAGACTTAGAGGAAAAGTCTTTGGGGACTTAAGTTCTCTCCATGATTAAATAAAGGTAGATGAAAATAAATGAACTAAATATTCAAAACAAAATTTATGAGATGTAAAACAAGGAAATAGGAAGTAAGATGATGAAAGATAAAGCTAATAGATTCTAAAATAAAAGGACAACTATCTTTGGGGCACCTGGGTGGCTCAGTTGGTGAAGCGCCCCACCCTTGATTTTGGCTCAGGTCATGATCTCAGGGTCATGAGATCAAGTCCCTTGTCAGGCTCCACACTCAGTGGGAAGTCTGCTTGAGATTCTCTCTCCCTCTCCCTCTGCCCCCTCCCCTCTAAATAATAAATAAATAAGTAAGTCTTTTTAAAAAAGAGACAACTATCTTTAAAATAAATATATAACTAAGTGGTCTGATAAGAAGCCGAAAGAAAGCACCCACACCCCATGTCAGAGTCCCAAAGAAGCTCACCCCTCAGAAACAGAAAAAATGAATATTTTATTAAAAGGATCATTTGATAAAGCATTGCAATATCTTGCAAATACGTTTTCAATTATGTATAGAATGAATGATCCTTCAACATAACATAAATTGTCAAAACTGATGGAAGAAATACATAGAACCCCTTCACTGGCTTATAACTGTGAAGGAAATTGAGAGTTATGCCAAGGGTCCCCTCACAATGGCTTTTAGCCTACATAGTTTTACAGGCAATGCTTTCAGGCCCTCAGATAATAAAAGCAATAATACAATTTCCATCCTATTTTTTTCAGATTATTGGGCACTAAAGAGTTTCTCATTCTTTTCTTGAAATGAGCATAAGCTTCATATCGAGACATTCAGAGCCAATGTCATATACCAATAGGACAGCCATGTCCTAAACAAACTATTAGTGAATCAAATCTTATGGTATTAAAAGAATACTCAAGGTATACTTTGCTCAACATGAAGAAATGTATTCATATAATTCATACTATTTACGTCAAAAGAGAAGAAGCATTTCATATCATTGTTAGATAGATGCCGATAAACTATTTGAGTGTGAATTGTTATTTGAGTGTGAATAGTGAATTAATTCGCATGACTTAATATTAGAAAAAGCTCTTTAGGGAAGGGGTTTGGCTAGAGATGCTTCCGATCAACTCACAACTGTACCCATTCTGAGCCCCTGGGAAACGGAAATGGGAACCCTTCTCCAAACCATCAGATGGGGAACAGTAACTACAGAGTGCCTGACCCAGACATGTTGTCTGCCAGGAATCAGTTGTAGCAGCTGCCCCTGGATGCGCAGAACCATTGTTTTTGCCTCTGAAGCAGTGGATGCTTCCAGGGACTCGCGTGAGAAGCCTGAGCTCATTCCTGTTGCGTTTGGCAACTTAACTGTGATCCAAAAGCTGACAGCATCAGTTCTCCAGCTCCCTTCCCTTCTGCTCTGGTGCTGGAGGTTCCCATGGAAGAGGAGGAAGGGGACGGCCAGGAAGAACGTGAAAGTAGCTCCTTCCTGCCTGCTCCACCGATCAGACCTAAGCCCAAGACATAAGAGAGGCTTTGAGATGAATGAAACATTGGATGTGCTTTAAGTAAATGTTTTACTTTTTACCCACATAAATGTCCCACGTGCCTGGCACCCAAGTCACAGGAAATACCAGCACCCAAAGAGCCTCCATTGTTACAACCCCCAGCCCGTCACTGCAGCCACCCCCACCGAGCAGAAGTCCTGACTTGATTTTTAAGAGGATAAACTAGTTTTGTCTGTTTTGAAAATCTTTACTTAAGTGTTTGAAAGAAGATATTGTTGGTCTTCTTTCACTCATTCCTGCGTCTGTGAGATCCGTCCATGTCGCACTCTCCTTACTCGCCTTGCTGTGTGAAGAGACTCATTCTTCTCTTGCAGACAGCTGGGTTGTTTCCTGCTGGGCTACTCCGAACGTTGTTGCACATCTCGTTCTGAATGTGCAGGGAGGTTTCTAAGGGACAGGTCTATACTGCAATGTCTACCTTGGGCTTTAGGGGACGGTGCCAAGAGGCTTCCAGAGGCTTCCAGAGGTTCTACTTCGCACTCATACGCAGTGGGCGAGAGTTTCAGTCACTCCACACCCTTGCCAATCTTTGTTTCCGTCTTCTCTCACTTTCCCTGTCCATTCTGTTGAAGTGCGTGGTGCCATCCCACGGTGGTTTCCACTTTCATTTCTCTAACGTCTAGTGACGCTGACCAGCGTTTTCATCTTGAGGCCACTTAGAATTTCTCTTTCATGAAGTCTCTGTTCGAGACCTTGGCCCATGTTTCTGTGGGGTTGTCTGCCATTTTTAGTATATGTGCTGCCGAAGCGAGCACGGTTGTCTGCCATTTTTAAATCTTTTTTTGTTATTTTATTTTTATTCTTTTATATTCTTTTTTTAATTTGCCCATCCATTATCTGACTCTTCTCTTTTTCTCTTCTTTTTGTTTTCTGCAAACCCCCCTTCTTCTCTATGTTGTAAAATACCCAGAGACAGAGTTTTCTCATCTTAGCAGCATCCTCAGAGCCTGGCCATCTGTTTTCTTTGAAACACCTGCTGAAAATACCTGTTGATTTGGGTCGGGAGATTCTCTTCATCTGCTAGGTTAGCCCAAATTTCCGTCCCTGTGGTTCTGTGGGGCTTTTAAAGATGGTGGGTATTTCTCTTCTAGAACAGTTGCAGCAAAACCGGCATCAGCTCTGTGTCTGAACGAGCTCTCACAGCCTGGAGGATGTCTTAAGAGGTAGGAACCCCAGTTATTTCCTGTTGGAGACCATGATAACTATTTGAGTCCTGGGAAAATAGAAAGAAGGTCAAACGATCTTTTTCAATTGAAAAAGGAACTTCTCTGGCATGTGAGTCATTGTACGGTTTCTTCCATCTTGTCATACCTTCAGTATTCTTCTCCTTATAAATCACTATTTCCTTTGAAAGTGCCTCTGTTTTCTCCCTTCAATTTTCATGACATGGTCCAGACTATCTCCTTGCACCTTCTGGAAGTGCCCGTCTTGCCTCCCCTTGAGCCTTTCAATTCTGTCTTTTCTCTCCCTTGATTTCTAGTTAACCTCATCCGTTTAATCTCTGCCTGGTCATTTCCCAGTCATTGATCCCCGGAACCTAGCTAAGGATAAGTAGGTATCTGTTTCGCCTGATGGAAATAATCGTGATCTAAGTAATTTGAAAATGGTCTGTTTAATTTTAGCACGTGAATTTTAATAGAATTGAGCCACATAAATAAACATCCATGTTTCACACATTGTATACAAATAATAAAAAAGCTAATCCCATGGATTACAGCCTTAAATTTCTGTTCCATGCTGAGCTCTATACTGTATGGCTACAGCTCCCAGCAGGTCTTCTCTGTGTCCATAATCACCCCTATGAAGGGACTTATCCGTGACTATTTTCACATAGATTTTTTATTCAACCAGTACTTTCCAAAGAGGAAACTTCAAAGGCAACAGGAATTGACGTTTCCAGTGTGTCCCGCAGCTGTCGACCCTGGCTGCATGCTAGAAAGCCCGCGCATGTCTGAGGACCTGGGGCCCCCCAGGCTCTCCCACAGACCAGTTCATTCAGAGTCTCTGCGGGTGGCCCCATCATCTGTGTGGTTTAGACACTCCCCAGCGGGATCCAGCACGCAGCCAGAGTTGAGAACCACTGAGCCTATGGCCAAGGATATGAAGAATGACGTTTCGTAAAAAACGTCGCTGCATTTTGGTTTGCGGATCAGTATCCTCAGAGGCGGGTGAGGGTCTTCTCTCTGGCCCAGTCCTGGATTTCTACTTGTCCAAATGTGATGTAAAAAAACATGCCAAACATGTTGACGGCAGCGGACAGAAAGAAGACGTTCCTCCACCCAGACACAGAATCCTGGAGGCGGAAAACACAGAATTATCAGTCTCATGGCATCTTCCCCCACCAGCTCTAGAAATCCTCCGTTTTGTGCTTTGCAAAACTGATCTCCAAGTATAGCGGGAGTGATCTGCACTAGCCAGTTAATACCTTAAGTTATCAAAGAAGGTTTTATGAAATTGTTGGAGACAGAACGACTCTAAAATGAACAGTGGGCTCTGGGTTGAGATGAGTTTTTCTTTTCTTTCTTTCTTCTTTTTTTTTTTAACGATTTTATGTATTTATTTGAGAGAGAGAGAATGAGAGAGAGAGAGAGAAAGCATGAGAGGGGAGAGGGTCAGAGGGAGACGCAGACTCCCCACTGAGCAGGGAGAGCCAGATGTGGGCCTTGATCCTGGGACCCTGGGATCATGATCGGAGCTGAAGGCAGACGCTTAACCCACTGAGCCACCCAGGCGCCCGAGATGGATTTTTCTTTAAACCAAAGTAAATTAACCTACACTAATGTCTTTGTAGAAATCTGGATCTCAACATTCACAAAAATATCACATCACTCATTTAAAATCATACCGAAAGTGACATTTTTAAGATCTCATGCCTGTGTTCTTTCTATTTAGTTTTGGTTTTGGTTGTTGACGTCAGCGTCAACACGCTTGGCTGGGCATCTCCATACAATGCGAATTGTATTTGGGCGGAATGACCCCCCTCTCCCAGCCCTGGTAAGTCAGAGTTCATTTCTCTCATTAGAGTCACAGTGGATTCCTAACAATTTGGTCGAAAATGAACCTGGAAACTAGATCACATAGAGATTTGTTAAAAATGAAACAAAACTTTTTTCGTTAAGTTGGGACGCCTGGGTGGCTCCAGTCAGTTAAGGGTCCAACTCCTGATTACAGCTCAGGTCGTGATCTCAGGGTTGTGAGCTTGAGCCCCGCGGCAGGCTCTGTGCTGGGTGTGGAGTCTGGTTAAGATTCTCTCCCTCTCCCTCCTCTCCTGCCCCCCCTCCTCTGCCCCTGTTCTCTGGCTCTAAAAAAGATAAAACTTTTTTGTACGTTAACACCTGTCATCCTGCCATCCCAGCCTGGCGCTGCTTTTGCTTCTGTTCTCCCAGCCCACGCTTCACACTGGGTGAGCGCGTGCCCACAGCCATGCTCTTGTTACCATGACCTCAGCCCCCCTTTATCTAAACTGGACTTGGAACACTTTATGCTTCCATTTTGTAATTGTTCTATTTAGAATTAATCTAAAGAGACTCTTCATAATCTTTCCCTTCTGTTCCTCTGTCTTCATCTCTTACCATCCCTTGACACGTATCATTCAGTCTGGTCCTAACCCAGAGCAGTTTCATGCTTTTCTTCCTCCAGGAGCTCATCTGTGCTGTTTCCTCTACCTGAACCGCTCATTTTCATCCATCTAGCATCCATTCATTTTTAGAAGTTCAACCTATATTTTCTTTCCCTGGGCAACCTGACCTAACAGACTGCCATTCTGAGTCCCCTGTGAAGAGAGGGACCGCGATGACACCCGCGCTTGCTGTCTCTATCAGACGACACTGTCCTGGAGAGCAGGGCCCCTGCCGTGAGTCTCCAGGGCCTCAAACAATACCTGCCACTTGCAGATGATCAAGAAACCGGCCAACCTGACTGATGAGGAATCCAGTGGCAGTGGAGGAGATAATCCCCGCGATGAGCCCAAACCCCCTGGAGACTCCCATGAGGAAGCTTGCATACCTGTGGGCCGAAGATTTTACAATGATTTTATGGAGAAAGCTGTCTGGGGCTTCTTAGAAGCTCAACTTTAATGTAATTCAATTCCAATAGCAAAGCCAATTTGCCTAATGATGTTTCCTTTACCTGAAGACTTTCAGGGTAATGTCTGTTTGCAAACTCTGAAATCACCTCTCTGTCAAATCAACAACCAGGGGCCATTTCAGTCTCCAGGATCCCAGGATCTACTGGCCACCCCCTCCCGAGGCCACTCAGCAAGGCAAGCAGTGAATGCAGTGCCTGGGACACACTCTGGACAGACTGGCTGGGTCCCAAGCCTGGCTCTGCCTTTGTGTGACCTCAGGTTTGTCCCGTCACCTTGGTGTGACTCAGTCTTCTCCCCTTTAGAGTGAGGATAACAATCAGGCTTACCTCGTACCTCGTGCAGTGTGGGGATTAGATGTGTTGATATTTGTCTATCAAATAGGGCTTGGCTCATGGCAAGAGCATACATATCATACATATGATATTATCAACACTCAAGCTTTTCCGAAACACACGTGTGCAGGCCCTTTCCCAGAGCACACACTTCCATCTCTGGTGGGGAGGCTTGGAAAGCTTTTCATCTAGATGATTCCTGGCCAAGATTGGGAACTATTGTTCTAAAACTGCCCCGATAGGTCATGGCCAGGTCTTGACATTTCTAATTATTTATCATTATTGTGCTATCATTCTGTGCATGCCCTAGCATGAGGGAGTTGCAAGAAGAGGCCTAACACCTCCAGAAGGCCCTGGGCGGGGCGTAGGGATGGGTAGAGGTCTTACCTAGGGGCGACATCTAAAGTGTTGATGATGAACCCTGAATCACACAGGTTGCTGGTCCCAGGAATGAGTATCAGCAAAATAATGGTTGTCACATAACTGGAAGCCACAAAGGGCAAGGCCACGGCACATAGTGATGGAAGGAGGAGCCCTGGGCAATGAGATGCACCATCAGGATCTCTCTCAGACCATGTGTGGGGAAAAGGGGTTTGTTAACCAAGCCCGTGCACTTATCCTTACCTAGGGATGAAAAGAGTTTTCGCACAGTGATTAATCTGAGAAGGTTCCTGGACAGAAGGAAATCTGCCAACTGGCCTCCTAGAATCGTACAACTTGAAGCAGCGATGAAAGGCAGGGAGGACAGAACCCCACTCTGAAGAAAGGAAACACGTACAATGAGTGCGGACATGTAGACGGCCCCAGTGTTTCTCAGCTCCCCAGGCAACGGTTAACCCGCACTCTGGACATCCTGAGTTGTTTTTCGGGAGTCAGCAGCCTTTTCCACAGAAGAGGACTGCCTCAGGGAAGAGGGCTGGTTGCAGGGCAGTACACTGGGCTCCAGAGAGAGTGATAGTAAGCTCTAAGGGACACTGAAGAGTCGGCTGGTGTGGCGAAGGCACTCGGTGGTGGAGGACACAGCTCCTGCAGCTGCTCCGTCACTCAGTGGTTGTGCGATCCAAGGCACAACTGCTGACCTCCACATGTCCCCAGGTCCATGCCTGGGCGATAGGAATCATTACACACCTCCCTCAAGGTCATTGTGAAGGTCAAATGAGTGGTTCTGTGCAAGACCAGAGTGCAGTAGGCAGCATGGAACTCTTTCTCCTCATCGCCATTATTGTTTTCATAGAAGTATTGGAAGGATACTTACGTCTCTGATGTTCACGTGGAGCACAGAGCTGATGTAGGTCGGCAGGTATGTTATGATGATGGTGCATAACCAGAAATGGCTGAAAAACCCCGTGAAAATGGCCCAAAGTGGTAGGCATCTGACCATAGCCTTTATGGGGACGGATCGTCTGGGAGAACTGGACTGAAAGGAAAGATCTAATCAACATGGCGTTGGAACAGGTGTGAGGAGGCCTCTCCCAGGAGGCCCACACCGTGCCCTAGAGGCCTCCACATGGTCCACAGGTAGAGGGATGCACTGTACCTGTTGAGCCAGTGAGGCGACGATGTAGTCCTTTTCCTGGACACTTATGCATGGATGGTGCATGGGGTCATCATAAATCACCGTGAACCACAGGAGACAGCAGACACAGCCAATGCTACCTGGGAAGCCGGGACCCTGTTAATTTTCGGGTAGATCTGTGTGCTGGGGAAGGGAGGTTCCTCTGACATGGCCCACATCCCCTTCAAAACAAACCTATCGATTCATGGTTATTCCACCATAAGGAGCTAAATGTGCCCACTTCTTTATTTCAATTCTTTTACAAATCTCCGTTTTTAAAAAAAGATTTATCTATTTATTTGAGGGAGAGAGAGAGAGAGAGAGACAGACAGACAGACAGCAGGAGCGAGAGAGGCAGAGGGAGAGGGAGATAGAATCTCAAGTGGACTCCTTGCTAAGCACAGAGCCCAGTGCAGGGCTCGATCCCAGGACCCTGAGATCATGACCCGAGCCAAATCCAAGATTCGGAAACTTAACCGACTGCAACACCCAGGTGCCCCTACAAATCTCCTTTTAAAACTCTCCAGATACCACCTCGCAAATATGGAGTGCCATTTGGCAATGGCAGAGCCCTTTGGAGAGAACCTAAGCATGAACGTACCATTGCATAGCTGGTTAATTACTCTTAGGACGCCAGTGGTTTTAGTGTCATGTGTCCTTAGCAGCTATTTCTTATTACCCACACTATTGTCTTATTTTGGAAGATCTGAATAGTCAGAGTAGTAGACATACATACATAAAATGACCTGCCAGAAAATCAGTATGGCAAGGCAAAATTTTTGGCACATTTGCAAAAGATAGTGTTATCTATATTCAAACAATAAGCTCACTATGGATTTCCAGAAGAAATATTTCTTCACAGTACCTGATTACATGTGTGAACCCAAATGACCTGGGATTAACATCATTAAGGAGAGAGCCATACAAGCCAGAACCATATTGAATGACATCACTTGGTTATAACAACAGAACAGAAATGTGTCTCATTGCTAAGATCTGTCATCTGAAGATGGTTAAAGACTGCACCTGATGGGATAAGCCCTGGAAGTTTCCCTAGGGAAGGATGCTTTTTTTTTTTTTTTTTAAGTAGGTTCCACAACCAGCATGGAGCCCATTGTGGGGCTCAAACTCACGACTATGAGGTCAGGATCTGAGCCAAGAACAAGAGTCAGACAATTAATTGACTGAACCATCCAGGCGCCCTAGGAAGATTAGCCTGGTAGAACATAGATTAAGGGAATCTTGGCAGAAATGATAATTACAATAAAATATGAAGACACATTTAAAGTGCGTTCCACCAACTTTTGGTGACACTGATATTTTAACCACAAGGCAACTAGACCTGGCACTCAGATGTGGTGTTGGAGAGTCTACAGACGACGCCTGGGGTGGGAGCGGAAGGGGCACTCCCGGTTCCTCAGAAGTCAGCACAGGGAGTCATTCCCTAGACTGGAGTAAGGGAGCCACCAATCTTCAGCATTCTCTCTTCTCTGGGCATAGGTGACAGGTAACGTGGGCATCCAACCAAAATGGCTGGTCAACAGAGAGCTTGGGATTGAGGGGAAAATGACTCACCAAAGATGTAGAAGATAAAAGGCCAGCCCAAGGCCTGTGAGATTAGTCCCCCCACGCAGAGGATGATGAAGGACCCAAATGCTGCCCCTGAAGAGAAGAGGGACAAAAAGGCACATATGAATACAGCAAAGGGCTGAGACTGAGTGGCCTCCCGGACATTGTCCCGACAGAGAGTTACTGAGTGAGGAGAGTCTCTCTTCCTGCTCCCAAATCTCCCCCAATAATGTCATGTGAAGTACTTGGAATTGGTAAGTAATAACGGTACGCGTCCTGACACTTCAAGAGCTCCTTAACCCCAAGACGCCCAGTTCAAATCCCTTAGTTTGTCATAGAGACTCCCCTCAATCATAGCCCACAAGTATTTCCTTAGAATCAGAGTCGCATTCTGGCAGGGCACAATATGAGATTGAGGACAGGAAGGGAAAGTCGTACACGGATGAATAAGATACAGTCCCTGACCTCAAGAGGCGTTCAGTCCACTTGGGAAGAAAAAAGCATGAGCCAAATTCACTATTATAAATATAATCTAGTATAGACCTTGGAGTTTGAACATACCTTACAGAGACCTACAAGAAGAAACGCATTTTACGGTGAAATGATACACACACAAATACATACACATACAGAAACCTCAGACAAAAATTTCACGAATCAATACTTAGGCTCACCATGTGCAATGCAACTCCAGCATGTTCTATTCTATTCTATTCAGTTTTGTTTTTAAATACTTTTTTCTTTTTTTGACCCACTACATTAATTTTATGGTCCCCGAATGGGTCCCCATCTGTACTTTGGGGGGGAAAAGGATGTGAAATAGAACTACAATTATCGACCCTAGTGTCCTACGGATGTGCACATGGGGAGGGTGTTAAAGCTTATGACGAGACTTACAAATTGTTTACACGAGCTAAGCAGTGGAGTGGATGGATTTTGGGTAAAAGAAGCCAGGAGTAGAGGACCTTCCAGGAAAATGTGCCAGGAGAGTAGAGCCAGAGAGAAGTTAAGTGCCGATTGTAGGTGACAAGAGCCTTGCTTACAGAGGGATGCCGAGTGGAAAAGCAGGCTGGGACCATATGGCAGCTGATCTTTGTATCCACGCCATAAGGAGATGGTTTCTATCCACAGGCATGGAAGAATGCAACTCAAAGTCCGAGCAAGTGAGCAAACATGTCTGATCTGTGCCGAAGGGGGATAACTTGCCTTTGATGGGAAGAGAAGTCTGCCGGGGACAGAGCTGTAGGAATGGGAAGAGTAGCTGAGAGTGACAGGGTTTAGGAATCGGTGAGGTTCTGTGGGGTGAGGTTCGGTGGGCTGATGGCCAAGAAAGAATTCTTGAGCTGTCTTTCGTGCAAAATGGTGGTTTATTGAAGCGCGGGGACAGGACCCGTGGGCAGAAAGAGCTGCTGCCCCAGGGGTGTGGGGGTGGTGATTATAGACTATGGGGCTGGGGGAGGTAAGGAAAAGGGAGGTTTTCCAAAAGAACTTTCATACACTTAAGAGGACCTGCAAGATATGGGAGGCCCTCTAGTAAGGCCTTAACTTCAAGATATTTGGGGGCTTCCTGGAAGAGTATCACACATATCCCACCCAGGAGTGGGAGGGGGGAGTTGCGGGGTATCAGCCTGCGCTTTGTCCTCAGCTGGACTTCTGCTTCCTCATCGAGAGCATTTATAGATAGAGAAGACAGGACAATTGCAAAGGAAGGAGCCGGAATGCAGGAGGGTTGCTTTAGAGTAAAAATTTGTAGGATGCAGCCATACATTGGAGCTGGGAGTGAGAGGTTTGAGGGAACCTCACTTCCGCAAGCATACACTTTCAGTGCTACCAGTTGGGGGAGATGGCAGTGAAGAAGTCATTGAGTCCTTGGTGTGATCTGATCACACGGCCTGGAGGGGCAGACAGTAGGGCGAGTGAGATCACAAAGCTGTCATCCATACACACATCCTTACCTGAGCCTGCAATGCTGGTGAGCTTGCTCCGTTCAAGTGGGGGAGCCCACTTGGCCCAAATTGTAAACTGACCTGTCCATGCCATTCCCTGAAAGGAAAATCATTAAGACCTGTGATCTTGAGTAGAAATCTGGCACCTGTGTCCCACTCAGAACGAGAAAGTAGCTGGGTACCTGGGCCATGCCCTGGACTGTCCGAATCACGATAACCAAAATCACTCCGAAGTCAGCAGCCAATGGCGTAAAGAGGGTGAGAAGAGAGGAGATCAGCAAACCAGCACCGAGCATCTGTTTTGCTCCGAATATCCCTGCTAAATATCCACTTGGGATCAGAGTCACTATAATCCCATAGCTGATGGAGCTAAAGATGATACCTTGAGTCTCTGGGCTCCATTCATATACAGAGGCCTAGTGGGGGGTAGGGAGGAAGAAAGAAAATTATTTGCTAAGAAATTCTGTATGAAAATCTACTTTAAAACCAGTGCTGCTTGGGGTTGGTGGTATTCTAGTATAAAAATCCACTTTTCTGTATTTTTTTGTTTTTTGTTTTTGTTTTTTTTTATTTATTAAATTTTTAAAATTTAAATTCAATTTAACTAGCAAATAGTGTATTACTAATTTCAGAGACAATTTAGTGATTCATCAGTTGTATTTTTCACCTAATACATATCCCACCTCTTCCAAGCAAACAACCAATTATATCCCTAATCTGCTCATTTCAGAGGGGAGTAAAAACAAAAAAGTGAAGAAGGAAAGAGATAAAGAAATGAAGGCATGGTAGGAAGCTATTAAATGAAATAAAGCCATTGAAAGATATGTCATTTGAGAAAGAGCTTCCTTTAACTATTTGTTTCTGAGAAAAGTTGGGTGACATGTTGACTCTCATTTCAAAATTAAAAAAAAAAGAACTTTACTGAATTTCATCAAAATCAGTACTTAAAATCAAGTTTAGGAATTATGGTCTGCCTTGGCGGAGATGATTTCCTAAAACACGTATTGCATATTAGTAAGATCACATTTTCCCGTGATGTAAGCCAATAATTTTTGGTAGCCTACTAGATATGTGACATCATGCTATAAATTGCAGTAAAGAAGCAAAAATATATAGATAGATAATATGAACTATTCTTATTCACTTGTAATAACTACAAATAATGCAAGATATAGGATTCTGGTTAGAATTCAAATTTGAGGGGTGCCTGGGTAGCTCAGTCTTTGGGCATCTGCCTTCGGCTCAGGTCATGATCCCAGAGTCCTGGAATCGAGCCCCACATCAAGCTCCCTGCTCCATGGGAAGCCTGCTCTTCCCTCGCCCACTTCCCCTGCTTGTATTCCCTCTCTCACTGTCGCTCTCTCTGTCAATAAATGAATAAAATCTTTTTTAAAAAAGAATTCAAATCTGAGGATAAACATCAGTAAAATAGGGACTCTGAGAAGAGGGAAGATCAATTTGCAAGGATCCCAGGGAGGAAGCAATACTTGAACCATCCTTTGAAGAATGACAATGATTTGTACGAAGAGAAGTAAGAAAATTCATTTTTACTGAAGAGGAAAAGTGAATTTGTAGCATTTGAAATGATACCAAGTGATGAGAAAATAACCAGGACTCTGAATTGCCCAGAACCTGGACCACCAATAGATCTGAGGGTGTTGAGAAGTGGGGCCAGATTTTGGAGGAGCACAGCACATCAAGAGAGAAGTTTGGCAACTTGAAGTTATCCCGGAATCTTGAACACAAGAATGTGAATGTGTAGGATGAATGATGGAGAAAAGACTGGAGGCAGAGAGGTCATTACAAATAAGCTGGGCCCAAGGTAATAAAATCATGAGATGTAAAGGTGACATTAGGAATGTACAGTAAATAATACTTTAAAGAAAAAATTTAAAAATAGGGTGTAATGATTCTCATACAATATTGGGATAAAGATTGTATTTAACTCATGGATTATTGGAGAAGTTAGTAAGATGTTACAACTGGCCCAAAGAGAATTCAAAGACTCTTAAGCAGGAAGTGATGCTGAATTAAATTTTCAATATATGGCACATTGGCTTATTCAGCTGCGGGGCAAGTCAGGAGAGTATCGGTTGATTTTCCACAGGACAGAATTCTTTTGCAGAGCCATGGGCAAAAATTCCTTGCATGACTATTTGTTATATAGATCTTACAGAGTTGCAGAGTGGCCCTGAGACAATGAAAGGTGCAGAGATCTACATAGAATCCAGCAGAAGGGTGTGCTCTGTGCCAAGTTTTTCATGGAAGACACCTAGTATTCTGTTCCTTTGCAGAAGTTTTCACAATTTCTTTCTATAGTCCCCCTATCTTGTAATCGTAACAATCTCAGTAAAGGATTATTTTTATCACAGAAGTAAGCAATATCTCAAAAACAAAATTCTAGGCTTTTTGCAGTTGTTCATTGAAAGTTCATACTTCTATACTTTGCAGAATCAAGGTCCTTCCTTTCAAACTGGGTTTTCCCTCTCAACAAAGAGCATCGTTCTCCATGATACTTACCCCTGTATTAAATTCCTTCATGGATCTGCTGGGGTTGTTGAGGGTGTCCACAAGAGGTCCTTCTGTGGAGGCATTGGGCAGACCATGCTGTTGAGTGCTGTTCACCATGGCAATGATTGCAATGCTCAGACTCACACGCTGGGTTATCATGGTGAAGTTTGAGAAGTGCATGATGAGAGCCAGTCCATAGCGTAACGAACAGAACTCTGGACCTAGAGGACAATATGGAAGCATGCAATGAGCATCCTGACTGAGGCCACCATCTTTCCACTTCTCCCATGGCTAAAGCTGAAAAAGACATCAGAGACCTCCCTCAGCCCCACTGCCTTTTTTTAACCGAAGTAACCATGACTACACACAACGTTACTTTGTCATATTCTTTAGTTGGCTGCACAACAGTCAATCTGGGATCTTACAGTCAAGTAAAGCAAATACGGTCTTTTTTCCCAGAGGTGTGGGAAGCAATTGGTAGCCATAGGAAAACCTAAGTGAAGGTATTTGTGTCACATTGTCCCAGAATAAAGTGAATGGGGGACACGGGGGCAGAGTCAGTGACAAAACCCAAGTTACCCAGCTGCAAGTCGGAGGTCCTCTCTGTTCTGCATATTCACTCACCATAAAGTTTGGAAGTTTATACTTAGAGAATTGCCATTGAAGGAATCTAACCAAACCTCAGGGATTCTCTTCTAAATATTTAAGATAGAACGCAAATGAGCATCTCATTTGGTCCTACTGATTCCTTCAGGTGATGTTCATCTGGAAACATTTTTGTTGTGTACCAGTAGACCCTGACTGCATAAGTGTTCAGCTTTTAAAAAAACTAATGCAGAGAACCATTTTTACTGAGTTTGTAGAAGACACAATGCTGGACGAGTATTCAATCTGTTACAAGGCAGCATATTTTCCTTAAAGATTTACTTATTTATTTGAGAGAATGAGAGAGAGGAGGGCAAAAGGCAGAGGGAGAGGGAGAGAGTGAATCCTCAAGTAGACTCCCTGCTGAGTGTGGAGCCTGACATTGGGCTCGGATCTCAGGACCCTGAGATCATGACCTGAGTTGACATCAAGAGTCAGCTGCCTGGGGCACCTGGGTGGCTCAGTGGGTTAGAGCCTCTGCCTTCGGCTCAGGTCATGATCCCAGGGTCCTGGGATCGAGTCCTACATCGGGCTCTCTGCTCAGCAGCGAGCCTGCTTCCCTCTCTCTCTCTCTCTGCCTGCCTCTCTGCCTACTTGTGATATCTCTCTCTGTCAAATAAACAAATAAAATCTTTAAAAAAAAAAAGTCAGCTGCCTAACCGACTGAGCCACCCCAGTGTCTCCAAGAACACATTTTTTTAAAAAAGTCCTCACAAAGTGGAACAATGGACCAATATTGCAAAGGTTTCCAAATGAACGATGGATTTGATTTTTTCTGTGAACTTGGAGAACTAGAACTAAAGAGAAATGAAGAGAGGACCTGTGAGTAAACAGATAAAAATATAATGAAAGAGATAATTTGTAATGGCCAAATAGGCTCAACAAATTATTTTCCTGCAAAAGAATTCTTTCCATGCTGCTGGAGGATTCCAAACTCTGGAAAATAGCCAGCTGCTTGGCAATACACTATAGCAAGAATTCATACATAGGTTATTTTTTTTTTAAGATTTTATTTATTTGAGAGAGAGACCATGAGAGGGGAGAAAGTCAGAGGGAGAAGCAGACTCTCCAAGGAGCAGGGAGCCCGATGTGGGACTCGATCCCAGGACTCTGGGATCATGACCTGAGCTGAAGGCAGTCGCTTAACCAACTGAGCCACCCAGGTGCCCCCAATACATAGGTTATTTTTAAATGACTTTTTCAAGACTTATTCCATTCTTTATGTCCCAGTATTTATTGGTCATTTGGCTTGATTTCTGATAAATAACTCAGTGGGGCTCCCTAAACAAAAAAGCAACAGGTAACAGGATGAGGGGCTGGAGCTTGTCCAAAGTTCTACTCAGTCTTTGAGTCTTTCTTATGGGTGACATGATGAAAAAAGAATGAGGAGGAGAAAGCAAGGAAAGAACAGCCCTGGAGACGAGCACCCACTCTTCCAGAAAGTAGACTGCAAACAAGAGGTTACCTTTCCTGGTGGAAGTCTTCTTGTCCATTTGGATCCTTTGGGAAGTGGTGGCGCTGTCTGTGGACTTCCCTTTGCCCCGAATCTCTTTCACCACGACTGGGGTTTATCTGTAGGATGAATAACAGTCCAAAACACAACACACAAATTACCTTTCATGTGAATGTGGCCTTCTTACAGCATCAAAGTTGTGATCCAACACAGCTATGCGAATGACATTTTGCCATACACACTTGTTAGGCTAACGGAGGACTCGGTTTTTATAAGAAAATCGGGCTACATGACTTAGAACTAGTCGTTTAAATTCTGCAGCCGTCCATTCCCTCGTCTGTTTGGTAAGAATCAGCCTTCCTGAGTGGTGCCATAAAGAATTAAATGAGAAAGTTGCAAAGCACAGAGAACTGTGCAAAGTCGAGGAGTATTGTGGCTTGAGGTGGATCAGAGGACAGGAAAGTTAAGTAAACTCAGGAGCTGAGAAAGTTCCAGAACACCCTTTCTTTCCTTCTGACCTTGTTTCTCTCCCTTCTGGACAACGAGAACAATGCTGCATTGTATCTTCTCTGAACAGGAAGGATGACATTGCACAACACGTACGTGTATTACATTTGAGGCTCTGAAATGTTTATTGTTGTCTTTGCCACAGGCAATTTGTTTGCCCAGACCTAAATAGATGCCCTATGGCTAAACCAGACATGGTCAGCTCCAGGAAACATGTTGGCCTTTGTCCTGCTGTGGCAGGCTTTCGAGTCTTGCTAACATCTGGATGATCTCAGGAACCCGGTTCGGTGCTTCTCACTCAGATCTTAGCTGAAGCACAACGGAACGGACAGCTCATTTACCTGGAGTTTGGACCACTTTCTAGCTGATTTCTCTTGTTGGGTAAGTTCTCAAGACTTGCCTAATGGAACTTCTTCGCTGTCCATGCAACTCCTAGTATCCATACTCCACTGAAAGCTTTCCCACCAACCTCACCAGTCAATCTGAACTCTAGAGCGGAAAGACGCTCAGAGATCCTCAGGCCCAACTGTTCATTTTACTGGTGAGAAAATTGGTGTACTGGGAGTCTGAGAGCTTGACACCCTGTCTCACGTTTTACTGAGCCAGCACCAGCATTCCTGATGGCCAGACTGTTGCTTATTCTGTTAATACTGCTTCCTCTTATGTTCTTACTTTAAGCTCAGCTTCGAACACAATAGGGTAGATTCCTTTTGAGGTATTCTACAGGGGAATTTATATGCCTTTAAGTGGTTTTAATCATTTACTCCAGAAGGCAATTTGATGAGGAAAATACTTTCAAGTGGAGCTTGTAATATTTAAGAGAATAAAAATGACTAGTTTTTCTTGCTTTTTGGGTTAGTGGAATGATCTCACAGACCTCTCACTTTGGCTGTCCTTCCCCTTCCACCTGCTGCCATTCCTACCTTCGTTTTCACAATTTCACATACTGTTTTAAATTTTGCCTCAATAGCGGATCTCATTTGTTAATTTCCTATTTCCGTCGCATGAAACAAAGAGAAATTGGGCAGACATTCCAAACTACTCTAAACTAGGGTCCTTCGGTGGTATAATAATGAAAATTACTTTCCCAAAATAATCACAGAAGCATATGAAAATGATGGGGTCTGAGTGTTATCATGACTGATACGCACTCAGAGATAGTGGGAATCTTGGCCCAGTTGTAAACACTGTTAAGGACCCTCCCATTCAGGAGTGACACTTCTGAAAACTAGCGAGTCCTAGCACCAAAGCTATAAGTAAATATAGAAAAATCGAACAGACAGTAAATGAAAATTCGACCTTTTAAAAATAATTTGATGATACAGTATAGAGTTGTAGTTGGTATAAAATTAATAATGTAGACAGTATGGTTTATGCAGAAGCAAAAGAGTAGGGTTTTTTTTTTCCTATTTGTCTCAATCTGGAACCCACTATTTTGTTATAGTGGTCTTTTTATTGCTCCTAGATTTCCCCTAATTCCTGGTCTGTCTTGCATCATCTGTTAGTCGAGTCTCCCAGTTTACTCAGAGTAAATGTCACATGTCTTTGAAGAGTATGAACCCTCAGTTCAAAGGGTATCCAGGGACTAAGCTCTTCTGTCCCATTTACAATCTGAGTAAACCAGTACAGTTTTCATAAGCTACCAGAGCGTTAATTGAACAGGAAACAGAAAAGAACAGGACAAAAAAAACAAAATAAAAACAAAAAACAAGATATATGGAGACGATATTACTTCAGGGGACAGTTGTGAGTAGGGGAAAAAGAAAAGATATTGAGACACGCCTTCTAAACGTGAAGTACACGTTGTGATCTGTTCCTGATATTAACAACCGCGATCATCATCAGCACTCACCAGATGGGCGCTCGGGCCCTTGCAGGTTAATGAGTACAGATTTAGAGCAAATAAAATACATTTCTGTGGAAGCACTTTTGATTGATTGTTCAATTGGTTTCAAACATTTCCTTTGAAAAGCAGGTTCTTCGGAACTAGAATCCACAAGATGGGGGAAGAAGGGACGCATCCTGCTATGAACATCAGAGAATGTGGGAAGAAGCAATGTCTCCCAGGTTAGTAGAGCTGAGGCCCCTTTTTATCACCTGCCTACCTTTCTGAAAGATGGGTAGTGCTGAAATAAAACTCGTTACTCCAGTAGGTCATTTCTGTCATGCTGTCAATTCACTTACTGATTTAGTCGTGAAAAAAAAAAAAAAAAGAATCAAAGAAAAACAATTGTATCAGGGACCAATAGTGGGTGATCCTAGAAAGCAGGGTAAGGTCCAGATCAAGTGCGCCTTGGGGGACTCACAGCTGGGCTCACCAGGAGATCTGTACAGTGTCTGTGCCCCTTTCCTCCAAGTGACAACCTCAGGCTTGTCTTCCAGGCACATACAAGCCCAACTGGGCTTTGGATGAGTGACCTTCTCTGGCAAATTGGGAAAAGGTGCCTTCACTCTTTCCACCTAGGCCTTCCCGTGAGAGCAGCATAATTCTAATCTCTCTGGTCCTTCTCCTGAGCTGGCCGGTGAGGACACCTAAGCCAGGGAGCCCTACAAGCACACAAGTATTCTTGCTTTTACTCTTATTCACAACTTCACATGCTCCTTTTCTTGAGAGACAGTTTCGAATATACACAGAAATCTGAAAAGACTCATTTGCCGCAGTCCCCGAGCCCACAGCTGGTTAGCTCTGACCCAGTGTTTTATCCTACAGTGAAACCCATCCAGCTCATCCAGGGTCACAGCTAACAGGGAATCCTCGGCGAAGGGATCGTCGCCCACGTCCACTGGCACTGGTGGCCTCTCAAGCCTTGTTCGATTGAGTCCGTGAATCGATTGCATGTGCTAGAAAAGGCCCTTCTTCACCTGGAAACAGAAACCATTCCTGCCTGGGATCCTTAGGCTGCCCTTAACGGTTTCCTCCGACTTCCCCTCAAACTGTTCCCTCCCTTTAACGGATCTCTGCTTGATTAGTAATTATCCTCCGACCCCAAAAGAAGAAAAGCACTTACCTTCACCATTAAACCAGTATTTTAAGCCCTAGACTATAAGGCTCCCTGAAGAAGTTTCTGTCCTTTCCTCCCTTTCCGAAAATTCCACAGAGTTTCACAAGGATAAATACTGAGCCATGTGGCAGTGCGACAGCATCAGGTCTGGCCCTGCATCCTCAGAGCAGGGCGCCGGGGTTTGACTCCACTGCTTAATTTTTAACTTCATTTTCAAGTTGTCACCGATAAAATGAGTATCTCAAAAAGTGACATCATGTTTTTCTGCTTTGAACTGTGCATACAACCAAAAAAGTCAACAAGCATTTTTCCTGAAAGGAAGGTGGCATGTTGTGCATGAAAGACCAAGGCTCCCAGGGTTGGAGGGATGAGGTGAACCCCATCTTCACTTCTAGCGTTTTCGGCGGCCTTAGACAAGTCGCTCATCCTCTGAATTTCATTTGTGAAGCAAAGGTTATAACACCCAACTCATGGAGTCATTATGCAAATTAAATGAAATACTTATGCTGAGTGGTAGTCGGTCTTCCATAAATGAGATGTTTCCACTAAGGGGTTCTGCTAAGTTGTCTAGACTTTCCTTAAGTTTTTGGTGCCCACATTCTTATAAACTTTGACTAATCCAATATCTTTTCATGAAGCTACCCTTTGTTGGGGAGCATCATCAAAACTTGTGGCCACTGACTGACCCCTAAGCACTCAGAGGCTCCCTGGCCTCTCCTCTGTCCCGAGAATGTGGGTCCCACTTACCTTTTCTGCTCCCAGAGGCCGCTGCAAGGACATAACCTTGAGATGGTGATGTGGTGTTGAGAACATCTGTAGGATATGTGGCTGAGCCCAGTAAGGGCCTCTTTATAAACTTCTAAGATTTGGAAGGGGGGTGCAGAGATCCTTTTCTGTCACTCATGATAAGGGTCATTCCCTTTGCTGTTATTAAAACAGCCACCGGCCGACCTGGAGCGGCTGCATCTGTCTTCAGTCTTTTCTTGTCCTCTGAATACAGGGGCCGGTTTCCGATTACACTCAGGATGCTCCCAAGAGGGAGATAAGCCAACACCCTACACTTCCTTCCTGTTTCTTAGCTGAGCCTGCCATTCTCCAGTCTCTGCTTGACTCCTGATTCTTGGATTATGTCTTATTTATGAATTTTATTTTTTGGTTTGTGGTTGCTACTGGATATTTCCAGCATGAATTTGACCCTTATAAAATTAGGTGGAGGTCCCCCCTCTGTCACTTTATTGGCTTCAAACTGCCTTCACGGTGTTTCCTTGTGGTGTTGGCCTCACCATACTCCCCCAAAGAGCCTACTGGAGCTAGGACCTTAGTTTAGCTACTTCATTTTTTGGTTTTAGCTTCCTGTCATTGCTGGAATAAATTAACACGAACTTAGTGACTTAAAACAACACATACTTACTCTCCCAGTTCTGGAGGTCAAAAGTCCAAAATGGATTTCACTGGGCCCAAAATCAAGGGGTCTACAAGGCCACACTCTCCCTGGAGGCTTCAGGGGGAGAAGCCATGTCCTTACCTTTTCCAGCTTCTAGAGGTCACCTGCTTTCCTTGGCTCACAGCCCCTTCCCACATTCTGAAAGGCACCAGTAAAACATCTTGAAATCTTTCTAACTCTGACCCTCCTGCCTCCCTCTTTATAAAGACCCTTATACTTATATTGGACTCACTTGGAAAACGCAGGAGAGTCTTCCCATCTCAAAATCCCCTACTTAATCACACACGGAATGTGCCTTTTGCCACACAAACTAACGTATTCACAGGCTCCAGGGACCAGAACGTGGAAGTCTTTGAGCAGCATTATTCAGTCCACTTTTAAATCACAGAGGAGTAGGGGAGAGTTGAAACAGTAGTTCCTTCCTCCCTTTAATGAAAATTCTGGTTACTGACTTATTGTAAAGTCACTGAGTACCTAATCAGCTAAGGAAACTGGTTAAAAAGAAGACATATGAGGACTTCTTTTTTTTTTTCCTAGTCTGCCCAGAAGAAGGTGTGACATTTTCTAATTTGCTTGAAGACACAGCGTGATGTGGCAGTGGTCCCGGTCGAAACGATAGCCACGGGGCGCCTGGGTGGCTCAGTGGGTTAGGCGTCTGCCTTCAGCTCAGGTCACATTCACAGGCTCCTGGGATTGAGCTCAGCGGGGAGCCTGCTGCTGCGCCTGCTTGTAGTCTGTCAAATAAATAAAATCTTAAAAAAAAAAAAAGGTAACCGAGAATGATTCTCTCCAAATAGGAGTAAATATACTAAAGGAATATCCCCAGTGTCCAATGCCAAAGCTGAGATTCAAACTATATTGTTCAAGCTGCCTATTTTGTTTAAATTGTGTAATCATATAGTTGAGTTGTGCACGTTCCTTGCAGGGATTCTGTGTGTTTTGAAAATAACTATATTCACAGCTCCTGGTCCAGTATCTGGCCTATAGTATGTGTTCATTAAACATTAATTTATTGGGTGAATGAATTTTTTAAAGAAATTTTTTTAAAGATTTTATTTATTTGAGAAAGATCACAAGTAGGCAGAGAGAGGAGGGGGAGGCAGTTTCCCTCCCGAGCAGAGAGTCCAACACGGGGCTCCATCCCAGAACCCTGGGATCATGACCTGAGCCAAAGGCAGAGGCTTCAACCCACTGAGCCACCCAGGCGCCCCTGGGTGAATGAATTTTTGAGTCACACTCATCGATAAGAATCAAGATTTCTGTAGCTGGTCTAAGCCTTTCACCCTCCATCACTGTTTTCACGTAACAAAGTGTTGTTAAATCAACTCCCAGAGTTATGTATTAAAAGAACAAGTATCTGTAACTTACGTGTAAATATCAAGAGTAATGTAGCCAAAAAGATCAGAGGTCCTTAGAAAATTAGGTCTTTCTGGCCTGCCATTAGCTGTTTCCAATCAGAGCCAATGCAAACTCTTTTTTGAGAATTTACTATATTCCAGATGTGGTGCTAGCTTCTGAGAACATCTATTTGTTTAAGACCTGACCCATGACTCCACGGAGGTCAGAGTCCACTGAGTGAGACTATACCCAGACAGAGAACTGGGGTGAAAAGTGAAGAAAACAAACAAGACGTGTGTGCACAGAGATACCAGGAGAGAGAGGCCGAGGACCCCGCCAACACAAGAGTGTCAGGGGAAGGCTTCCAGGAGGAGGCACGGCTGTGGTCAGTCTTCACAGGTGGTGTGGGTGAGTCAGTGATGTAGGGGAAGGACCTTCTGGAAAGAGCAAAGGCACAGAGGTTTGGTGTGGGGAATTGCAGTCGTTCAACACGACCAGGGATTAAAGTGCAAAGGCACAAAGGGGATTTGGAGAACTGACTGCAAATATGGGAAAGGTTTTTTTTTTTTTTTAATCAATTGCTTTCCCCAGTTGTAGAAATAACTGGCCAGGAGAGGAAATAGAAAAGCATTTTTGATGTTCTCTAGCAACAAAAACTGTGAAATTTTTCAGAATCGTTTGAGCAAGAGAAGTGTGACTCAGAGAAAGAAAATAATAAAATTTTATTAAAGGACATAAAACAAGTCCTGGATAAATGGAACTATGTACTATATTGCTGGGTGGGAGCACTTACTATAAAAAAAAATGTTGATCCTCTCGGAATTACTAAATATATTCAGGAGTGCCTTGGTGGCTCAGTGGGTTAAAGCCTCTGCCTTCGGCTCAGGTTGTGATCCCAGGGTCCTGGGATCCAGCCCCGCATCAGGCTCTCTGCTCAGCAGGGAGCCTGCTTCCTCCTCTCTCTCTCTCTGCCTCTCTGCCTACTTGTGATCTCTGTCTGTCAAATAAATAAATAAAATCTTTATAAGTAAATAAATTCAATGAAATCCAATTCAAAAAAGGGAAACTGGGTCGGGAGCCTGGTAGCTCAGTGGGTTAAGCCTCTGCCCTCAGCTCAGGTCATGATCCCAGAGTCTTGGGATCGAGTCCCATGTCCAGCTCCCTGCACAGCAGGGAGCCTGCTTCTATCTCTCCCTCTGCCTGCTGCTCCTTGTACTTGTGCTCTCTCTCTCTGTGAAATGAATAAAAAAAATCTTAAAAAAGAAAAGAAAAGGCAAACTGGAAGGCAAACTGGAATGACCTTAAAAGCCCATCAACACTGGGAGCCTGGGTGGCTCAGCGGGTTAAAGCCTCTGCCTTTAGCTCAGGTCATGATCCCAGGGTCTTGGGATCGAGCCCTGCATCAGGCTCTCTGCTCAGCGGGGAGCATGCTGCCTCCTTGCTCTCTGCCTGCCTCTCTGCCTACTTGTGATCTCTGTTTGTCAAATAAATAAAATCTTTAAAAAAATTAAAAAAAACCTCTCCAAAAGAGGGCTTCCACATCTTTAAAAGAAAAAAAAAAAAGCCCATCAACGGGAGACTAACTAAACAGATTGCAATACATCTTTATGTAAGAAAGAAACAGTGAGCAGGAGTTGGAAAGAATGAGTTGCCTCTGTACCATTTGACTTGGATGCTTTTGTATAATGTCATAGAATTTGAGTAAAGCAGATGCAGGCTACATAGAAAGGGACCCCATTTTTTCCTAAATATTTACACATGAAAAACCAGGATCTATGTATAATTTTTGTTTGTATGAGATTCTGGGAGTCAGACCTGGCTGTTAACTTTGGTTATCTGGTTTGGGTAACTAATGAGTTGGTTAAAAAAACAAACAAACAAACAAAAAACTGTAAAACTACACAAAAAGGTAACTACAAAAAAATCAGCATTTCTAGCCTACGCCTGTAGAATTACATGTGTTCATATGTGCATAAATATAGGTATATATGTTTGTCTATGTGTACGTGTATATATACATGTACAGGCATGTATTTCTATGCATACATGTACACACACACACATACATGGAAAGAGGTGAACATAGCTTGGTGGAGAGGGATAAGCCTAATTTTCTTCCTTAGACTTTACCTATATTGTTTAAAGTTTTATACAAAGAATACTTATTTATTCTGTAATCAGAAAAAGAAAAAGAAAAAACCCATTTTGATTTTAGAAAAACCCGAAGCAGCCGGATCAGATACTCTAAGTCGGGGAACAGTGGGATGTCTGGGGGAGAAGTCTGCAAGACCAGGTCACCAAGGCCTTTTATGTAATATCAAGGGGCACTAATTGTATCTTGTTCCTGTACACCCTCAACACAAAGGTATGCACACACAGAAATAGGAATGCATGGGCAGGGCAGCCAAAAAAATGGTTAAAAATAAAACAAATGGGGACTTTTTTTTTTTTTTTTTTTTTTTTTTGCCTAGTCTGCCCAGAAGAAGGCAGGAAAAACACAAAATATTTTTCTGAAGTGCCAGTTTTATGCAATACTTTGAGGAACGTGTATCTATTTATTTATTTATTTATTTGACAGAGAGAGCACAAGCGGGGGGAGTGGGAGAGGGAGAAGCAGACTCCCCACTAAGCGAGGAACCTGACAAGGGGCTCCATCCCAGGGCCCTGAGCCAAAGGCAGATGCTTATCTGACTGAGCCACCCAGGTGCCCCTTTTTATTCGTTTTAAACAATTCCAGTCAAAAGTAAAAATTGCGTGAATTCTACAAGAAAAAATGCAGAGACGTGAAAATGAATCCATGCCAGGCTTTCCTGTGTTACACACCCAGATCCACTCTGCGGTTAAACATAATCTAGTGGGGGAAAAAAAAGTGACTAGGAATGATTAAAATGTTTTAAGCCAGCGTGAGGCATGATCAGGTTTATACTTTTAGGAAGTTATCGTCTGGTGGTTGTGTCTGATGAACGAGAGTATGTATATCCCTAACTGAAAAGTACTACCAAGTGAGAAACTCAGAATGGTACTAACAGAATGACACCAGAATTTTGTTTCCAAGAAGGAGGCAGAGACAGACAAGCAGTGATGAGGACAAAGGCTGAACCACAGAAGTTTCACATTGCATCATAGGATTTAATCCCAATTTTGGCTGCAAAATGACCCCCAGGTAGAAAGAAGTTGGTAAACAGACTTCCAGATCAAGGTCCCCAAGGATTTGAACAGTTGCCAGCATTTGCCTCAAGTCCCCAGGGGTTCTCCAAGTAAGGAAAGAGGAATTATTTCTATAAGGCCAGAGGCCTTCAGTTGGGACCTCGACCTTGGATGTGGCATGCACCGTATAGAAAAGGCTGATTCCACCCCCATTGTCCGAGGTGAAAAGAGGCTATGGAACCTCTTTCTTACCTTTTCCCTAGACCTGCAACCCAATCACAGCCTTTAAGACCTGAGGCCCCAGATGGCAAGAAGAGACAGAGAGGGACCAACCCAAGGGCACCAAGAACAGAGCAGTTTTTGCTAGAATTTTAAGATAAAGAGAGACTCTTAAAAGCTACCATGGAAAGCTGACATAGTATCTGTGCAAGGAATAACTTTTTATCCAAACAACAGATGGGACCAGGAAGGAACACTCAACAAAGTAGAATACAACAAAAGAGAGGCATAAACCTCCTGTATTTATCCTGCTCAGGATTTGTGGTGGATTTGTGATTTGAGAAATCCATGTCCTTGATTCCAAAAAATTCTCAACTACTATCTCTCCAGATACTTTTGTTTTACTCTCTGGATTGACCTATTATTACAGATAAATACAATCCCTGGTCTAGCTTTGGCTCTTACTTGCATTTTCATGTATTTTTTTTTTTTTTTTTGTCTTTTGGTACTCTTCTGCATTCTGAGCAAATTCCTCAAAATTTTCTTCCACTACCCTAAGGCAGCACATCTGAAATTTAGTGTGCATATGAATTACCTGGGGGAATTTATGAAAGTGTTAAGTATCTTGGCGGGTCTGGGGTGGGCCTAAAGTTTCGAGTTTCTGTGAAGCTTCCAGAACAAGGCTGATCCTGAAGCTATTAGCCCTCTGCTACTTTGTGTAGAAATGTTCTTATTCTCTCTTCCACTATATTTTGTCTACAATTCAGTCTGGGAATGATATTTAGTCTAAGATTTATCTCAGCAATAAGGTTTCGTCTTTCAAGGCCTATATTTTTTCTCGTATTTCTAAATTTTTAAAATGGTCAATTTTTCTTATTTAATTTGACCTATTTCAGTTTCATCATTTCCTGGTGTCTTTAAGCAGAAGTGAATCTTTCATTTATCTCTTTGAGCATCCTAAACATAGTTATCTTTGTCTGACTTTAAAATTATTTTTGTCTGGAGAAATTCGCATGCCATTTGTGGAGTTTGATCACTGTCTTTTGGGTTTAGGTTACTTCACGAATTTTGAAATTTTGGTGTGCAAACCGTATTTCAGTGTTTTTACTTGTCTGTCTCTGACTCTCTCTTCTTTTTCTTCTCTCCCTCCCTCAGGGCTTGCCTTGCACTGTCTAGGACTTTTTTATGTTGCCTTCACCTGCATTTTAAAGTTTGCATTCCAGAACCACGCCAGGTCTTATCGTAGCATTCGAGGTCGCCCACCTTGCGATGATATTCCGGCCATCACAAATCTGGTCTCTGATCCTGTAGGCAGCTTGACTGAGATGCTAGTTGCCAGCCTTAGTCTGTATTTACCTCCCTACTTCTTCAGGATTTCATCTTGCTAAGGCCCAGAACCCTGGACACGTGGGGCCACAGAGCCTCCTTCATGATGTAATAGACAGAAACACAAAGATGCCTCCATGGTCCCTGTCTCCTCATGTCCATGTCTCTGTTCATGTCCTTGAGTATGGATGGGACTTGTGATTTGCCTCTAACCAATGGAATATGGCAAAGGTAATGGGACGGCATTTCCATGATCATATTATATTATGTTATATTAGCCTCTCTTGTTAACAGGCTTGCCTCTCTGTCTCTCCTTTGCAGGCTCTGAGGGAGCAAGTGATTGTGTTTCGGATCCCCCATATGGGAAGACACTGCAGGCAACCTCTACCAAGAAATTTAAACTTTCAGTTCTCTAGCTGTAAGGAACTGGATTTTTGTAATAACCTGAGTGAGCTTGGAAGCGGCTATTTCCCTAGTCGTGCTTTTGATGAGCCCTCAGAGTCAGTCAATATCTAGACTGCACTCAGGTGAGACCTTGAAGCAGGGAACTCAGCTAAGTCATGCCTCAATTTCAGATTTACAGATGCTGGATAAAAATAAATATGCATTGTTTCAAGCCTGTAGGACAATTTTGGAAAGCTCTAACATTTGGGTCATCAGAGCCTCAGAAATACAGGAGAAATGGCACAGAGTGGAAAAAAAAAATTTGAATCCATATGGACTAAAAACTCTCAAATACATTGAAAGACATAAATGCACGGGGTCAGGATAATCAGAAAACTCCAAACAGGATAAAGCCCCCCCCCCCCCCCCCAATCCATGCTCTGGATGGATTAGAGTACAACAGGCTGGTCTGGAAGGTCTCCTTTCAGTTACAGAGGGAGAAGAAGATCAAAAAATAAGCAAGCAAACAAAACAAACATATAAGCAACCCATCACAACACAAAGCCATTGGGGCAGAGAGAGTCGTAGACCAGATCAGGGGAGTGATAGTGAGATTTGATATACAGAGGAGTGTGTGGGGGAGAGACAGAGACAGAGAGCCAGAGCCCTAGTCCTGAAGGGAGGAACCAAGCAGCCTGTCTCCTCCTCAGGATCCCTTTATCTCATAGCCTAGAAGGCACACAGTCCCTACTGAATCTGGACCCTGGTGATATGTGTCAAAGGTCAATGGGAACTGTGGTTTTTAAAAACTTCTTCTGAAATAATTTCAGACAGAAAAATTGCAAGACAAACACAAAGAATTCTCCTATATCCAAACCTAGGTTCACCAATTGTTAATACCATGCCACATTTGTTTTCTCTCCACTCATATATCCATTTATAGATCTGTGTCTCTATACACAATTGCTGAAGAATTTGAGGTTAAGTTGCAGATATCATCCTCTATCCTTAAATACTTTATCTCTACGTTTGAATTTCACTAGCTGTCTTAAGGATGTCTCTCCTAACATTCTCTCCTCTGCCCAGTCTGGGATCACACCTTGCATTTAGTTGTCATGTTTCTTCAGTCTCTTTCAATCGGGAACAGTTCCTCACCCTCTTCATCTTCCATGACAATGAGTTCTTAAAGGGTACAGGCTGGGTGTTTTGTAGATTCGTTGTATTTTTAAATCTCACTGCAAAGTGCCCTTGGGCCCCAAAGATCTCTTGGCAGCGGAGTTCAAAACAGGTGGATGGTCATAGGGGCCAGAGAAAAGGGTCTGATCCGAGGGCTGATGGCTTCCTTGTCCCTGCATTGCTGTATCAGGCATAGAGCTAAGGACGTGGCAGCACCTCCGTGACCCTGAATGGTGCTGAAGATGTTGAGGAGTCTTAGGGGTAAGAGACTCTTGGAAAGGGAGACTCATCTGTGAGTGAATTTAGCTGTACTAAGAGTCAGGGGAGGGTTTTAGTTCACCTTGGGGCAGAATCCACCTCGGGGTAGGTTCTATATGTAGGTAACAGGTCCCTAGGACCTGAAGTTAGGCTGTCTGGGCCAAGGGGAAGAGCCTAGCTTGGGATAAGCAAACCGAGCAGATTCTCCACCTTCCCCCAGCGCCCCAGCTCAGTGGTGATTATGAATTTTCCCTCCATGTAAACATCCTTTATAGGAAATATGCAGGGAGAGGGGAGGAAGGAGATATGAGTTCTGCTAGTTGCCTCACTATGTTGGTCCCAGATTTATTTGAAACCGATCTTCCTCATGGATTCCATGCTCTTGGTTCTGGAACCTCACTATATTCACATAACATGGAATACTTTTAATGACTCTTGGCCTTTTCACTATATATAATTCCTGGCTCTCCTCTTCCCCTGGTGAACTTTCACTTCTCCTTCAGATTATGACTCAGAAGTTTTCAACTCTGCAGAAGTATCCAGATTCTGCTGGGAATTGCACGCTCCTCTATTTTTTTTTTCTCAGCTTTAGCACTTTTTACTACCTTGTTATAACATCTAGGATATAATTTTTTTTTACATGTTTTAGCTTTCTGGAAACTTTTATAGGAAATAAATTATCTTTAATATAATTGGTATATCCCCAGGGTCCAGCCTAGTGTCTGCCGTAGAAAAGCTATTCAATAAACGCTTATTGTGTGAATAAGTACATTTAAAAATGACTGGAAGTAAATGCCATTGTTAGCCATTTGAAGTCACCCGTAAGAACAGATTAAATTTACAATTCTTTTTAATATTGATCAAAAAAGTAGTTACGCTTTCTTAAAGGCAAAACCATACGGACGTAAGACACCAAAAACACAAGAGTGCCATCTGTTGATCAACATGTAAGCAAAGAGGTCACTAAGATGCCATGTAAAATACATGTAGTTTCAATAATATGCCCCATATGTAGGTTATATAAAATGTGAAAGAAAGATAGAAACAAAATTAAGAGATGTTGACTATGTTATTTTCCTGGAAAATATTTTCTCCTAATAATCCATGTAAAATGTAATTATTTTTTTATAATGATAATTTAAAATGCAGTAGTAGTATATCAAGAAACAATATATTTAATGATAAATTATTAAAAGCTTTTTCCACCTATGCCCTTCTCCCAGATTAAGAATAAAGTAAGAAGCTAATTCTCACAATTTATGTTCACTATTGTCTGGGAGATGCCAGCCAGTGTAGTATGGGAAGAAAAGTAAAGGTTAATGTTAAATGTTTATGGTCTAAATACTCCAATTAAAAAGTAAAGATTGTTAGAATCCATTAAAAAATGGAAGAACTGAACATAGTCTGCTAGAAGAGAAACATTTGAGATTTTAGTGGTAAGCCACCAGTTTATTTTTTATTTTTTTTATAAAGATTTTATTTATTTAATTGACAGAGAGAGATCACAAGTAGGCAGAGAGGCAGATAGAGAGAGAGGAAGGGAAGCAGGCTTCCTGCTGAGCAAAGAGCCCGACGCGGGACTGGATCCCAGGACCCTGAGATCATGACCTGAGCTGAAGGCAGCGGCCTAACCCACTGAGCCATCCAGGCGCCCCTAGAAGAGAAACATTTGAAATATAACAAAACAGATAAGTTTAAAATAAATGTGTAGAAAAAAGGTACTATGTAAACAGTAAGCATAAAAAGACCAAGCGTCTATATTCATGACAGAGAGTATTTGCAGAGATAGAGTGATATTTTGTATTGGTAAAGGGTCAGTTCAGCAGGATAATGTAACGATCATAAATGTGTATGAGCTTAACACCAGAGCTCCAGGATACGTGGAGTAAAAAATGGAAAGAATTAAAAGGAAAGTAAAGGATTCTACCATCACAGCTGGAGATTTTGATACTCTTCTTTCAATAATGATGGAATAACTAGATAAAATATCAGTAAAGACATAGGAGATCTGAAAAACCATATCCATCACCTGGAATGAACTGACACTTATAAAACATTATATTGAACATCTGCACCTATGTTCTTTTCAAGTTTACATGGTTATATTCATTGTGATAGACCACATTCTGGGCCATAATACAAGTTAATAAGCTTAAAGGGATCTTTTTTTTAAAGATTTATTTATTTATTTGAGAGAGACAGAGAGAGAGAGAGGAGAAAGCACAAGCAGGAGGGGCAGGGAGAGGAAGAGAGACTCTCAGGGAGACTCCCCACCGAGGGTGGAGCCTGATGTGGGGCTCAGTCTCACAACCCTGGGATAAGGACCTAAACCAAAACCAAGAGTCAGTTGCTTAAAATAGAGACTGTAAGAGGGATCCCAGATGGGGAGGGGTGTAACTATAAATAGGTGGTCGGAGTAAGCCTGGTAGAGAAGGGAGCCCTGCAGGAGTTGAGGGAGGGCACCCAGGGGTTACCCTGAAGGACAGCCATTCCCCAGAGAGGGAAGGCCCAGCGTGCATGCTTTTCCAGACTGCGGTGCCCCACCTCCTGTTCCTGCTTCCCAGACTCACAGGGCTGAGCTTAGCCTCACTCATTGGGGAAGGCATTTCCCCTTGCGGCAGCTCCTATGGGTCTCTCTGGGCCCATATTTGGGGGACATATCTCTGAAGGCTCATCTGCATCCCCTCCTCTTCAACACTGCGTGCAGCTCTCTGCAGGAACGAGTGCCTCCTTCACGCAACAGGAAACGGATGCAAGGTGCGGCGGCCCTGGCAAGACAGACCTGTCGTGAGGTCGCTGCTTTTCTCTTGCTGTTGTCTGTAGCAGTGGCAGTTCGCTTTCTTTTCGGCATCCACTGGCTTCCTTTGCCTGATGCTTTGACCAGACAGGTTTGGGAGGAGCTCTGCCTGGGTCCACCGTCACATCCACGACAGTGAAAGTCATGGGGATCTGCGAGGATGCATCATGGGGTCAGGGCCTCATTCTGGGTTTTCGTCTGTGCGCTGGTTGCCTCGGGAGAAGCTACGTCCTGTGCTGGGCGCAGGGCCTGCCACCACCCCATGTGCCGGCGGGACACGATGAGCCACTGGGCTGCAGAGCGGCGGGGTCTCTGTGAGCAGCCCGGGGAGCACAGTGAAGAGAGAACCCTGTCTGGGAAGGGAAGAGAGGAACGTGTCCCCCGGTGTGGGACCGGCAGGAGCCTATCTGGGCGAAGTCCCCGGCCCCATAGCCGGCCCTCCATTGTGCAGGCCCCGTGACGGCCCCCGCTGAGGCCACTCGCAGCCGGACCGCGGCGGGCTCCCGTTTGCAGTGCTGGGCCGCGCGTCGGGCCGTGGAGAAGCGCGCTCTCCGCACCCTCGGAGGGGAAGGAGACACAGCGAGGGGCAGAGAAGTGGGACCGGCGTGGGCCGGCTGCGGGACCCCCGGAACGCCGCTCCGGCCACCACCCCTTCTCCCACGCCCTTCAGCTGTTGGACCACCGCGCGCGACCTAAGAACACCACCAACATGGGCCCCAAAGGCTACGGATCCCCAAGGGGGTCGGCGGCAGAAGGAGAAAGATCTGGACCCTCTGCGGGCTTCCCGATTCGAGACGCGCTCGCTCAGGTCGCAAATGGCGGACGGGGTGATTCATCTCTCGCGTCTCTTCACGGCTGGGAAAGAAGGGTCTTCTCTCCCGCCGTCTCCCCTAACCCCAGTCGAGCTGAGCGCGAAGCTGGCGCCTCCCCCCGGGCGCTCGCGGGCGTCTCCTCAGACCGCCTTCCGGGCGCTCGCGGCCCGCCTCCCACAGCAGTTTCGCTTCTAAGTTCGCGGGCGGCCGGGCCTCGGGCGGCGGCGGCGGAGGCGAGTACGTGGCGGGCGGCGCGGGGGAGGGTGGTGGGCGCGCGCGTCCGGGCGGGGGGCGGAGATGCGCGCGGGGGTGGGGGGCAGCGTGGGGGGTCCGTGTGCGGGTGCCCGCGCCGCCAGGACCCTGCCCGCGTTCCCGGCGGCTGTCGGGCTCCTGCGCCCGCGGAGCGCCCGCCGGGCCTGGGGAGCCGTGGGCTGCGCGGTGAGGGAGGGCGCCCGCCCCGCATGCTCGGGGCCTCCGGAGGGAAGCGCCGCACTCGGCGCCGGGGAGCCGGCTGTGGTCCGGGGGAGAAGCCGCCTGCCGGGGAAGGGAGGTCCCCGGAGGAAATCCGCCGTGACTGCGAGAGACCGGCCCTGCCTCTCAGATGCCGGCAGCCGCCTTGCCGCTGGAGCCGAAGCCCCGATTTCGTGTCTGGCCCTGTCCGTGCAGAGGCTGCTCCTCGGACCTCGGCGCCCCTGCCCGCCAAGGCGCGGGGCTGGGCAGCGGGGGACAGGACGAGGTTCCCCAAGCCGCTGCCAGCCGCAGTGGGTGCCTCAGGTCAGGCCTCCCTGTCACCCGTCGTCGGGTCCTCGCCGCTGGACACCAAGAGGCCGAGCCCCCGGAACACCCCCGGGTCGCGGCCTCCCCCACACCCTGACTTCTGCAAACCCCCCACCCCGAGAACCACGCCCTGGCCCGGAGGGGAGCCGGTCCCCTCCCTCATTCTGCAGGAGCGCTGTTCCTGGGGACAACCCTTCTTTTCCCAACTCTTTCCAGATCTTTCCCTCAGGACTGAAAGGACAACAGCAAAGACAACATTGGTTCTTCCGGTCGCCTAATTTACTTTCGTTATTGGGGCTCCGTTGAGACATTATTAACCCGGTGCCTTTTGTCCCCCGTGGGGTGGGAGTGGGGGCAGAGAGAGAGGCAGTGGGGTTCCCGCAGAGTCACATTTGACGACCTCAGGGGAATCCTTGATGGCCACCCAGTTACTCCAGGGTTGCTACCGGTCGGAAGAAACAGTTCAGGTGTAAGGATTCTTGACGTTCGTTAGAGCAGGAGTTCGCACTCCCTCACTGAGTTCTGTCTTGCTCCAGCTTTGCTGAGGAAGCCTTCCTTGCTCTCTGTCTCTGTCAGTGCTGGGTCTGAGAAAACTTTGTGCACCCGTGGAGCGTTGCAGATGGGCCATCATGGAGCCTCCGTGGCCCCAGCACATGGCTAGCGGGACTGAGAAGCTGAATTTTAAGTTTTATTTAATTTTAATTAATTTAAATATAAGCGGCCACATGGGATCGTGACCGCCGTTTTCCACAACACAGCCTCATTGTATGTACCATCTTAATCCCAGTCCATCTCATCTCTCTAGAGAGAAGACTAGGACCTGTGGAGCCGGTGGCCTCCCATGCAGTGCCTGGCTGGGAGGCTCAGGTGAGGTGTATTTCCATCCCTGTGGATTTTCATCCCTGCCTCTAGATCCCGTATTGGATCTTGTCAGAAAAAGCCATGGCCTCAGCCACCAAGAAGATGAAGGAGGAAGCCACGTGTGCCATCTGCCTGTCCCTAATGTCTGAGCCTGTGAGCATCAGCTGTGGACACAGCTACTGCAATCAGTGCATCATCAACTTCCTTGAGAACCAAGGCCCTGCGGACACATCGTCCAATATGTTCCCCTGCCCCCACTGCCGGGCTCCGTTTCGCCTGGCCAGCCTCCGGCCCAACAAGCAGCTGGGGAGTCTCATCGAAGCCATCAAGGAGATGGAGCACGAGATGTCATGTGAGGAGCACGGAGAGCACCTCCACCTGTTCTGCGAAGACGAGAGCCAGCTCATCTGCTGGCGCTGCGAGCGGTCACCGCGGCACAAAGGGCACCACACCGCGCTCATCGAGGACGTATGCCAGGACTACAAGGTGAGCGTGTGGGTGGGCAGACTTTGGCAGGTGCCGCGCCCATGCTGCTCCCTGGGGACCGAGGTTATTTAGCCAATAACCTGAGACGACGATTCTGAGACAGCTGTCATCGTGTCACCCTTCATGTCACGTCTTTCGTGATACGAGAAATAGTGTATTGTGGGTCCTCACTTGAGTCAAGTCCTGACCGTCCATCCTGACCTTCAACAGGGGGGTCCCATTCTTGCCCCCCCTCCCTTCTTGCTTGCTACGGTGGACGTCTCCCTGCTCCGGATTGCCACGTGCTCGGACGCACACCTGCGTGTGTTATTGCTTCGCCCCATGTATGTCATTTTAACAGTGGGCGAGACCATATGATGCACTTTGGAAACACAGGAGACAAAGACATACCGCCTTTTAGATAGCCTACAGTCCAGTGGGGAAGACAGATCAGTAAAAGAGGCCACGTGGAATCAGCTGGTTGGGTGGGGAGGAGGGTCACCAAGGGACAGGGAGTGGGTCTGAGCAGCCTTTCCTCTGAGCACGGAACAGTCAACCACAGGTAGAGGCCCGGAGAGGAGAAGGCGTTCCAGGCAGAGGAGACCATAGGTGCGAGGGCATAGCCAGGGCGGGGGGTGTGTGGAAAGCCAGATGGCCTCGGAAAGGAGGTTGGCCCGGAACTGTGGTGTTAACTCAGAGTCCAAATTGTAGCCCAGAGTGGTACTGCCCACTGGGGGGTTTTATTTGCAGATTGAAGGATCAGGTTGACATCGAAGAGGGCATTCTGGCCTTTTACTGAAAGTGAAAGGTGTATCCAGGAGTAAAATTCAGCTTATTCCTGTAAGAAGGGGGAAGGGGTAGTTTCAAGCAAGATTCAGGAAGGGGAGCTAAAGAATTGGAAAATGATAGTTCATGGAGGATGAAGTGGAGGGAGAGGTTTGGGGCAACTCGTGTTTCTCACTCGGAAGCAGTAAAGAAGGCTGGCCTTTGCTCTAGGGAATGAAGAAAGGGCACAGTCCTGCTACCTTATTCTCTCCCTGTCCTGCCTAGATTTGAAGAAAATGTCCCCAGTGTGGGGCTCCTTGTTCCTGCCCCCATGAGGTGAAGGTAGGCTTGTAGTGAGGTTCTGGGTCCCCCGGATCGCAATGGCAATACAGTCTTTGACAAGTCTCATAGAGCCCTTTCTCGAGAGTACTCAAGAATTATCGAGCGTGCTCACTGGATTTACAGAAGACAGGAGCTGATCTTTTAGAAGTGATCACAAGCAGCAATTTAGGTCAGCTTCAAATTCCTTTCCATGGAAATGTGAGAAACTGTTTTGAAAAATAACCCCAAAACTTGATATAGATACAAAATCATTTTAGATTGGCTTCACGAATTACCACTCCTCAAAGATAGCAGAGCTCCCCTTCTGCATTTGGCTTTAGCTGACATCCTGGTCTTCCCTTCCCAACTGAACATAACACATTCAGAGTTCCCTGTGCCTCACCCTGGCATTGGTTATGTTTGGTTCAGCACATTAGTTTATAAAATGTTCTTGTAGATGATGATGAGATGTTCTGCGTGAAGTGTTTCCCTGGCAAGACCGTAGTGGATATGGCTTAGGCTCTGGGGTAGCAGACGAGGTTGGAACCGCAGCTCAGCTCAGCAGCCACTCAGAACTATCTATGAGGGGGTTATAGCATTCGGGCAAGTTATTTAACCTCTTTCTAAGCCTCAGTTTCTACTGCCCAGAAATGGTGTTAAGAATCCTACCGATTGCTCTGTGCTGCCAAGGGAATCAAATCTGTGATTGCCCATACAGCCTTCGGCACGCTTCCTAAACTACTGTAATGACTCAGTGTGTATTCGGGGTTATTCTAAGAGTCTTGGAGGCCTGGGGTTCCCCTTAATGTGCCTAATGGAGAGTTACTAATTGAATGGACTTTATTCACCCCATTTTTCCTTCAGGAGAAGCTTCAGAATGCTGTGACAAATTTGAGGCAACTAGAAGAGGAATGTATGAAACTGAAGTTGTTCACAACAAAGCAGATAAGTGAATGGAATGTAAGAATTTGCGTTTATTGATCTCAAGCTCTTTTCTACCCTAGAGTGCAGGCATGGGGGATGGTTGGCAAAACACAATGATAATTTATTTTTAGTAAACCAGACCAGATGAAACCCCAAAAAGAAAACTTTTTTTTTTTTTTAAATACCCCTAGTTGTCTACATCTGTGAAAATTTATTTCCAATCCCTTCAACTTTTCAATAGTAATTGGCTAGGATTCCTGATACCTTAGGGGAAGCAGAATTGGTATGTCTGTTTTAGTTAGAGCCATCATTGACCAGGCTTCAAATTTGAAATACCTCAAAGTGCCTTCCTGGTTTGAAGGCCTTAACTTTATTACTTCGGCACACTTACCACAGTGCGGGCGGTGGCTCTCAGCCTTGCAGGTTCAGAAGTCAATCTTTGTGAACATTAAGGAAATAGAATCACTCCAGGTTGAGACTCGTAGTCGTCAAGCTCATGAGGCTGGCAAGAGAGGTCTATCTGATTTATAAAGAGGGTCACAACTTTGCAAGAACCGATACACTTCAACAGCAGACTCAGAGTCTCTAAGATGATCCCATGGCTGACTAGTTCCCCATGATCAGAGATGCATTCCTTTCTGGAAATATTTATGTAACCCATCAACTTGTAGCCAAATGCCTCAGGCTGATGGACCATCTTGCCTCTCTCAGGGGTCTCTTCCTTCCTCTGCCCTGATCCTTTGTGGGTGGATGCTAAACTCCCCGAGGATGCTGTCACTTCCCTCATTTCTGGGATCTTGGGCCGTGGGTCGGATCTTGATTATAGCTAATATATACAGAAACCCCATCCATGACCCTTCTAGCACATCCTCTCAGTTATCAAAACACTGTCTGAGTTGGGGAAGCACTAGTGGAAATTGCAATTCTCTATCTCCCAAATTTGAAAGCCTGACCCCAAAAGACTTATATCCCTTGGCTTCTGTCACTTTTACACGTGAAGATGATTACTTGGACCCCAGACTGGTGGTGAATATTTCTCAGTTAACTATGATAAAAGCCTGCCACCCAGACCTCCTTTTGCTGAAACCATGGACTTCCCTAGTAGCCTGTTTTTTTGAGTCCAATCTCCATGATGTTTATTACAAGCTGTTGCTTCCAGAAATTCCCTCACACTCAGAAATACCTCCTTACCAGGGCACCTAGGTGGCTCAGTGGGTTAAAGCCTCTGCCTTTGCCTCGAGTCGCGATCTCAGGGTCCTGGGATCGAGCCCCACATCGGGATCTCTGCTCAGCAGGGAGCCTGCTTCCCCCTCTCTCTCTGCCTGCCTCTCTGCCTACTTGTGATCTCTCTGTCAAATAAATAAATAAAATCTTTAACAAAAAAAAGAAGAAGAAGAAAAAAGAAATACCTCCTTACCTCCCAAATAAAAATTCAGTTTTCTTCCTTTGTTACTGATAAAGTGTTTGACCTCAGCTCTAGTTCCGTGATTAAATTATCTGGCGCCGCTGCCCCTCCTTCTTCCTGCATCTTGGCTGAAGAAGAAGGACATCAGTCAGGTGACTTGTGGAGAATCATGACAACTCTCCCACATCTGAGTGCTTGCCTCCTAGGCATGACTCCGCGGCAGGCAATCTGTGACATTCTTCCAGCTCCGATGGCTGAGAAAACATTCTTGTGTGTGTGTTAAAATGCACGTAACATAGGGACGCCTGGGTGGCTCAGTTGGTTAAGCAGCTGCCTTCGGCTCAGGTCATGATCCCAGCGTCCTGGGATCGAGTCCCACATCGGGCTCCTTGCTCAGCGGGGAGCCTGCTTCTCCCTCTGACTCTGCCTGCCTCTCTGTCTTCCTGTGATCCCTCTCTCCCTCTCTCTCTCTCTCTCTCTCTCTGACAAATAAAAAATAAAATCTTAAAAAAAAAATACACGTAACATAAAATTTTCCATTTTAATCGTTTGTAAGCCTGCAGTTCATTGGTGTTAAGTGCTTTATCACCACTGTCAATGAGTGGGAACTAATAGTGGAAACTGAACTCCGGAACTTTTTCATCATCCCAAGCTAAAACTCTGTACCCGATAAACACTAACTCCCCATTCCTTTCTCCTCTCAACTTCTGGTAACCCTGTTCCACTTTCTGTCTCTACGAATTTGGCTAGCATAAGTAGCCCATATAAGTGGAATCATATAGTATTTGTCCTTTTGTTTCTGGTTTACTTCACTTGGCATAATGTCTTCAAGATTCATCCACGTCATAGCGTACGTCAGAATTTCATTCCTTTTTAAGTCTTCATAGTACGTCACTATCTGTATGCCATATTTTACCAATTCATTCATCGATGGACGTTCGGCTTGTTTCTACCTTCTGAGCATACTCTCTTGATTCTAGGAGAAGATAGAGATTGAGAAACAAAAAATCCAGTCTGACTTTAAAAATCTTCAGAGCTTTCTACAAGAAGAGGAGAAGTCTCATCTGTGGAGGCTGGAGAAAGAGAAAGAGCAGACTCTGAAGAGACTGAGAGAGAACGAGGCCACTCTGGAACAGAAGAGCCAAGAACTCAGGAGTCACATCCTGGAACTAGAGGAGAAATGTCAGAGCTCAGCCCAGAAGTTGCTGCAGGTGAGGCTGAGCCTTCGGGGGAAGGAACCCTTGAGCTATTAAGAGAAGAAGAAGGGGGAGGGAACGCGGGCAGATTGGTGAGGCCTGCCTCCCTCACTCAAAAGTGGCACATGGGCATGGGGAATTGAAAGAACTGTTTCTTTGAGGTATACCTCAGCGTTGGGTGGCCTTTGCTAGTCTGTAGTGAA